>NC_141904.1:24699090-25002121 GCF_057802395.1 Ceratotherium simum simum
AAATGTTATCACCACACACAAAAAAATGGTAATTGTGTGAGAGGATGGAGATGTTCAACTTATTGTGGTAATCATTGTGCAATATATGTGTGTATCAAATCATCACCTTGTACATCTTATATGTCAATAAAATCTCAATAAAGCTGGAAAAAAATTAAATAAAAACTTGTGTGATTTATGAAAAAAGGAAGCAAAGAAGTAGAACCTTAAATACAAGACAAAAAGAAAAAAATTGAGGAGAAAACTGAAATATCCATTAGAAGTAATAACATGTAAATCCTGAACAGTGTACAACTTCTTTCTGCTTGCAATAAATGATTAAGCCTTAAAATAAAAGTGACTAGGTATAAGATGCTCTATATTTTGGCTCATTTCAATTTGTCCATGAATTAAGATTTTCTGAATACGTTACTGAGTTTATGTTTTTGAAATGGAGGCAAAAATGTTTCTCAATTCAAAACCATGACTGGTTGCATAGAGTAGTTGCTGTAAGTTCAATGAATAGTTCTGACTATGATTCAGTGTATTCTTAGGGGGTTTCCGTGAGACAGGACAGTAGAGAATTTGTGGTTTGTCTTTTTATACTGGTTATTGGTAGATACAAAAAGTTCTCCTCTACACTATTGTTTTCACTGTATTCTTTTGTAACATTGCACTAAAAACAGGTTGCTATTAAATTATTTGATAAACTATGGGCTTATATTGATTTGATATATATACAACATATTGTCTACAGCACCATAAACAAACCAATGGATATTTTATTAAGAAATATCTTTTAGCAAAATAATTCAACCCCTCTGTGGTATAACAACTGCCTATCAGAATTGACACAGTATTCTTTCCAACCATTTGGTTTTATTAACGGTGAAATATAGTTGTAAACCTAAGACTGCTTCCCATTGAGTTCTCTCAACCATCGCTGGTTTTTCTCTGTATTCTTTCCCATTTTGCTGAATTTTTCTCTCTTGGTCCTTTGCCGCATTTGTTGACATCTGGAATCTTCTTTAGTTTTTTGCTTGCTTGTTTTAGCTCAGCTGGCCTAGAGGGCAGGACTGGAGTGTCAATTGGGATTAGCAGAGTTAATATCTGCACCTTTTTATTAGTGGCCTGGTCTTTGGATCAAGGCTTGAAGACTTATGGGGGTAGAAGCCGGAAGACACAAAATCTAAGCCTTTCAAACAAAGCCTTGTTGAGCCCCCTCTGTCACCTGAAAATTATAACAACGTGGCTCTGACCACACCACAATATCACAAATGGAGTGGTGATTGAGGTTGAGTCTTCACTGACAGGACCTGAGGATGATTCCTTTAGCAGTAGTTAATTAAGAGACACTTGTTTTTTGTGGCTAACTTTAACGCTATCCATCATGAGATATTCTTGTGTCAAATTCTTTTTGACTTTTTCTGATAACCCTTTAATTATTTATTACCACAGAGATGTTTTAGGGCATAAAAGAGTGGGGGGAAGAAGAAAGCTGACATATCTGAACAAGTGAGTAATTTATAATGGAACTAAAATATTCATAAAATGACAGCTCAGATACTTCAATTAACACCATCCCTTCTATTTCCATTTCTAGTAAACTGAAGCCTCTAAATAACTGTTTTACAATGGATGATGCATTTCTCAACTGAGCAGGCAAACTTGAAGTCTCTACTTTTGTGCTCAGTTGATCTCTTTAGATCTGGGATAGGAAATAGACTCTCAATATACATCGCTATAAATAGTAGAAATGGGAAATCTATTTAGTGAATTCACTTTTTAATCCAATGATTCTTCAGAATTCCCAGGAGGACAGGTCACTTATTTAACTTGGTTACTTGACAACATTTTGCATTGGTTTGTTATTTTTTGTGTGTTTTAGAGAAGGGAGAGCTTGGGTGCACAGAATTGGATAAATCAAAATCCTTAGTTTATTATCCATTCTTCCTTTCTTTGTGTGTGTGTGAGGAAGATCAGCCCTGAGCTAACATCCATGCTAATCCTCCTCTTTTTGCTGAGGAAGACCGGCTCTGAGCTAACATCTATTGCCAATCCTCCTCCTTTTTTGTTTTCCCCCCAAAGCCCCAGTAGATAGTTGTATGTCATAGTTGCACATCCTTCTAGTTGCTGTATGTGGGCCGCGGCCTCAGCATGGCCGGAGAAGCAGTGTGTCGGTGCGCGCCGGGGATCCGAACCCGGGCCGCCAGTAGCGGAGCGCGCGCACTTAACCGCTAAGCCACGGGGCCAGCCCTATTATCCATTCTTATAATTGGTCTTTGTATGGCTCAGTTTGATTTAGTTAGATAGTTGGTTAATTAATTATTTAAATTATGCAAGCAGTACTTACACAAGTTTCAAATAAAACAAAACTAAACCTTGATTTTAACCTACATCTAACTAGGGCCCACCCCTCCAGCTTGTCCTCTATCTTTTCTTCACTGGAGGGGAAATCTGATGTCAGAAAAAATAAGTGATTTGCCCAAGGTCACGTAATGGGTAAGGGTAGAAATGGATTTCAAATACAAGTTTGAACCTCCTAACCATTAACTATAAGTTTAGAAAAACAGTGATTATGTCAGTGATGTTTCAAGCAAAAAAAAGCCTTTGTGGAAGAGATGACACTTGCCTCATTGTCAGCAGGTGAATTATCTATTACATAAAAGCTAACAATGAAAAACATTGGGGAACACTCTGCACTTTTTGCAGACATGTAGCCTTGGTTATCTGTAAAGGCAAGATATATAGTATAGAAAAAGGCAATAATATACAAACCTGATCACCTATAAAGCCATATGTACAAATGCTGGTTACATTTGCTGAGAACTCTTAAACCATTAATCTAATGCGCCTCCTTTGTGCAGGCTAAACTTTACTTCCATCATTTTGCGTTACGTATGATTAAAAAAATTATCACCAAGTGTCCCCTTTTACATGTCTGCCCAAGCAGCATCATGTCCCTCAATGTAGTCACCTTGGAAGACTTGGCCCTTGCTCCAACAACGCTGCCAATTTCTTGAAATGTTTTTGGAGCTTCTTTTAATTGGATTCTCACTCACTGCCATCTTAAGAAATGCCTAACAAAACCAACAACATCATTTTAATGTTCCATCTCCCCACACCACTACCACCCTGAATAACATCATTTATTACTGTATCAGTCAGGATTTTGAGCTTCAAGCAACAGAAACTGACTCTTACTGATGCCAGCGGAAAATAAATTTATTGATAGAAAATTGAGTACCTTGTTAGGTTTTCTGGGAATGTTAGAGAAGTAAGCTTTTTAAACAGGCAGATACTCAGGGCATCCATGCAGTTAGAAGCACAGCTCAAATAATTCCCATGACCCAGCATTGCGGAAACACAGCTGAGTGTGGGGCGCCATAGTTTCCATCTCTGACACCATCAGCAATGGACTCTGGCTGCTGCCATTGGCATTATGTATGTGGCTGTCCCTGCCACTGTGGCCAGAAATAATTCTCCCCTCTTCCTTGTTCCTGGATCTGTCAGCTCCAGATTCATCTGTCAGGTTCATGTAATTGACTTAACTGTACCATAGTCCTATGATCTTCAGAAGGGCTGTGAAAAAGAGCATCTGGCTTCCTCACCTTCCTTCGTACTCAGTGACTTTTCTTCCCATATGGCAGAGACAGAGAGAGCCTCACAAATATTCATTCTCTTCATGCATAGTATAGAGTTGTTTCTGATGGCTTCCTGGCCAGAGTCTGTATTTCCCAGGCTGCTTTTCATTTAGATGTGGCTGCGTGACTAGTGCTTATGAATAGAATGGAAATGGAAATGATAGTGTCACTTCTGGGCTGATGAGATTAAGGATAGGTGTGCCTTTTTGGCCTTCTCTTTCTCCTTCTGTAGGACCTTGGAGTGACGACAGGGGGTCCCCAAGATGGAAGGAGCCTGGAATTCTGAATCCAGAGTGGAAGGCCAGCTGAATTCCAGCCTTGGACTATTGTGTGAAGGAGCAGTAAAATTTTGAGATTTGTGGGGTTTATCTAGTACAGTTACTGTCATTATTATTTTTTTTCTATGCTTCTCACTCAGTCCTATTGATGTTAATTATTGGACTGGCTTGTGATATAGTGATACCTCTAGGATTGTTGAAGGTGTGAATGAATGTATCTCTGTAGTAAGAAGAGAATCAATTTATTTGCACTTAAGGATGAGGACTTGGAAGAAGATACACAGCATCTATTAGAACTAGGCCAAAAGTTTCTAATCTTTTCCTGATGTAATGAGTGAGTGGCCCAGGCATAGTGGTACACACCCTCTTGGTTGTGTTCTATGCTGTCTTTAATCCCAAACCTTAGATATAATTGTACCTAGACTTTATTCTTAGAATCTGCTCTAATATATATGTATTTAAAAAATCAACCAACCTCACATTTTCATACTTTAACTGGCATTAATAGCAAATTACTTGCCACACACCCTACAATCATGCAACACATCTGTAAGTCAAGACCCTGAGGTTAGCACTTTTCTACAAAGTGTAGGCTTTAATAGAAAGCTAATGAGGAAACAGGATAGGAATCTTTTACTTCTAAGAAAAGAAACTTCATACTCCTGTGCATAAATTCAGCCTATAAAAAGCTCTACCCTCCAACACACACTTACTCTTCTCTATCACCCTGAACAAAACCTTTCTCCACCAAATCTTTGGAACCCCTTTATGACTTCGTATTCCCTCATAAATCTCTCCCTGTTTTCGCTTTGGCCACGTATCTCCTGCTTATATATGTGACATGAAGGAGCCTTGTGAAGCTCCCCCATCTGCCCCCCAACCCTCCACCCCCAGTGGCTCCCAAGCCCCCCAAAGAACAATCCTATCTACACACAATGTTCCCACCTGCAGAGGATTCTCCGTCTGAGTTTCAAATTCTAATATCACTGGCTCCACTTAATGTTTCTTGTTGGCAGGAGAAAGGAGATTTTTCTCTGAGGTAATTCTAATTAAACCCATGAGCTGCATTTTACACACCCTCAGGAGAATAGAGAGAACATACTCTGGGGGCACTTTCCCGTGGTGTCATCTTACAGATGAGTAGCTGTGTTGGAAAAGATGAAGCTGCTCTGAGGTTGGTCATGAGACTGGGAGGTGTTAGTGTCCTGGTAAAATAGTCTCCAGAATAAATCAGACTCTTCTGATAGACAGTGATGGGATTTTACAGACCATCAGAAGCTAATAGGCTCTGTCTTCCATGGTGTCTTATGGACAGGGACTGAAGTATATCCTACTGAGTCAAGGATGGGATTGTGTGGTGGACAGATCAGTGAAGCTGGCTTTTGGTTTCATTTATCTCTACACTTTCCCAAACTCCTAAAGATACTAAAAAAATAACTTTCAAAATATTTCACCCTAAGCTTCTTGGAAAAGCAACTCCAAACTTCACAGAGCTCTGTTACCCAAGCTGTCTTGGATTTTATAACACCACGCCAGGCGTTAGGGAATGGAGAACAGATTGGAAACATTTTTCTTTTCCATAAAGGTAGTTTAAATCCTCCAGGACCTAATCACTGCCCTCAAAGGTAAATTTATTAATTGAAAAACCTGGGATTTATCACCGAGGATCAAGATTAAGGGATCTTTCAGGTTATAAGCTTCTCTTCTAGAAAATTTAACTCATGAGAATTTAGGAGAGAAAAATATCATGCCAGGGCCACATACCCTGGTGGGACCTTCAAGATCCACTGCTTGGGCACTTTCACATTTTTCTTGCTGTCACAAACATTTTCATCTCTTCCTTGCCAGAGGTGTTACCCCCTCTAGCAAAATCTGGACAGACTAGAATGGGAGACACAGAGCTAGCAAAGGACATAGGAGAGTAGGGAAAGAAGAAGAAAGGAGCAGGGCCAAGTTTTTAGCAGCTCTGGAAATCGTGGCTCCTCCCTTAATGGTATTTTTTTCAGCTTTATTGAGGATTAATTGACAAATAAAATTGTAATATACATAAAATGTACAAGGTGATGATTTGATATATGTACACATTGTGAAAGGAGTCCCTCCGTCGAGTTCGTTAATACATTCATCATCTCACATTTTTATCTTTTTTTTTTCTTTTTTTGGTAAGAACACAAGTTCTACTTTCTCAGCAAATTTCAATTCTAAAATACAGTGTTATCAACTATAGTCACCATGTTATACATCATATCCTCAGACATTATTCATCTTATAACCGAAAGGTTGTACCTTTTTGCCAACCTCTTCCTATTTCCCCCACCCCCAGCCCCTGGCTACCACCATTCTACTCTCTGTTTCATTGTGTCTCACTTTTTTTTTAGATTCCACCTATAAATGATACTGTGCAGTATTAGTCTTTCTCTGTCTGGCTTATTTCACTTAGCATAATGCCCTCCAGGTTCATCCATGTTGTCGCAAATGATAACATCCATTTTGTCACAAACATATACATATATATCACTTTTTTTTTTTTTGTGAGGAAGATCAGCCCTGAGCTAACATCCATGCCAATCCTCCTCTTTTTTTGCTGAGGAAGACTGGCCCTGGCCTAACATCTGTACCCATCTTCCTCCACTTTATATGGGACGCCACCACAGCATGGCCTGACAAGCGAGCATCAGTGCACACCTGGGATCTGAACCTGGGCCACCAGCAGCGGAGCGCATGCACTTAACTGCTATGCCATGGGGTGGGCCCCACGTATTCTTTATTCATTCAACCGTCAATAGACACTCAGGTTGTTTCCATTCCTTGGCTATTGTGAATAATGCTGAAATAAACATGGGAATATATATCTCTTCCAGATAATGATTTTGTTTCCTTGGATAAATATACTCAGAAGTGGGACTACTAGATCCTAAGTTAGTTCTAGTTTGAATTTTTTTTTTTTGTGAGGAGGACTAGCCTTGAGCTAAAACCTGATGCCAATCCTCGCCTTTTTTCTTGAGGAAGATTGGCCCTGAGCTAACATCCATGCCCATCTTCCTCTACTTTATATGGGATGCCACCACAACATGGCTTAACAAGCAGTGCCGCGGTGCACTCCCAGGATCCGAACCTTCGAACCCCGGGCTGACGAAGCGGAGCATGCGCACTTAACCGCTTGTGCCACCGGGCCCACCCCCCTAGTTTTAATTTTTTGACGAATCTCCATAGCGTTTTCCATAGTGGCTGTACCAGTTTACATTCCCACCAATAGTGTACATGGGTTCCCTTTTCTCCACAACCTCACCAGCATTTGTTACCTCTTATCATTTTATAACAGAGATTCTAACAGGTGTGAGGTGGTATCTCATTGTGCTTTTGATTTGCATTTCCCTGATGATTAGTGATGTTGAGCACATTTTCACATACCTGTTGGCCATTTCATATGCCTTATTTGGATAAATATCTATTCAGGTCCTTTGCCCATTTTTTAAATGAGTTATTTGTTTTTTTGCTATTGAGTTGAATGAATTCCTTGTATATTTTGGATATTAACTTTTTATCAGATACGTGGTTTGCATATATTTTCTCCCATTCTGTAGGTTACATTTTCATTTTGTTAATGGTTTCCTTTGCTACGCATAAGCTTTTTAGTTTTGGTGTAATCTTATTTATTTTTTGCTTTTGTTGCCTTTGCTTTTGGTGTCAAATCAAAAAAAATCATTACCAAGACCAACGTCAAACAGCTTACCTCCTCTGTTTTCTTCTAGGAGTTTTAATATTTCAGGTCTTATGTTCAAGTCTTTAATTCATTTTGAGTTGATTTTTGTGTATGGTGTAAGATAGAAGTCCAGTTTCATTCTTTTGCATGTGGATATCTAGTTTTCCCAGCACAATTTATTGAAGAGACTATCTTTTTTTCAATATATTACTGACTCCTTTGTTGAAAATTAATTGACCACACATGCATGGGCTTATTTCTGCGTTCTCTATTCTGTTCAGTTGAGTAATGTGTCTGTTTTAATGCCAGTATCATACTGTTTTGATTACTGTAGCTTTGTAATATAGTTTGAGATTAGGAAGTGTGATGCCTCCAACTGTGTTCTTCTTTCCCAAGATTGCTTTGGTTATTCCAAGTCTTTTGTGGTTCCATACAAATTTTAGGACTTTTTGTTCTATTCTCTGAAAAATGCCACTGGAATTTTGGTAGGGATTTCATTGAATCTGTAGACTGCTTTGAGTATTATGGACATTTAAAAAATATTAATTCTTCCAATCCATGAATATGGAATATCTCTCCATTTATTTGTGTCTTCTTCATGAATTTCTTTCATCAATGTCAATAGTTTTCAGTATACAGATTATTCACTTTCTTGGTTAAATTTATCCCTAAGTATTTGATTCTTTTGGAAGCTATTATAAATGAGATTATTTTTCTAATTTCTCTTTCTGATAGTTTGTTGTTAGTGTATAGATACACAATTGATTTTTGTATATTAATTTTGTATCCTGTAACTTTACTGAATTTGTTTATTAGTTCTAACAGTTTTTGGTGGAGTCTTTAGGGTTTTCTGTATATAATATGATATCATCTGCAAATAGAGACAGTTTTACTTCTTCCTTTCCAATTTGAATGTCTTTTATTTCTTTTTCTTGCTTAATTGCTCTGTTTAGCAATTCCAGTACTATGTTGAATAGGAGTGGTGAGAAAGGACAACCTTGTCTTGGTCCTGATCTTAGAGGAACACCATTAGGTTTGACGTTAGCTGTGGGCTTGTCATACATGGCCTTTACTATGTTGAAGTACATTCCTTCTATACCCAATTTTGTTGAGAGGTTGTACTATGAAATGTTGAATTTTGTCAAGTGCTTTTTCTGCATCTGTTAAGATGATCATATGATTTTTATCCTTCATTTTATTAATATGGTGTACCACATTTTTTGCTTTGCGTATGTTGTGCCATTCCTGCATCCCAGGAAAAAATTCCACTTGATCATAGTGTACAATCCTTGTAATGTGCTGTTGAATTTGGTTTGCTAATAATTTGTTGCGGATTTTTGCATCTACGTTCATCAGGATACTGAACCGTAATTTTTTTTTCTTGTAGTGTCCTTGTCTGGCTTTGGTATCAGGGTAATGCTGGCCTGATTAAATGAGTTTAGAAGTGCTCCCTCCTCTTCTATTTTTTGGAAGAGTGTGAGAAGGATTGGTATTAATTCTTCTTTAAATGTTTGGTAGAATTCACCAGTGAAGCTATCTGGTACTGGACTTTTTTTGTTGGTAGGTATTTGATTATTGATTTAATCTCCTTACTAGTAATTTTTCTGTTCAGAGTTTCTATTTCTTCATGATTCAGTTTTGGTAGGTTGTATGTTTCTACAAGTTTATCCATTTCTTCTAGGTTATCTAATTTATTGGTGTTTAGTTGTTCACAGTAGTTTGTTGTGATCCTTAGTATTTCTGTGTTATCAGCTGTAATGTCTTGTCTTTCAATTTTTATTTTATTTATTTGAGTCTTCTCTTTTTTTCCATAGTTAGTCTAGCTAAAGGTTTGTCAATTTTGTTGGTCTTTTCAAAAACCATCTTAGTTTCATTGATCTTTACTACTGTCTTTCTAGTCTCTATTAAATTTATTTCTGCTCTGATCTTTGTTATTTTCCTCCTTCTACAATTTTGGGCTTAGTTTGTTCTTTTTCTAGTTCATTGAGGTGTAAAGCTAGGCTGTTTTTCAGATCTTTCTTTTTTTTTAATGTAGGCAGTTCTTGCTACAAACTTTCCTCTTAGAACTGCTTTTGCTGCATCTCATAAGTTTTAGTATATTGTGTTTCCATTTCATTTGTCTCAAGATATTTTTTGATTTCCTTTTGAATTTTCCTTTGACCCAGTGGTTGTCAGGAGCATGTTGTTTAATCTCCACATATTTGTGAATTTTTCAGTTTTCTTCTTGTAACTGATTTTCAGTTTCATACCATTGTGGTTGGAAAAGATGCTTAGTATGATTTCAATCTTCTTAAATTCATTTAGACTTGTTTGTGGCCCAACATATGATCTATCCTGGAGAATATTCTATGTGCACTTGAGAAGAATATGTATTCTGCTGCTGTTGGATAGAATGTTCCGTATGTCTGTTAGGTTCATCAAAGTGTAGTTTAAGTCCAATGTTTGCTTATTGATTTCTTGTGTGTGTGGATGATCTATCCATTGTTGAAAGTAGGGTATTGAAGTCTTCTACTATTATTGTATTGATTTCCATTTCTCCTTTTCAGATCTGTTAATATTTGCTTCATATATTTAGATGCTCTGATATTGGGTGCATGTATATTTACAATTGTTATATCTTTTCTTCTCCTTCTGGAATCTCTATACTGCATATATTGGTCACCTTGATGGTGTCCCATAAGTCTCTTAAGCTATTTTTACTCCCAGCCTTGAAGGAGTGCTCTCATGTAGGAGATGAACCTTATCATTCAATGCTGCACTAGCTCTTAGTTGTCTCTCAAAACTTTGTGATTGTCCAAGTTGCTGTCTGTGTTCTTAGTGGCTTCTGGTAGTTGAATGTGTGCCAAGACCCATCAGTGCCTCACAGGGGAAGATTGCAGTCAGCACCTAGTTGCAGGCTGATTAGAAGCTGGACCCTCAGGTAGCAGCTGGAAAGCATGTAGTCAAACCCTTTCCAGGAAGAAACTGGGACATGAGCATTTTAGAATGCTCCCTCTGCACTGAGAACTGAGGGGACAGCCACAGCCAGTGCTCATGTGCCTGTTAAGAATTGCTTCTTTGTTTGCTTTATTCTTGTGAGACTCATGAATGCAAGCCCAGTTGGCTTTCTGAACTAGATGATTTGGGGGTCTATCCCTTTGGTGGCAGTCTTAAAAGTTGGGACACTGCATACGGGAGCTTCACTTCCTAGGGAGAAGCTGGGAGTTGAGGGTTTCTTCCCAATTGTATGGCACTGTGCTGTTACACAACAATAGATAACTGGTGCTGTGCTGGGGTAGGGTTTATAGTGAGAGTGTGTCTCAGCCCTTCTTACCAGTTTCAGTGTGAGTATTTTCTCAATCACCTGATAGGTAGGAATCACTCAACTAAAGTCTGGATTTCTGTCAGAGGGAATTGCTCTGTGTGCAGCTGTATATTCAGTGTGTCATGGGAAGAAGGAAATTCTGGAGCCTCTTACTTTGCCATTTTGGTCTAGAGTCTCAACAGAGCCACCTTTAATGGTATTTTTCACCATTATATCTCATTTAATTCTCACTAGACTAAAAACCACTGGAAGGAATAAGTAACTAGAGTTAACATTCCCTTTTACAAGTGAGTAATCAGACAAGGTCATCTACTCTTACTTAAATTACACCTGTGGCTCCAAATTGCCTTGGAATAAAATTGAAACTCTCTACAAGGCCCTTCACAAACTTCCTCACCAGGTTCAATTCTTACCACTGCCCTTCTACACTGCCATGTCCAGACATATTGAATTACTTAAATTTCTCCATATACTTCTCTTTCTCTCTCATTTGCTTGGAGGTTCTGTTATGTATTGCTGTGCAACAAACCATGCCAACAATTAGTGTCTCAAAATAGCAATGATTTATTACCTCTCATGAATCTGTGGATTGGCTGGGTGTTCTACCAGTCTTGCCTGGGCATTCTTATATGGCTTCATTCATTTGATTGGCTAGCTGGAGCTGGAGGGTCTAAAATGGCCCCACCCTCATGTCAGAGGCCTTGGTAAAGATGGCTAGAAAGTTGGGATGTCTCCCTTTACATGGTCTCTTATCATTCAGTCGCCTGGCTCAAGCTTCTTTACATGGTAGCTATGTTACAAGAGGCAAGAATGGAGACTGCGGGGTCTCTTAAGGCCTAGGCTCTAGAATTTCTGCACGTCATTCCCTCCACATTCTGTTGGTCAGAGCAAGTCATAATGGCAGTGCAGATTCAAGGGAAAAGTAAGTTCTATTGCTTGATAGGAAGAGCAGCAACATCTCATTGCAAAGAGGAGTGGACATAGACAGCCATGATTCTTTGACTGCCACCATTATAATAATAGGCACAAGGAATGGTCTTCCCCCTCCCTTGGCTAATGTATATTTGTCATATGGGTCTCAGTTTGTAGGGGCTCCCTTTCGGGGCTCCTGTGGCCTACTGGGCCAATCCCTATTAAAACCCTTAGCACAGGCTTTGAAATCACCTGCTTCCATATGTGTCTTCTCTAGACCATGGTCCACCATTTTACCTCTAGCGCATAGCACAGGGCCTGACACTTGGGTGGAGTTCACAAAATATTAGTTAAATGGATGATGCTCACAGAGTTAAGAATCTTATGCAAGATTAGACAGAAAATAAGCTCTAGTGTACTGTCTGGGAGTCTTCCTTCAGGAAATGAAGACATTATATCAGCTTTTTTTATAATAATGGTTAATACAATGGAATAATCTTCTTACCTTGGCTTTTAAGAATCAAGAAGTAATTTTAGGAGAGGTCCCTCTCATTATCAGGTTTGTCCTGGGGAAGAGATTGTCTGTCCTGGGGATGAGAGCTGGAGTAGAGTTTTGCTACTCAAAGTGTGGTCCAGGGAGCAGGAGCAGCAGCAGCATCTGGGAGCTAGCTAGCATGCAAAAGCTTAGGTCCTGCTCCAGATCTGCTGATTTAGGATCTGCATATTCACAAGACCCGCAGGCCACGCCTATGTACTTTTAAAGTTGAGAAGCATCAGGTTAGAGTATACTCCTGAGTGCTCCTTCACACCTACTACAACAGTGACTCTTAAGAGGCAGCCTCAGAAGTAGCCCCACTCTCCTAACCAGGTGAGATGACATTCCTCAATGAATTGTCACCAAGTTTCCAGGGTGACTTGACTTTGGTCCTCTCTGATTTCACTCAGTACAAATAAAAGCAAAGCAACTGACACTGGGCCTTTTGCTGAAGTCTCTCAGTGGAGCCCTGATGGGGTATTTGTTATTGAAACTTTGTCATAATGTTTGAGTTATTTTAGGCTTATACTGTACTTTTAAGTATTTAAATAGTAACAAAAGAATAACGTGTGTGCAGTGTAGGCGAAACCTTGTATTTCCTAGAATTTGTGTTGTTACGTTTCCAACCTGTCAATTGCATATGCAAGTGTTTTTCATTCTAATTTTCTTTTTGTTTTTTTTGCTTTTTCACTTAGAAAAATAAAGAATGAGGCAGGAGGGTGTGTTATTTATAATAACTAGAGAAGAAAAACACAAAACCACAGCTATGTGAAAATGTGAAGAGAGATACAAACAAAGCTTATCTAAATTTAATCAGAATTTTATTAAGTATTCAAAAATAATCATTTTCCATGTAACTCACATAATTCAAACCAAGAGTTTCAGGTGACAATCCATTAAATTGGGTATACTTATTATTTATATTATATTATGTTACATCATATTTTGTTATGTTATGTTATACTATATTATTTACTATTATTGTTTAAATAAAAAGAGCAATATCACTGTGAAGTCAAAGTTTTATTGGAATATCTGCTCTAAATGGGTTGGTTTTGGGGGGCAGGGGTGTGTTTTTTCAGGCATGTCTGTGTTTGTAGGATGAGCCTCCTGTGGACCATATCTTTGTGAATAATCTCTTCAGGAACTCCATCAGCCTCACTAAGACTTGGGTTTTCCAAGGTAGAAAGGGTCCTATTTCTTACTGGGGAATTCCCAGGGCTGGGGACGGTCCCTTACCCACTTAAAGCCTGTGTTAATTCAACAAGGAATATTGAAAGTATCATCAAAGCCTGCACAAACCCCCTATTTGCATATCTTTCTCAGTGGTATCTTGCCAATTGGCTGGAGTTGCCTACATGTTGAGCAGCCCAGTTACTCAGCTTAGTAAGGGTTAAACGACTGACTCAAGGAGCTGGTATCTAGTTAGAGAAGGGCCAAAGTCCAAATAAAAAATGCCAGGCTCAAGCCTTATGTCTCTCCCTTTTCTATTACTGGTGAAGCAACCATTGAAATGCAGGCAATCTAGAGCAGTGATTCTCAAAGTCGAGCCTGTATCAGAACCCCCTGGACAGCTTATTGAAACACGTATTGTTGGGTCTCACTCCCTGAGTTTCTGATTCAGTCAGTCTAGGGTGGGATTGAGAACTTACATTTCTAACAGCCAGATGATGTTGTTGTGGGTCTGGAGTCCACAATTTGAGAACAACTTGTTTAGAGTTTGATTTTTGGACAATGCCCAAAAAGTTAAGAAAGACTATTCTGAGATTGTTACTAGGACACTCCAAAGGTCTGATTTATTTTTTTCTGATAGGCAAGATGATGTAATGTTACGAGCATGATCTTTGGAATCAGGTTGTTCAAGTTCAACTTCCATTCTCACTATTTGCTAGGCTAGGTGGTCATGAGCAAGGTGTCTCAATTATCATGCTACCAAATAGGAACAATCATATCTATCTCATAGAGATTTTATGCAGATAAAGTGAGATTAATATATTTAAAGCACAATGTTTTGCATTTAGGAACTGTTCAAAAAAATCTTACCTACTGTTAATTACTATTACTTAGTCCTACGTGAATGGATTATTCCTGAGAGCTCACCCAGGGCCTGTCAGATCAGGAATGTTCCTGCTCTACTGAGAGGCATCATCATATATAAACTCAGTGCTCAGCCCTATAGCATAAAGCAATTCAACTCAATTCAATACAACAAATATTTATAGGGTGCCTGCTCTGTGCTGGAGACCATGCTAAGTACTCGGCAAATACCTAAACATTTTCGGCTTTCATTGTGTTAGTTATCTGTTGTTGCATAACAAATTATCCCAAAACTCAGTGGCTTAAATAATCCTTTATTATCTCACAGTTTCTGTGGTCAGAAATTCAGGAGTGGCTTTGCTGGTGGTACTTCTGGTTCAGGCTCTCTCATGAGTTTACAGTCAGAATGTCTGCTGTGGCTGCAGTCATCTGAAGATCCACTTCCAAGATGGCTCACTGCTACCCCTGACAAGTTAGTGCTGGTTATTGACAGGATGCCTGATTTCCATCCCACCTGGGCCCCTAATAGGGATGCTTGATTGTCCTCATGACATGCACCTGGCTTCTCCCAGAGCCAATGATCCAACAGAGAGTAGGAAGGAAGCCTCAATGCCTTTTATAACCTAGCCTCAGAGGTCACACTCTGCTATTTCTGCTACGTCTCACTGGTTACACATATCATTTCCATTCGGTGTGTGTCTGGTGAGGTGGGGGAGGAGAGAACTATACAAAAGGTGTGAATACCAAGAGCTGAGAATCATTGGCGCCATCTTGGAGGCTGGCTATCATATCGTGGAACCTGAAGGTTAGGAGAAATGATATGTCTACTAGTGAATAATTGTACTCAAAGATGGGAAGGGATAAGATCACCAAATGGAGACACAGATGCAGAACTGCATGGGGAGAGGTTGGTTCTAGCCAACAATTAGATGCTTTGTGTAAGAGAAGCATCTGATTGGGACTTGAAGAAAATGTCAAGGAAAGATATACCTGGAAGAGGGACAACATGAAGTAAGAAATAACAAAGTACTCATGGAAAACAGTAAAAGCAATTTGTTAGAGCTCCAGACTAGACCTGAGGGCCTGTCCTCACATGAGAATTCACTACAAAACATATAACCCTACTTGCAATTCATGTTTATGGAACTGAGGATTCAATCTGGATACTTTATGATTCAACAGTCATACGTAATAAAGACATCAAGATTGGAAACAGGGCTTCCAACCAGACAATGGGAAAGTCTCTGTCCTCTAAACTTCTATAGCTTTTATGGTCTATATTCTCATAAATAGGGCGACCATTTGTCCACCCAGGAGTGCAAGACGCTCCTAGTTTATGCATCTTGTCCTGGTGTAATTAATAGTACTTGCTTTCACTTTAAAAAATACGTCCTGGCTTGGACAATAAATCGTATTGTCACTTGATGTACAAAGGAACTGGGTGGGATGAGTTTTCTCATCGTAGACAGGTACTGTGAATTAACTTTCTTTTATTCTCCAATACCTAGACCAAAACATTGGTTACAGAGGGTGCTAAAATAAAGATCTGTTATTGATTGGAATTATGTAGTACATAGAGGAGATTACAAACAAACCTAATATACAGTGTTCAAATACACCCCAGAAGTCAGCCAGATATTCTAAGTGTGCATGGAGGGGAGGGAATGGAAAGAGAAAAAGCAGAAGGCCACTGCTGGAGAGTTGATTCACTGAGCCTTTAAGGGGTTAAAGTAGTTCTTCAAGCTCTGGGTGTGAACTACATAGTGTCTTAATAATACCTCTAATACCTGTGCATTTATATGAGCATAACAAGTGAAAACCTGCCTTGCAGAAATTAGATTAAACAGTTGAAGGAGACAGTCATTTTAATAAGGAGCTTCTATATAAAAACCCTTGATACTTCGTTATCTATTTATTCCTCTCAGTCACTCAATTTTATTTTATCCTTCATAATTAAAAAGCAGACAAAACCAAGTCTTTAAAAAATGATCCAATGCCACTGTGTTTTGTGTAAACAATATTGGTTGTGTGTAGTTTGGTTTGTCTATGTTCACGGTCTGTTGCTATTCTTTTTCTCCTCATTTCATCTTTATGCTTTCCTCCCATGAGGTCTTTCACAGCTTTACAGGGGGTAGAAATATCTTGTGATACAGAGGCTATTAGTAGAATTATGCTCACATGTAGAGAATTATACCATTGCGACATTTCAAAGATGAGGCAGGCAGTCTTAACATTTCTTTCTTTTTTTAATGTAGATAGCGTTTACTACCTTCTGTACTCCCTCGATACACCATCTTTGTTGGTATCAGAAAGTATTAGCTACTCACTCATTTCCTCATTCTCTCGTAAGTCCCTTGAACTGAACTTTCATTTGGGGGTTCTGTTGTAAATTTGATTCAGTGCGAAGCTTCTTAGAAAGCTGTGATAAATGTTGAGCAGGATGTCAATGTTAAGATAACACTTTTCTCTCTCCCTCCCAAAAGAAGTTTGCACTTGTGTACAAGGCATACACCATTTTTCTTACATACGTTCATAATTCATTTAATGTAATCTACACAGTTTCCAATGACAAACACCAAAAGACCAAGGCTGAAGACTGAACTTGATGTGTTTTTCCTTAATGAGTAATCTAAAGCTCAAAGCAACTCAATAACTTTATTTATACAATTTTTGTTAGTAAAAATAATGAAAGTTAAAGCACGTACGAAGTTTAAGGCACGAAGATCACTATCATTTAAATGTGGAGTTTTCCCAAAAGTTAAACATGCATTTAGCTAGAGAGACAGTTCATACCTTTAGATTGGTCTTAAGTTATGGCCATGCCTTACTTGTCTCTGCATAGTGTCATGATTCATAAATGTTGTTGAATAAGTTTCCTGTGTACTTTCTTGGGTAGGGAAAATTTATTGTGCCTACTCGATGCAAAAGGGGAAATTTTTGTACTTTAATCCTTAAATAGATTTGATATGAAGGGAGAATAAAGTGAAAATAATTTAGCTAATGGGTGAAACTATGAGTCTTAGCTTTTTCTTGAAGTCGTCTTATTTGTGATTAGTATGTAAGTCCACCCGTTTTCCTTTAACCTCTTTCTCTGGGACTCTAGGAAATTAGGAGTGAATAGATGTGAAAAAGCATTAAAAATAGGATGTAGGTGTTGCAATTGGAGGAGAATGAGTAGACAGAATTCTCTTGGTAGATTTCTAGGAATAGAATTGCTGGGTCCTATGGTCAGTTTCAACGAATTGCCAAACTATTTTCCAAAGTGTCTGCATGATTTTACATTCCCTCCAGGAATACCTGAGCTTTCTAATTTTTCCACATCCTTACCAACACCTGGTATTGTCTTTCTTTTGATTACAGTCATTTTAGTGTGTAGTGTGGATGTACAGAACTCATTGTGATTTTAATAAGCATTTTCCTAATGACTAATGGTGTTGTGCATGTTTTCATGTGCATATTGGCCATTTGCATATCTTCTTAGTTGAAATGTTTATTTGAGTATTTTGCCCATTTTTAAATCAAGGTTTGTCTTCTTGTCCAGTCATAAGAGTTCTTTATATATTCTGAATACAAGTCCTTTATCAGAGATAAAATTTGCAGATATTTTCTTCCATTCCGTGGTTTGTCTTTTAATTTTCCCCATGGCGTCTTTTGTAGCATAAAAGTTCTCACTAATTTTTACTACCTGCTCTTTAAAAAGAACTGTGTCATTGGATATACAATATTACTTATTTCTCCAGCTAAGCTGAACCAGAAACAAATCTATTGCCTTCTTTCCCATCATTTCAAGTCCTCAAGGAGGTATATCAAATTTTAGTTTTTTCTTATTCAGCATCTACTCTGGGCCAAGCTCTATGTATTTACTCTTTCTAATTCTCACAGCTACCTTTTGAGGAAGGTGTTATGATTCCCATTTTACAGATAAGGAAACGGAGGCTCAGGAGGTTTAGCAACTTGCCCAAAACTAAAGGGGAAGGTACCGGAAGCTGGATTTGAATCTAGTTCTATATCATTCTAAACATTGTGCTTCCCTGATGATGCTGACAGGCTTTCTCAGGCATGGCAAAGCCATAGGTCCTTCACAGTTGGAAGCAGGAGGTAAAATCTTAAGAACTTTTGATTACACCCTGTCTTTGGCCAAGGAGAGTTGGGGGAACAGCTCCTCATTTCTTTTCTGGCTCTCCATTTGCTAACTGTGAAGTAGACCCGTTAGTCATCGCAACCAAAGAAAAAAATACTGTTTTATTTCAAACAGTTAATATTCATCAAATGTTAATGAAAATACATAACAAATAATTACAAGAAACACGGTGTCTGATTAAGATGAAAGGAATGACAATCCTGTGAATTTTTAATCAGAAAAATAAAGAATGTTACATTAATAAGACTTAATTATGTCATTAAATATTTAAAAGTACCTTCTTTAATAGATTTTATTTTTATTTAATATATTTCTTTCTAAAATATCTATAACACTTTCATGAGATTGGTACATAAAATCCTATCAACTGTTATGGCAAAAGAGAATTTTAACTCAATATATTCATCATATTGATCTCACAACTTCCACTTTATTTATTGTTCAGAAAAGCTAATAACCCTTTTACTCTTCATTATAATTGATATTTTCTCTACATAGAGTGATAAATGATTAATACCATTATAGGGACATCACGTGTGGTACACTTATTTGGAAAAAAAAATACAACAAACCATCTTAGCAGTGTATTATACATTCCACTTTAATACTCTACACTTACAATTAATGCCACATTTTACAGGAAGACATAATTAACTTTGGGAATCTGTCTTGAAATGACCACATTTAGGCAGCTGAAGCTAAGGGAAGGGATCTCTTCTAAGCCAGCTCTCTGGTTTTTCCACATTTCAGCTGCTTCTAAAGGATCAGTAAAATTATACACATACCACCATGTCTTTTCACACTTTGAGGAAGATGTTTATACAAGGGAAAGGATGGTCTTTTAGCCTTGTGCTCTCTACACAAAAATTGAATTTGATTTTTAATTTTTGCTCAGTTTTATAATTGTGTTTTAATGAAAAAGCAACACCTCTCTCAAAATTGCTAATAAGATAATTAAATTCATTTGACCTTTCTCACCTACCATCCCAAGAAGCCTTTTTAGGGAGGAAGAAAAATGTAGCCATTACTTCTGGTTGCCATGAGTGACTTATTGTTTACATCTTCCAGGGAGCCGATTGGATTAAAAGTACCAGGTGTGGGATCTGGGTATCTAGGTTGAGATGCCAGCTCTGCCTCTGCCTAGCTTTGTAGCTTAGGGCAAGCTCCTTTACCTTTCTGAACTTTGGTTCCTTCGTACTGGATTGTAAGATCCATGAGGGCAGAGACTGTGTTGGTCTTGTTCATTTTCTCTCTCAGGCAGTGTCTGACCAATGGTGATATTCAAAAATATCTGAGAATAAGTGAAGGAATAAATGATGCAGTTATTGGGCTATAGAATTCTCATGCAGAAAGAGAATTAATTATTTGGAATTTTACATAATGAAATCAATCAGATCAAACCATCCAATTAGTCTGTTGTGATTCTGTACCAGTAGCCCAGACAAACTCAATCATGCTCAGTGGGATCAACCAGTAAAAAGGAAGCCTGGGGACCGGGCTGGCCCAGTGGCATAGCGGGTAAGTGTGCACAGTCCACTGCAGAGGCCCGGGGTTCGGATCCAGGGCGCGCACCGATGCACCACTTGTCAGGCTAGCTGTGGCGGCGTCCCGTACAAAGTGGAGGAAGATGGGCACAGATGTTAGCTCAGGGCCAGTCTTCCTCAGCAAAAAGAGGAGGATTGGCATTGGATGTTAGCTCAGGGCTGATCTTCTTCACCAAAAAAAAAAAAAAAAAAAGTAAGACTGGACTATGTGGCCCCATCAGGGGCTATTTCTGAACTTGTTTACATTCTGACCTCTGGCTTTATCTCCTACCTACCAGCAGGCTTGGCCTTCCCCCTTAAAGCTGACATGTGGACACTAAAGCTACTCCTCTTAGATCCCATGGATGTTATTTTGGTTTCTGGGTACCCCTTGTTCGGCTTCTGTGTGTTTTTGCTTCTAATGACCTGTACCCATGAGTGACTCACTTTGGAGGCTTAACTGCAGGCCACTGAAGCCACTTTGCCCACATGAACAGACTGTTGGCCATGCCTAGGAGTTTTGTCTGGCACTAGCCTCTTGCTTCCTCTCTCTGCTAACAACAGTACTCTTGGTCAGTGATTGACTGAACAGTACAGGAGCATAAAAGTCCAGCGAGCTTGCCATGAATTGAGTAATTTACACTCCAGAACTCTCCTGTGGGATCAGACTATGGCTGGGACTTGTCTTGAAATTGTATCTTTATTTGGCGGCTTCTCCTTTGCTCCCATGCTTTCACCACTTCCTGGGGGCATTTCCTTAATGAATCCCTTGCACACAGATTCTCATTTTAGGGTCTACTTCTGGGGAACTCAACCTAAGACAAAGATGGATTTTGGTTTCCATATTTGACTAACAACGCTTCTCCTTTGTCTCAATTTCATGATCCGTCTGCTAGTGCCAACTTCATGTAATAATCCGATCCCAAAGAGCCCCTAGGACTCTGCTCTAGCATTGGCTCAAGTGGCCAGACTCTACTCCTCTGATGTGTCTGATCCAGCTCTCCTCAAGAGAAATGGGACTTCTGTTTTTATACAGCCCCACATTTTAAATACTGCATGATAACTTTTTAGTTCGCGGCAGCTTATGATTAAAGAGGTATCTATGAAAGGTAGGTCTTGGAATTGTTCTCCAACCTATAAGTTCTTTGTGAAGCATGAACAGGTCTACAATGATCACATCATAGTTCATGGAATCAATCAGATTAGGGAAATGTGGGATAGTGTTCTTATAAAATCTGGTGAGGAAGAGTTAAACATTGGTGGAGAGTAGTTTGCACATAGCAGATGCTCAATAAAGAATATCTCATCCTATGTGTGTGAATATACGTGCTCCACATTTCAAAGATCCGGGAATGGGAGGGAAGCCTGCAAATGGGGTTCCAAAGGAAGTTTAAATTGGTAAAAAGGAAGGAAAAATAGGATAGGAATTAGAAGTCCTATCTCAAATGAGAGCATGCACAAAACTGAAGGTTAAGAAAGGATGGAACAGGAAGACTAGTGACTTTATAGACTCTAATCATTAAGGTAAGCAACACTAGCTGCTACAACAAACACCAAAATCTCAGTGACATAACACAATGAAAGTTTATTTTTTTGCTCATGCAGAATCTTATGCAAATGTTCCTGATTGCCAAATATCCCATCAGTGGACCCAATATGAGATTTAATGGCCCTATCTCACATTAGACAAAAAAATTAGTTCTAGGTGGATTGTGGATACCCATGTGGAAGTTAAAACAGTGAGGCTTCTAGACCAGTGCTCTCAAATAGAATTTTCTACGATGATGGCAATATCACTGTCCACTGGCTACATACTGATATTGACTTCTGAAATATGGCTCGTGCAATTGAGGAAATTAGATTTTAATTTTACTTAGTTTTCATTAACATAAATTTCAATAGTCACATGCAGCTAGTGGCAATCCTAGTAGATGGCACAGTTCTAAAAGATAATGTAACACAATATCTTTATGAACCTAGGGTAGCCAAAGATTTCTCAAACAGGACACAAGAGGACTCACCATAAGGAAAAAAACTGATACATTGGACTTCATTAAAATGAAGAATTTCTGCTTATTAGAAGACACTATTAAGAAAGTCAAAACGTAATGCAAATTTGCAGTGCAAAAATATGGCAAAGGACTCATTTCCCAAATATATAAAGAAACCCAAACATCAATAAAAAAGAGAGATAATCCAATTTAAAAATGGTGAGAGATTTGAAGACACTTTATAAAAGAAATGCGCATATGAAAAGGTGTTCAACGTAATTAGTCATCAGGAAAAACAAATTAAAACCACGGTGAGATACCGTGTATTCTTCAGAATGGCTAAAAACAACAGAACAAAACAAGACAAAAACTGACAATAGTAATAATGTTGGTGAGGACAAGTTGGGACTCTCATTCACTGCCAATAGAAATGTAAATTAGTGACGCCACTTTGAAAAACCAGCAGTTTCTAATCAAGTTTAACATATGCCTATGGCCAACAATTCCACTTCTTGGTATATATCGAGGAGAAATGGGCACATACATGCACCAAAAGATATGAACTAGGAATGTTTATAACAGGTATATTCATAGAAGCCTGAAGCTGGGAGCAACTCAAATGTCCCTCAATGGTAGAATGGATGAATGAATTGTGATATATATGGGCATGTGAATGTGTGTGTATATGCATGATGGAATACTATATAGTAATAAACACATGGTACCTCAGGAGCGAATCTCACAAATAGACTGTTGAGTGGAAGAAACTAGATGCAAAAGGTACACAGTTAATAATTTATATAAAACTTAAAAACAGGCAAAAATAATCTAGAGTGATAAAAGTCAAAATAGCAGCTACCCTTGTGTACGTATGTATGTATGTGTGTGTGGGCCGGTAAAGGCAGAGGCACAAGAGAGGCATCTGGGTGCTAGTAATTCTCAATCCTGGTGGTGGTTAACCAGGTATGATCACATGGTAAAAGTACTTTGAGCTGTACCCTTACAGTTTATGCACTTTTCTATCTGCAACATTATATGTCAATAAAATATTTACTTAAAAAAAGCTCTATTAAAATTTATGAAGCAGGTCAAAGCATGATGACAAGAGCCTCAAAGTGTGAATGACAAAGAAAGGTCTAGATCAACCATAAAAGGTTTTATTTTCACTTGTATGGCCTCATGTATGGCAAAGTGGTGAACTAGAGGTTGGGAGACTTCACTGTCTGATCTCTCACCTCTCAGAGATGGATCTGCCTTTTTTATGTATATGCATCTAGAGAGGGCTCATTTATCCCTTTAATGAATGTTATTGAGTACCACTCCTGTGTGGCAGGCTCTAGTTTGGAAGTGCTAGTTTGGAGTAGCCAGGTCCTTAATTATTCAGAGATGGATAAACCAGTTGATGGGCCAAACCTTTCATTATCTCCCTTCTCTCTTTCACTGATAGCTCTCTAAGCTTTCTTCTGCTGCAGCGTTCTATGGAATTCTATGTGGTTTGTATTTAGGCAAATGGTAGTGCCCAAATATGATTAATTCAAGGCTTCTAGATGAATAAGTTTTACCCAAGTCTGTGAACTCTTATGGGCAGAGGCTTTGCCCAGTTCTTCTGTGAGTCCCTGGGCCCAGCACAGCGCCCAGCATAGAGGTGACTCTCAGTGAAAGACTCCAGGCACACAGAATGAAAGAATAAATGTCGAAGGCATTTATGACATACCTGCTTCTATTCCATGATAGTTTTCTATCTCACTCCAGGGGGAAAACATCTTGGGATTATTATAAATTAACAAATAATTACATGTAGTAACAGAGATCTTTCTCTTCAAAGTTTAGATGTGGATACTGGCTACTCTACTGGTGAGATTTCCAATCTCACCAAATTTTAAAAATTTCTGTTATATAGCTGTCCCATTATCAACTGCCTGGGGATATTATACAGATCAAACCATTTTCTCCCTAAAATATAGACTTTCTATATCAAAGACAGATAGCATATCGATGACAGATAACAGTGGTGTTTACCCATCCTTCCATGCCAGGTTAACCAAGAAGTGTCATCTAGTTTCCTTTTCAATGACCTGGGATCTTTATTATGTGCGTGCACAGAGGGGACTGAGAAATGCATACTTTTATTCTTGAGAAAGAAGGGAGATCTAGAGTCATATTTTTAAATGTGCTTGTTTCTGTGTCTTTTTTCTTAACCATGGAGATTCTCTTCCTGGGAACACTGGGGACTTGATTACGATGACCTCATTTCCTTTGAATTCTTTGATGTTTTGTTTCCTCTGCCTGAAGTATTTTACTGTGGTGCTAGTGAAACCATGGGGAAGAACATATAACTGAATGGCTGCCCCTTCTAAGCCCTGTGGATATGGTGGTGGCAGGAACAATTCTTGGCTTTGCCCTGAGATATTGGAGCTCATTGGAAGAAGTGAAAGGCTAGCTGCCTGAAGCCTCCTTGTTGTTTTCCTAGATGTATAGGCAGGATAGTAGGGTCGGATTAGTCAGTTTATGAATTATTCAGAGATGGATTAGCCAGCTGATGGATTATTCAGGCTTCTGTTCCTTTTCCATTTCTCTCACCCTGCCAGGCTCCTATTTATTCCACTCCCGTATGGTTGTACTCAAAGGTGTAGAAAGACACGGGGGAGAAGATACAATGGCAACTGGTGGTTCATGGCAACACTCAGAAGAGTGAAAACTGGTCTGATGAAGAGTGTCCAGCCCCTTGGAGGGGCAGGAGCTTGCAGGAACTCAGCAACCTGGGTTGTTTCAAGGCATGCATCCAACCACTTTGAAGGACAAATTGAGAAACCACAGCCAACATCCGGATATCAATGATGAGTAAAGCTGGTGTTCAGTGAAATATGCAGGACTTGGGGACCTGGGTGCCTATCCCAGATACACTTTTCGGCTAGACTAAATCTAGGCTCCATGATGTGCATCTGAGCCTAGTGACCTTTGGATTGCCTATTAATTTTATTTAAATTAAAGTCTATTGAGTGCACACTATATGCAAGGTGCTTTACAAACACAATTAGGACTGCTTTTCACTGCAAGTCTAGTAGATCTGACTAACAATAGCTTAAACTATAAAGCCAATTATTGGTTAAACATAACAGAAAGTTTGAGATAGGGATTCCAGGGTTGGTACGCCACCCCAGAGATGTCATAAAAGATCCATGGTTTCTGATTTTTGTTGTACTGCTATCCTTCATATATTTTTGATGTTTTTTTCATGTGGTTGAAAATGGCTGCTGAAGCTCAAAATAATCACGTCCTCAGGGGGATGGGGAAAGGTGAAGGTAAATGGTCTTTCTAGTTCCACTGCTCTCTCTTTCATTAAGGAGGCAAAAACTTTTCCAAGACCCAGAAGCAGAATTCCTCTTACCTCTCGTTGGCCAGAACTGTATCACATGCCTGCACCTAGACCAATGAGTAGTAAAATGAAATGAATTATCAGCATTGGTTTAGACCAATCAAAATTAATCCCCCAGGTCTGGGGTCATGGTCTACATGAACAAAATAAGAAATTGATAGCAAGGAATAGGGAAAATGAAAGTTGGGTAGATAACCAATGGTGTCTACCACTTATTTATTTGCTTAGGATCCAATGGGCTGAGTCAGCAGAAAGAAGATTCTTAAAGATCTGCAAAAATAAGGAAAGCGAGGATGGATACTTATCAATCATTCTTGTTCAGACTGTTAGCCACAGTGGCCCAGTCAGCAATATCTGGGTGGTCAAGGCTCCAGGCTTCTAACTTTCAGTTCTAGCTATGTGACTTATTTTCCTTGTTATTGATAATTTAGTTCTTGGTGACATTATTGTCTCGTTTGTAGAACAGAACAAAACTCATGAACTTGGAGTTTTAATAAATTGATATTTTCATAGGTGCTTGAGATTGGAAATTATTGGTAAACATTGGTGAAAGTTATTTATGAATGGGGAACGTTCATTGCATATCTCTTGATGGCTTTATCTATACCAAAGATAGTGGGAGGGGTGCTTTACAAAATATGTATGTGTTTTAAATGTAGTCATCTGAGCTGATGATCACCATCAAAATATAGTCTCAGTTTCTTTTCTTCTCACCACAATTCAGAGTTTGTGATGCATAGTTGAAAGTGATCTTTAAAAATAAATTTAAACGATCAACTTCAATATGGATACCTTAAGAATCCATAGTGTCTGGTAGTGTCTACTCTACCTAACCACCCATATACTAGGATTTCCATGTGACTTTGCTGCTGGTACCTGCAGTTCCAGTATTCAAATTGACACTTGCCCTTCCCCTGTAAGCCCGCTGCTCTTCTCATGTTCCTTATCTGATTTATTGTATTGCTGTGCACCAAGATGCTCAGTTTCGAAAATTATGGTTAATCTTGATGACTTCCCTCTCACCACATTCAATCAGTTGTTGAATCTTATCAGTTCTACCTTTAACATGGTTCTCATGCTTCCCCTTTTTCATTTGTCTTTCAGGCTAGCAGACTATACATCAAAATGCTGGTAATGGTGATCATCTCGAGGAGATTTTTCTTGTGTTTGGAAAACTTTTCTGAATTTTCTAGGTTTTCTATAATCACTTATCACTAGGAAAATTAACATCAAATATAATAAAAGCTGTTCCTCAGACCTGTTAATTTGTTCTCAGTATCTTTCATCTATTTAATTCACATATGTGAACTATTCCTCAATATATGATGCATGTGTCCATCTCTGTCAGAATATAATCTTCTGGAAGGCAGAACCCCAGCTCTCAAACATCCCACAGAGCCTAGGCATTCCATAAATGTTTGCTCAGTTAAATTTTGTTGATGTTTCTGGTGGAGATAGGAACAAACAAAAAATTTTATCATTAGGCCACTCCGACAGTTAAAAAAAATATCTAAAACAAATCTTTAAAATTCCAATCCTCAAAATCTCCCAAATGGCTTAAAATTTCAAAAGACAGAGAATAAGAGAGTATGAGAAAGAAGAAAGAGAGAGAGAACCCCCCAACTTCCAGCTTCCTTTGGAAGTTACCATTAAGCTTGCGATCAATTCAAGAATTTATTTCATTCCCTGTAACTTTCTTTTTTAGTTTAAATCTTTTTTGTACATTGTTTCTCCAATTTTTCCTCCTTCTTTTGGACTTTGGGTTGAATCATATCATTAAGAATCTGGGCAGGAAGCTTCAGAACAGTTGAACATGGGGATGTTACAGCATTCAGAATAATTTATTCTAGATCATTAGGATATACTGCACATCTATTTAGCCTAAAATTTTGACAAAGTCTTTGACAAAGGCTGAGGGAAAGCAGTTCCCGGGGAAGGAAGAAAAGAAATTTCATTCTAGCTGGCTAGACTAGATGGCATCTTGATTTCCTACCAAGGTCCCCAAATATTGGCAAGTAATGATTTTGGTGTAAATTATATACTTTGATGCGTACAGAGGTTATGAAGCATTTTATATGAAGTAATAATATTAAGCAATTTGATTGAACTAATGACTGCTTAATCTGACATCTAATGAAATAAACAACACTAAATATGACACACTCACCCTTTATGGACTTAAATTCTGAGACAGTCTAAGTTGCCATTTTTGCTGATCTTTGTGGATATAAGATTGAGTAACTTTATTAACAACCACAGACTTTCAATCATCAGTTTACAATTTGTGTGGCCACTTGTAGATAGACTGCTCAAGTCCTCTTTATTCTTACTAACCTATAACAACTGTATCTGATTTTTAAAATAAAAGCTTATTTCTTTTTGAATTTTCATTGAAACATAAACATGCTCTTTATAAATTGTGTTCAGGGGCTCACGTCTTGATTAAATGTCTCTCCTATCCTTGGATCCTCTCTTCCCTTCTCAACTTTCTTTATATGAGAATTATTCCCATCAGATGAGTAGCTTTGAATAGCAATATTTATATATTTCACTGGGCATGTGACAAGATGGTTCTTTGAAAAAAGGTGCTGGTATAATCAATCATCACAAATCACAAAAAAAAAAAAAAAGAAAAGAAAAAAGAAATGACAAATTAATGCTGATTACAGTTTTTAACATTTTTAAACACCCCAAATACCTGCTTTCAAGGAAGCACAGAAAAATGGAGTAAGACACGGCTGTGCATTGATTCGCATAGGCAGGCCACAGGGCACAAACTTCTGTGTCGTTCCAACTCTCGGGGAGTCTTGGTGAGCCGATGCTGGGATGTAGCAATATAGATTGGATACACTTCTTTTGGACGCAAATGAATCTCCAGCCTGACCAAGCGGTTTTCCCTTCTACCACTGTAATGAAAACAGTCATAGTCAAGTCAGTTGGTTCCTGCAAACTTTGAACAATTGCAGGAGCTTTTAATACAATTTAACGAAATGGAAGGGAATGAGATAAATAATTCTCTCACAAATACACTTAAAAATCTTCTCTTTTCTTCTCTTAGGTACAAACACTTTTACACATACAAATGTTCATTTGCTTTGTTTATCCCTTTTAATAATAGTAACTAATGTTTACATAATTCTTACTAAGAACCAGATTGTTTTATTC
The DNA here is from genome assembly GCF_057802395.1 of Ceratotherium simum simum. Taxonomy (NCBI): domain Eukaryota; kingdom Metazoa; phylum Chordata; class Mammalia; order Perissodactyla; family Rhinocerotidae; genus Ceratotherium; species Ceratotherium simum. The sequence continues at coordinate 24,727,679 of NC_141904.1, forward strand.
TCTTTATATATATTGACTAATTTAATCTTCATACAACCCAATGAGGTAAGCGTTATTCTTCTTCTACTTTACAAAGGAGGAAACTGAGGCAAAGAGATGGTGACTTACATCCTCAAGGTCACGTGGCTGGTAAGTAGTAGATGAGGCTCAAATCCAGGATCTACATCAGAGTCTGTCCTCTTTATGTTGATGTATTTCTCTCTCCCTATGTTATAGGCTTCTTGAGGGTGAAGACTTCTTGATTCAGGTACAGAGTAGAAATGGTCCTGGTTTTAGAGGCAGACAGGCTTGGATTCTGGATTCAAACTGAGAATTCATAAATTGTTGTAAATTGGCTCTCAAAAAAAAAAAAAAGTCCTGATTTATAGTTTCAGCTGATTTCCATGGTGTAAATATTCCTAACATGACTGATTCCAAGTTACCAGTAGTTTAACAACTGGCTTGCAAAATTCCTGAGATTTTAATAATCAGCTCTTGCAAGCTAATATGAGACAGCTCCAGCACATCGCTGATGGAGTATGGGCAACTTGTCAGTCTTATTCAAACTCCTAGGTCACCACCATCTAGAATCGTGCTTGGCATGAGGCAGTTGCTCATTCACATGTATTAAATGAAGGAATGAGAATGCCCCAGCTTCTCATATTCTCAGTTTACTGTACCAGTAAAATACTTATATAGTAGTATCAGATAGGTTGCTGAATGGATTAAATATTAGCCAAAAAAATGTCTGCGAAATGCCCAACCAAATGCCTGGCACTTAATGGAACATACATGTTAATTCTTTTGGATTGCTCTTACTTACAAAGTGTCTCCTATCTAGCAGGAATACATTAAGTGAATGAATGAATGAACAAGTGAACAATTGAATGAAATTATTAAAGAGCATCAGTTTCAAATAGGAAGGGCCAATCTTAGTCTTTATCAGTGTGTAAACTTGTGTGTAGACGTTATGTGGTTGCATTTGTGCTTTTGTGACTTCACCATAATTTTGAAGGCCCTTCTTGCTTTAGCACAGGGATGTAAATTCAAATGCCAGCAGAGGCCAAGCTGTCAATGGAAATGATTAAAATGTGCTCAATGTGAAGACAGTAGGGAGTGGTTGAGATTAGGGCAAACTGGAGATCACACACTCACCACACGGGCACACATATTTAAACATTTTTAGATTTCTGTGTGATCCAAATAAAACACTTCTTGGACTGGGTTTGGCTCATGCGCCCCAGCATTCCACCTGTGCTTTTGTAATGGTAAAAAGCATGGACTCTGGCGCCAACACTGGCATGATTTGAAATTTGGTTCTGCCCCTTACCAGCTAGTGGTCTTAAGACAAGTTGCTTAAACTCTCTGCTGCCAAATCCAAGAGGTTGCAGAGATCTGCAGAAGAGGGGGCTCTGGCAGTGATCAGGGGCAAGCCAGGCATGCATGTGATGAACTGTTAATCCTCAGATAACTTACAGGGCAAGAGGTAGGGAGGCAAGGATGGTTTTACTTGACTCTTTTTCTTCTACGTATACAACAGGAGGAAAAAATTTCTCCATGCTATTATTGAAGACCTTCTAGTACAATAACTGGTTCTCAAACTTGGCCGCCCGTTTAGAATCACCTAGAGAGTTTAAAAATAGTGATTCCTGCATTCCAAGCCCCGCACTTTGATGTAATTGGGCCGGGGGCGGGGTGGGGGGGTTGGGGGTATGGTCTGGGCATCAGGTGATTCTAATGTGCAGCCAGGGTTAAGAAACACAGTCCTAAGAGATGCAATGAGGAAAAAAATTATACGATTTTCAGGGATATTATGTGAATTACTTTTATGTACCTTTACAGCATGCTATTTTCTTTAACAAATGAAGGCACAAAGGCTATTTCCACTGGACTTCAAATATTTAAAATACAACAGCCATAAAAAACCCAACTCTCTGGTCTCACGTGCGCTTGCATTTATTCAAACTGCTTTCTGTTAAAAAAAATGAATTCTGCCTTCATGGGACATATAGGATGACATGTGATTGTTGCTTTAAAACGTGAATATTCCATCAGTCATCACTCTCTGCTTGAATTCTGCCTTGCCCTCTATACGAACTCCCACCAAGTAAAAGCTTAAGTGTCTCACCTAATTGGCCATGAGGCCGCTTACCTATTTAGGTTAGGGTAGCAGAGTTGATGAGAAATTCTTTGGGAAGCCAAGCACAAGTTTTTGCTTTCAACTATTTATAGCAATCAGCTGGCTTTTCCAGTCCCTCATTAGATCAATCATGGCCATTGTCTTACAGTTGAGTGGGAAATCGTTACAGGTGGAAGAAGGCATGATGTCTCTAATTCAGCAGAGGCCCCCCTAACAGGAAAGCTGCAAGGAATTACAATCAAATAGGAGACTTGTCAGGGGATTGGGGTTGCTTCCAAGGCAGAATTTTTGAAGACTGTCTGGATTGAACATAAAATAAAATGCAGAGAGAAACTACAACAACCCCACATACACACGAGAGAAGACCACGCTTTCTTTCAGGCATATTCCAAGTCTGGCGCTGGGCTTTCAGCTTTAGTTGAAATGCCACTTGGTCCTGACACACTTAGATTTGGCAGGGGCTTATCTTTTTTACAGGCCATTTATTTGGGAATGTGTTTTACAGGTGGCCCTGCTGTTGGGTCCAAACCCTGGGCTTATGTAGTGTAGTATGCTGTACATCTTTGTGGCTGAATCAAGTGTCACACATTATGGGCTGCTGGTAGCCAATAATTTGGGAAGTTCTTTTTTCCTCTCTTTGCTTTTTCCCTGGCCTGTTGAGCAGTGGCAGTCAAAAGCCAGCTGAACCCATCATGAGCGGGCGAGCAAGAGAGAAATTGCCGGAGCCCAGATTTCTGCGTGGGTCCCTATGTGGGCTCTGGGGTGACCCTAGGAGCAGGTGGGCCTATTTGGCACCCCTTCCATTAAAAGCTGCCTCAGAAATCAGTTTATTTGAAGGAGTTAACGAAAGTGCTAGATATTTTCTACCCACTGGCAGAGGAAAAAGTAGTGCTCACGTCTGAATACATAACTGAAAATGGCTTCTCACTGTTCAGGAAGTACAATCAATTTGAAATTAGGATTATGGAAACATCTGCGAAAATTCAAGTGTCATCTCAATTTGGGCTCATTCAGATCCTGTATTTTTCAACTTCCCAAGCAGTGCATTTAAAATCTAATCCTAATTAACACACATAGTTTAATTATAGCCAACAAAATATCCTACAAAAATTGTGTATGCTGGTTGGGGGGATGGGTAGGGAGGGAGGAGGCGAGGGGGAAACCAGACAAATGTTCCCTGATTGTAAAAATTCTTGTTTGGTTAATAATATAAATCTTCAAGATTTTAAACACACACTGAAGTTTGCTTATCAGGAATCAAAGTAACATAAAAAAGCATGGAGCCTCCTTTCCTCCTAGTCCGACTCTTTTCTTTCTTCTATTTCTTCTTAACCTGGAAAGAACAAAGACCTTGTTAATTTGGCTCCTACACTCTTTTTTGTGAAGACCTTAGTTGCTTTGTTTATTTTCTTTCTCTGATCAGAAGATAAACCTTTATGGTTGCGTTTGAGTACAAATAAATAAATAAATCTAGTTGCATAAAGCAAACTTTATGGTCTGTTGTTTTAGTGACGAGAAACACCTTTAAGGATTTGAAAGTTTAACTGAGAGGCACACCAACATGTTGGATGCTTTATCGCAACCTCATCCTAATCAACCAAAGCACAGCCATCAACCATCTTGCAGAATTATCGGTACTTTCCCCTCCCAAACCTGGCATACGTGGAATGTGCAAAGGGAACATAAACTTAAAGAAAACAAAACAAAAATCAAGGAAAAAAGGGGGAAAAAACCCATCTAGAAGCTCAAAAATATTTTTAACTAAAATTAACTCTGGGAGAGAGCTTAAAAATTCAAGTGGACTTAGTCTTGGTCATTTTGTGTCATTTTTTTGGTCAAAAATAAATCTAAGGAAAAAAACAAGATTTTCTTATTTTCTTACTTAAGTATTTTTATTCCTTTTTTCCTTAGGTTAAAATACAGAGGGCTGACTTCTACTCTAGATTCTGTTAGCAGAATTTAATTGTATCCTTATTGTTGAAAAAGGAAAAACATTCAAATTCTTGGTGACACTCTGAACATTTTACTGTGGTATTTGCTGTAATGGAATTTGACCCTCTGTTAGTATTAAACTAGTCTAGGTTTTTGAGGATAAGGTGGTGATATTTCTCATTAGATTAATACCACTGTAATTTCCCACATCTAAACCCAGTCTTGAAGACAAACTTCATTTTCCTTAGCACTTAATAGTCTGTACACTTGCTTTGTTTATAAATCAATTCCATTCCTTTGTCCACCACGATTTTTCAGAATTTATAACAATGGGGCAGTTTTCAATTGGTAATGAATGAATTACAGAGGATGTGTTATGACATTTTGTTGCAAAGAATCCTACATTTTTCTGCAGAACCCAGTGGCTCAGAAAGGCCTATGTAATAGGAATGTAAGATATTTCTATGCTTAAAGGATAAAACTTATAGACTAGAATCAACCTTGAAAAGTTGTCTGCAGAGTAAATTTTGATTAATTTTATTGAATAGTAGAGCTAACCATTTGTGATGTTTTTTTTAACCAATTCTTATTTTCTTTCTCTCTCTCCCTCTCTTTCTCCTCTCTCTTTTCTAGTGTCTTGCTCTCCAAACTCCATGAAGAAAGAGACTATTCATTCCTATCTTTGTCATAGAGACTAGCACAGGACATGGCTCATAATAAGAAATTAATAAATATGAATTGAATGAAAGAATGAATTCTATGTATTCATTGATTTCCATAATGAAATTAGAGATACTATTTTTGGCTGGATGTAGGAAGGTGGCTATAGAATCAAACATAATAATCTCGTGTTAAAAAAGGTAACAAACTATTACAAGACATTTTAAAAAGTGACATTTTTATAATGGCAATGGCCAAAGCAAGTCACAAGGTAAGAGTGAAAAAATTGCAAAGGATTTAGAGCTTGGGCATTGGGGTCAAACCACCTGGATTCGAAGCTCATGTCTCCCCCTTATTAGCTGTGTGGCATAGCAAGTTACTTAACCACTGAAAACTTTGGTTTGCTCGGGTATAACAGGGACCTAGAACTTCAGTAAGAATCAAATGAGATAATGCTTGTAAATTACTCAGCAAAGTGCCTGGAAATTAGTTTAAGATCATAAATTGAATTGATTATTATTAGTTGGAATTATTTTGATTTTTGGTATAATAACTTAAAGGTCTGAAGGAAAAAATACCAACAGCTGAGCTGTACAGAACGCCATGGATTTAAATGCCCCAGACTTTCTCAAACTCTTCCAGATGTTCGGTGGCAGAAAGCTCTATGTTTTTTCTGGATTCCAGGCCCTGTTTCCTGTGTAATATGGAAGCCATTGGCTTGTAGAAAGGAACAGGTTGTTCTGGGCTAAGGAGTGGAAGTACAGAGGGACAGAAATGCAACTACAAATTAAAGAAAAGGGAAAAGCGGCAGTTAAGACAGATTTTCCAACCTTCCATAGCTTACACTTACCTAAATACTTTCTCAAAGACTCTGATTCCCAGTGTGATGGAAATAAAACCACACCTTACCCAAGAAGGACTTTCATCTGTTTAATAGATATTCTGCTATTGTGCTGATCAGAAATTAGTGCTCAGTCCTAAAAATCATTGTAGAAATAAAGTGAAGAATACATTTTTAAAAGAAAAACTGGTAAGAACAATCATCCCATTTTGTATTAAAATATATAGTCATGACACTAAGGTTATATTTTAGCCATAGAAATTGTAAAACAGAAATACATACAAAATCGGAGTCTTGAGAATGACTTTTATTGCTATGGCTAACCTACAAACAAGCAAGCATGATAATTTTGCTATCAACATGCTTATGTGTGATAATAGGTGAGGTGGGCAGGGCTGATCAAAGATTATGGGCATCAATAGGTCATATGATCAAAACATTAAAGATGAATGACGAGAACAGTGTATGGAGGATGTAGGTAGGAGTGGAAGGTTGATATGGGAGGGTAGAATCATTTGAAACTTTTAACAGCACCTTTGTGTGTTTGGTGGTCTATAATAGAAGATTAGAAGAAACACTAAATGTCTAATGCTCTAATTTTCAAGCCAAAATGTCACAACAGGGCAACAAGCAGCAGGTAGAGTCATTTGAAACCAGAACATGGCATGGAAATTTGGCATTCTACTTATGGTAGACTACTGATGTGGCTGCCTTCTTTGTGGTTCCATTCCATCTATGGTTGTAGCATTGCCACCTGTTTTGTTTTTTGGCCGTAGGTGATTAACATAAGAGTAGAAATGCCTATGGAGCTGGACAAAAGAGATTCTCTTCCCAGGGAATTTGAAACATGAGCTGAGATACTTAGAGGCAGAAGGTGGTTTGGGGCTATTGTTTCATTATCAATACCCTTGAGTTCCTGTTGCACAGGTCCTCCTCCATCCCAAGGCCTTGTTCAACTCTTCCTCAGTTCTACGAGCTACCTAGTATTTTTCTAATATCAGGCCCCCATTTTGCATTAGTTCACCAGCATTTCTTTGCCACAAAAAGGACCCTACACAATTTATCACCCATGCCCATCTGTTCCCCAGTGATGGTGGCTGAGCAACCGTACAAGGTCAAGAGGATTGGACAGCTAGGTATAAAAAGTTGTTGGTCATACAGAGCAAGCCAGTTCCATGATTTATATTAAAAAACAACTCTTTGTAATAGATCATTTTGATTTCCAAACTTAGGGAAAATAAAGCAGTGTGTAGTGATTAACTGGGCAGGCTCTGGAGTTGGGACCTCAGTTCTATCATTTACTATGTGACCTTAAGCTGTTTAAACTCTCTATGTTCTTGGTTTCCTTGTCTGACAAAATGGAGATAATTAGGGTAGTTGTGAGGATTAAATGAAGATGTACATATAAAATACTTAGCTTTGTATGGTACTTTTTAAGAGCTCAACAAACGTTGGCAATTTTTTTAATTGACTTACGTTTAAGATATCTCAGAAAACAGGCAGATCAACACTACTTTTTCCATTTTATGTTTTCAAAAATGGAGGCTCTAAAAGATGAAATGACTTGGCCAAGGTCACACAATGGTAGAGCAGGACTGTAATTCCAATTTTTTTAAATGTCATTTACAATTATTCATTGAATGCCTATAATGTACCAGGCCTTGGGAATACAGGTCCTCTCCTTCTTAAAACTTATAGTCTAGGGTAGGGGTCAGCTAACTACCACCTGTGGGACAAATCCAGCTTCTTGTCTGCTTTTGTAAATAAAGTTTTATTGGAACACAGCCACATTCCATTGTTAGTATATTGTCTGTGGTTCTTTCCTGCGATAATGGAAGAGTTGAGCAGTTGCTACACAGACTGTATGGCCCTAAAGCCTAAATTATTTACTATATCTGAATCTTTACAGAAAAAGTTTGCCAAGCCATAGTCTAGTGGATTTATGATTTATTGGTCTAGAAATGTTTTCTTTAATAGTAAAGGACTAATTAAAACAAGAAAAGAAACAGAATGTGAACAAATTTTAGTCTTTACAGCTTCCATTATCCCCAATACACTTTTTCCCCCACTTCCGAAGAGAAGGATTCTCTTTTTGCAACTATGGGAAGTTCAAAGATGGTTCCTGATAGATCCACATTTCCTCTGCATTGTTCTCAACATTTAATTCCAGATTAAAGGGAATTAAATCCTCCAGACCTTGTGCCTCATACATTATTCCTGCTTTTGTGGCTAGAGAGAAGAAACAATGTGTTATGTTACTCGACTTGGCTAAATTACAAAACTTCTTGACAAACACACCCTTTAGCCATGCAGCCTAGAAACTTCCTGCATCCATTCCTTAGTAATAATAAAATAAATCACACATTCACATTCAATTAAAATATTAAATAATTAAATCATTTTAGCTTTCCAGTTTCAGAATTTTGACTGTGTTGGTACACATATTTTAACATATTTTGTTTAACTGCCTTCGCTTTTCTCATCTAAAATGTACATGATGAGAGATGTGGCAGAATTTTCTAAAAGAAGTAGAGATTCTTCCACAAAGGACAGCTGAGTATGGCAATATCATTATCTTTTAAAGTCCTCCTAGCCTTGCTGGTGGGGAACAACGACAGGCCCTTGAAACACAAAATACTGATCCAAGCATCTGGCTTCCTAGCTAATCCCGATGACTCTGGAATAGCTTTGCTTATGAAGGGAATGCAGAGCAAAAATCCATGCAGATGGGTTCTCTTATTGGGAAGCGTGGGACGTTGACATCTGATTTCGAAGATATCATTTAGACTTATTTTCTTGATGAGCAGTGGCTTCGGAAAATGCTGTGGGAAGGGGCTTTAAGCCTTTCTTCTTAGAAAGGGACAGGCTAGCATAACCACAAAAATTACCACAAGCAGGAACTTCTGAAGCCTGTGGAGGGTACAGCACACACCTTTGAAACCTCATCCATGTTGGGTTCCAACTGACTGGCTCATGTAAGCTGCTTGGGAGAGGAGGCACGCACCATTTGACAATCCAAGGGTGATAATTTAGAAAAAAAATGCTCAGGTTTCTCATTGCCTTGTAGGAAAGAATGAACCTGAATATCAGGCTGCTGCAAAAGCTGCATTCAAGGATATTGAATATAGACGGCGAAGAGAAACTTCGGTTCTGCCCATTATAGTTGAGTCAAACCCACCTTGTCAGTGGAAAAAGGGGTTTAAATGCTGCTAGGTGTGTGAGTCACCACCAGGAAGCATCCAATTTAGCATGCTGCCATGAGCTGACTAGGTTTGTAGGAAAAAAATGCTGAAAAGTAGAGAAAGATGTAATGATTTAAGGAATTCTAGGGCAACTTGGAATTAAAATTTAAATCAGAAATGATATGCAACATTGTGGGGTGTCAGTTCAACTAGAAGATTGTTACATGGACTCTTTAGCATTTTAATATTTTTAATTTCAAAATCTCCTTAGTATTTCAATCTTGAAAATTGAATGTGTATATTTTCTTAGTCTTCTCTGGGCCTGATCCCCACTGGTCTTGCTACTTAATCCTAAAGGTATTTTATCAGGGAGTAGGAAGGACTGTCCCAGCGTTTGATGAGGACTAGCCTTGTGGTACCCTGCTTTAGTGCACTAAGAGGGGGCCTCGGTCCACACTGGACACCACAAAGCACGACAAGGAAGACTAGAGCCACGTGAATAGGTGGTGATGGGAAGCCAGTGGTGATCAATTCAACTGGAAGGAATCAGGAGCCATGTTGAGTGATACGGTCACATGATATTCCTTGTGCCCATCTCATGGTGTACCTTAAATGTCCTGTCTAACCTTCTCATTCATCTTTTACCTAAATGTCCAAATATGTTAACTTGAGGCTCTATCCTGTTTTGAATAGAAAAGTTTGACATTTTCTCAAATATATCTGAAGACTCTTGGGTGGAGGCAGACGCTTATAGACGCAGTTGCTTTCTGTCACCTCTTGCTCCCAACTCTGATTCCATGCTCCTCTTGGTCCCCTCTGGCTTCCCAGGACCAGCTCCCTAAGGAGCTCCAGCCTTCTCTGTTGTGCTTTGCGCTCCAAATGAACCTGGGCTCCACTTCATTCACCAAGGCAGCATGCTCCAAGGCTGGTACCTCTCTCGGCTGTTAGTTGCCCATCACTAAAGGACCTTGGGAGTGGGGGAAGGGTGGAGCAGGGTGAGGGTATCACAGAAGAGCATTGCAGCACAGCACAGGAGGCCATTTCAAATTACAAAGCAGATACTCCTTTCCAGGAGTCCTCTCATGTTGGTTTCTCTCCCTGGAGCCTGTTCTGCAGCCACGTTGCTGGGGTCCCACTGCCTTCTCCCCTTTTCTCCTTCTTCTGCACTAGGTCCCACCTCTAATTCAGTTGTTTAGCCTCCCAGAGGAAATCTAAAAATCCTGTAAAGGGCACACACAGACTTCAATGGCCTAGGTAGACACACTTGTGCCTTATTAAGCCGAACACGTTTATCCCCTCTTTGTCTACATTTCCCTCTCCCAGACCAGGGTTGGAAGTACCTTATAAAAAAGAAAACTCGATATAACTCTATGAATAAGAAAACCCATAGTAACCCTATGAATAAGAAAAAAAAGGAAAAAGTTTTCTGTTTAAGATGAAACCTACAGCCATCTTTTAGTTCAACCGTCAATCAGCAGCCAGTTTATAAAACAGCACATTTTATTTTCTTCCATTAGTTAGTGGATTGAAAAGTGGTTTGAAGGCTATGGAGCTTGAGTTCTTGCCCTGACTCAGCCTCTAATAAGTGTTGTGACCTTGGGAAGGGCCCCTTTCCTCTCTGATCCTCAGGCTGCTCATCTGTAAATAGGACAGGTAGACCAACATTTTCCAAACTGTGTTCTTCACTTATGGCAAGATGTTAATGGGTGTTCCAGGGAAAATGCACTCGGGTTGACTTTTGAGGACTGCACACTTCAACAAGACTGAAAAGCTCTCTTTGATGCAGGACTTCTCAGATCTCTTAATAAGCTAATGTGCACTGTGACGACGCAGGAGAGAGATATGATATGCAGCATTTCCCAAACACATTTGAGAAAGCTCTCCCCGGCCCCCTTTTTAAGTAAAAAATCTATTAATATCTTTCAGAAATGCTGTTTATTGAACACTGTCATTCTAGAGAATAATGAAGATGAGTCATTTCATCCTCTTCATGTTCACATTCTGTTGCAATTGTTTCTACCTGTTCAGCCCGAGTGAAGCAAAACCAAGTCAGCATAAAGGGAGGATTGGCTATTTCTTCATGGCTTTATCTCTCTTTTTGGTCAATTTTAAAAAATTGGTGAAAATCTTCTTACCTTCTGAGAAATTGCAGAGCTCCGGGAAGGTTGGTGATTGCAGTGCCGTTTGTTCAGATGCCCTGGGTTCTATTATGACCTATCATAACCTGGCTTCTACCCTATTGAGCTGCTCTCGCTACCTATTGAAGCTCAGGGTTTCCATTTGGGGCATGGCTCTAATTAAGAGGTTAAGGAGCCAAAGTCCTAGAAAGGTTGGGTTACTCCTCCTGGATCATGCCATTCTCCCACCCAGTAATTCAAAGTATAAAATTTTATTTTTCAAAATGATTCAACACTTTTCTTCATGTTGAAATGAAAATAGTTTCTTTCTAGATTTCTGATTGCAAAATTCTGAGTAAGTTTATCAAAGTGGACTTTTTATAGTGGGTGGGTGGTCGGAGGATGCATAGTTTCTCCTCTGGGGCTGGCTCTCTAAGAACATGCTTGGTCTGCTAGTTAGGTAATTCAGTACTAATTAGAAGCAAGGATCAAAACAGATTCTGGAAAACATTTTGAAGCTGTAGAGGAAGCTGGTACACTGCACAGCCCTAACTTATATCCCTGACCCAGCAAATGTTCTCTTTCCAACTCTCTCCATACCAAGTTGCTTTCAGGGCTGATTTTCTTCCTCTCATTCCCTTATCAGTGCACCCATACCTGATGTTCTTTTGCCACTACGTCTCCCTAAGCTCAAGAAGACGTCTGATATTCTCAATCAGTCTAAGGTGTGGGGGACTTTGGTGGATACTTTGATGTGCCACTCAGTTTCCCTGCAGGAATGAGAATGTATACCCCCAGCTGCTGGAAGTACTGCTAGCAGTCATCTCCCACATGTCAGCCCCCTAGAGGAATTGCCTTGGCTGAAGAGAGCAGTCTTGCCCAAAGTCAACTGCATTCAATGACTGGTCGATGAGGGGATAAAGGCCTCTGTGCCACAACTTAGAATAACTCTGATGGGCCATCCCAGCTTCACAACACTGCAGTGCTGGCTGAGGCCTTCACTGAGACTGCATCACAGCTCAACTTCTCCCTGTCTCAATCTTGCTTCTTTCCATTCCCCCACAGTCATTGATCCTAAGAACTCTCCTTAATAAAATTCTTGCACACTGATCTTTGTCATAGAGTTTCTGTCCTAGGAAACCCAACATATAGCAGAGGCTTAATGTATAATACCAATCCCTGGAGAATGTTTGTGTTTTAAAGGAATCCCATAGTGTTAGAGTTATGTTTAACTTAAAAGGGAGAGTCACTGATGTTTCAACTGCTTGGCAGTGTGCCATCTGCAAGGGAGCAGGAGAGGGGTGGTTTATGTATATAGAAAGAAGAAGTCTTTCTTTAAAAAAATCATTAGCTCTTTTTATGTCTTGTTTAAAACATCGTTTCCTAAGTGGAAGTCATAAAGATATTGTTCTGTATTTTCTTATAAAAGTTTGGATCTTTTGCCATTGGCAGTTCTATTTGGAACTGATTTTGTGTGATTGATTTTCCATTTTTATAAAGGTTGAATAGTCACATAAAATTAAATATATGCTGTTTAGGGATATAAGCATTTGTGACAAAACTATGTACAAAAGAAAGGGAATGATAAATACAAAACTCAGGGTTATCATTGCTGGGGTTAGTGAAGGCAGGAGGTGGAATGAAGAATAATATACAAATCACTTCAGTAGAATTGGTAAGCCTCTAATAGTTGAGTTGGGTGGAATACTCATAGCGTGTCCACTTTATCCGTAAGCTTTATGATCTACATAGGTATTACATATATTCTTTAATGTATCAATATTGTGTATTTTATTTACTTATTATTTATTTATTTTTTTTTTTGCAGAGGAAGATTCGCCCTAAGCTGACATCTGTTGCCAATTTTCCTCCTTTTTTCTTCCTTTTTCCCTCCTAGAGCCCCAGTACATAGTTGTGTATAGTTATAAGTTCTTCTGGTTCTTTTATGTTACTGACAGACAAGTGGTGTAGTTCTGAGCCCGGGAACTTGAACCGCTGGCCATCGGGGCTGGATCTATGTGTTTTATTTTTAACAGAGAAAATGAAAAGAGAGGAAGTGGAATTAGCAAGAACTGACAACTCAATGTTTTGCTGTAACTGGTACTAGATGTAAATGGGTAGTAACTGAAATGGAAGGTGGAGGTCATCCAAGGTTACTTTTAAAGACGTGAGGTATTACAGCAAATCTGTATGTGGATGAGAAAATCTAACAGAACAAGAAATATTTAAAATGCAGGACAGAGAAGGTGTTTTGGAGGAGCAATGCTCTGCATTCTCTTGTAAGGTATGTTTCGTGGGTTATAACTTACACATCTATTATATCATCAATTCCTCTGAATTGTATGACTCATCTATTTATTCATTTGTGCTTATTCATAAGTATTATTGAGCTCTTCCTAGGTGCCAGGAGTTCAGGCATGGACGCAGATAGTAGTGAGATTTGCTTCAACTACCTAGGTTCATGGGCTTACTGTGGTGTCTCACCTTGTCCTCCCTAAATCATAGAACAACCGATTGCCAGATCTGGCTCCACTCACCTCCCATCCTCTCTGGGAACCAGCCCCCTTACTGCCTTGGCTCCAGCCACACCCACCTTCTCTTTGGTTCTTTAACTTCTGAAAGCACTTTCTGCCTCAGGCCCATTACCCTTGCACTTGCTTATGCCTGAGGTTCTCTTTCCCCTGATTAACTCCTATTCTTCCTTTTCAAGTCTCAGCTTACATGTTACTCTGTCCAGGAGGCCATGTCTCCAGCTTCATCCCCTACCCCCACCTCTACCCTACCCCCACCTCCACTGTCTAAATCTTATTATCCTTCTCTTCTTGCTCATGTGGTCCTTATTCACAATATTTCACAATACTATTACATTCACGATTGCAATTCTGTATTTATTTGTCAACCTCCTTGGTTAAATAAGCAAACTCCGGGAGGGTAGGGGCCATGACTGCTTTGTTTCCCCTCGTGTGAGCATCTGAACTTCTCCATGGAAAGTGCTCAACAGACATGCTGTGGGCTCTGTCCTCCTATGCTTCCATTCCACATTGGTGACAAAACTCAACTCGGCAAGAAAGAAAATTGAACATAGATGAGGAACGAATTTTTAATCCAGTGTTGTTTCTGTTACAGTTACAGGGTTTGGTTTAGTAGTTACTCAGCAGTTTTAAGAAAATGAACTAATTGTCAAATCAGAGCCTGTTAAAGCTGGAAGAGACCCAGAAAAGCCTCATGAAAATATCTCTAGGGTAGAGAATGACAGACAAGAGGAAAAAAAAAAATAGCAAAAGCTAAAAACATCTATTTACTAAGTGTTTAATACGCACTAGCCTTGTGCTAAGAGCTTTACCTACATGGCCTAATTTAATCTCGTTGAATTTCCTGAGAGAAGGATCTATTGGCCTGATTTTGTTGTTGAAGAAACTGAAACTCCAAGAATTATGTACTTTGCCGAAAATCATACACCTAGTAAGTGGTGGTGCCATGACGGAAACCCAGGTCCGTCTGACCCTAAAACAGTCCTTTCCCACATTTAGTGTGGGTGTAGATCCCCTGTGGACTCATTCAGCTGGAAATTCGGATTCAGTAGCCCTGAGATTCTGCAATTACATCAAGTTGCCGGTGATACTGATGCTGCTGGTCCTGGAGAGACACTTGGAGAACCACTGGTATATCTCAGCACTTTTCAAACTTTAACGTGTGCACAAATCATCAGAGGGTGTTGTAAAAAATACAGACTCTGGTCCCCTAGGGCTGGGATGGGATGTTGGATTCCGCGCTTTTTTGCAAGCTCCCGGTTGAGGCCAAGTCTGCTCATCTATGGACCATACTTTGAGCAGCTAAGCTCTATGTACCCCAAATTTCAATTGCATACTGTAGATGGAGACTGGGATGGGTCTCAGAGCTTCCTTCCGACTACTGACAGATTCTGACTGCTGACATTCACTGACAGTGATTATGCTATCATGCGGTATCTGAAGCTGCCTTTGAAAATAACAAAAATCCATCCTCGGTCGCTAACCACCTCTGAAGGTGGAGAAGGGCAGAGGTGGCCTAGAAATGTGGCCTGAGTGAGGACGAGGTTTTGTGTGATGTCAATGGGGAGGCCTGCAAGACACGCCAAGTTCACTCGTACATGAAGCGTAGACACCAGCCCCCCCTTCCCAACATTTCAAAGCAATGTGATGTCACCAGCTCTAAAAAACCCAAAGTTCATAATGAAACTTGAAATCAGGTGAGTCTCGTTTTGTTTTGAGTCCATTCACACTGTTTCTCACAGTCCCTCACTCGGTGACTTCAGGGGCACACTCTGGGGGTGAATTCTGGGAACTCTAACTGATCTTTCAGGTTTACACCAAGTGGGTTTGCTCCCCTCAGAGAACATCACTTGCTTTCTTGTAAATCTTCTCCCTTGCTCAGTGGGGGAACCTGGCTTTCAGTACTGATTAATACATTTGGGGACACCAGGTGTTGCACATGCTAGTCTCTGGTCTCAGTCTCTCATCTAATGTGAATGCAGAGAAGATGCTGCTGAGACCACTGCTGGAGCAGATACCTGGGAGGCTGGGCACGCTCTTAACTTCATATCTCAGTATTCTGGTCCTTCTGTCCATAAAACTTGATTAGAAAGCTGAGCTGTTCAATTGTTGTCCAACTAAACTCTAGCCTAGCTTTCCATGGAAGTTTACTTTTTGAATAAGATGGATTCTGCTTCTTAAACAAGGAGGCAGACAAGGCAAAGGGCACTTGGTGAAGGACTCTCCTCTTGCATACTTAGAAACCACAGATAAGGAGAGCGTCTAGGATTGAGATGGAAGGAAGCCTCCTCCCCTGATTTCCATCACAACGTGGAGACAAAGGAAGTGGGAGGGTATGGACTTGAGACCGGCAGACCTGGATTTCAGCTCTGGCTTTGTCCCTTGTTAGCTGTGTGGCCTTGGGCAGTTCTTTCACATCTCAAGGTTTGGTTTTCCCGTCTGTAAATAGAGATAATACACCAAACATCACATTGTGAGTATGAGGATTAGATCCCACGATATATGCAAAGCCCTCTGTGCCTGGAGCATAGGATGCGCTCCATAAAGATTAACCTTTCTCCTCCCCTCTTCCTTACTCTTCCCTTTCTAGATTCCACATGCAACAAGCAGAAATTATCAGGCTTTGCAAAATGGCAGTTTCAAAGTATTTTGTGCCAAGGTCCATTTAGGTTCCAAAATACTCCCATCCCGCTGCTTCTTTCTGTGTTCTTGTGGTCTGATGTGTATCTGTGCGTCTCTTTGATTACACACTGCTGTCACTCAGCGCGCCGGCAGACACCAACACATTCTGTTACAACAGCTGGGTGTCGGGCCTGCCTCGGCATTTGATCAGCGAAGATTCCTCTCAGACCCCGAAGGAGCTACACTGCTGGCCAACTTTATTTTTAAGAAATTGGTTGCTTTATTTACGAAGAGATCCTTCCAAAAGGTTTCCCAGCAGAACCTAAATTGGTGATTTTGTGCAAAAGAATTAAAAACTAGGTTCCAACCGTGTCGTTAATGGAGGTCTGCCACATGTGCAATACAGACAACGCAAGGCCTTAATGTTTTATTAGATTGGAATCATTTCTGGCACTTAAACGTTTTGATGAAATTTATTCAATTTTCTGGGTGTGTTTTATATGAAAAAATTAAATGTTTTTTGGCAGTTCTATTAAATAGACACCGGCGACATCTCTGTATAGTTTAGTGCTCAGAAATCAATGATACAACATTTTATTTAATCCACCAATTGAGAGCTGTATTGCAATGATTCTCTTTTCTTCTGGGCCACACATGATCATCATGACTGTATATGAAGAGTGAGCCTAAAGCAGGAACATTTTCTTTTTAGCCAGGAAAACAAGGCTACACTAAAATACACTGTCTTTGTGTGAATCAGTAAAAGGTGTCACATCTGAGCAGATGTGGCCCACTGGCTCTCAGTTTGACAAGCAGAGGGAGCCAAGTTCTGGCATCCGCTCATGCTTGGCGAGTCCCTTTATGCAGTGCACAGACAGAGCAACAGTATACCGTGTTCCTTAGGAAAGCCTGAGTGGAATCTCCTCACCCAAGTGAGAAATGTGCCTCTACTTTAGGCATCTTGTTCTTCCTTTCTTAAAGCTTTAGTCTCTGAATTAATTGTTTTCCTTACAAGTTGACATCTTGAGCATAAGAACAAGATGTTTCTTCTCTGCCCCTCAGCTCCCTAATTCATGAGTATTTATTGAGCATCTCATGTGTACTAGCACATAGAAGATCTTTGGTAAATGTCTGTCGAATGACTATTTGTGTATGTTTCTTGTGCAAATGGATTGAAAGATCGTGGTAAAGATGATTCCAGTCCACTTTAGGTCCTGGAGATGACATTTGTCATATTGTGGGCAGAGGAAAGAGATCATTTCTTTCCTGCCTCCTTTTTACATTTCTTCAGTATCTGAGAGGGTAGATATTTGTTTCATAGTCTCTGATTGCAGGGTAACAATTCTCTGTTGGGGATAGAGATACAATTGGCATACACAAAAGGGGATGAATTTTCTACAAATTTAGTGAAGGCTATTAATAGTTACGGTGCGTAGATTTGAAAAGCCCTCAAAGGCCACTTTTGTCCCTCAGGGTCTCTCCCTTTCCAGTTCCACCCTTGAATTCCTTCACTAGAAGTGTCGGTGGGATGCTCTAATGCTGAGTTGACCTTGAAAAGGGTTTGCCCTCATGTTTTTACACTCATCCTTTTAAATTAGAAGAAGGGGAAAAGGGAAATTTGGACAAAGAAAAGAAGGGAAAAAAATGTAGAGAAGCCTGCAATTTTTTGAAAGCTTTTGTAAAAAGTATTTCAGCTTTGAGGATACATCTAAGCCCAAATGTCCAAATGTCCAAGGACTGAACGCCCTGTCCTTCTTCATCTTCATGGGGAAGAGGCACCAACAGGCAGAGGACTGGACAAAGCAGAAGGTAGGTCTTTGCCTTAACCTGACCCCTGAAGAGCACTTATCAAAAGTCAACACTAGATTTCTTCTTTGGGATGGGACGATGTTGGGGGGGAGGGAAACCCCTGTTGCAATTTTGAGTGTCCAGGGAAAGGGGCGGCTAGTGGAACATCTTCTTCCAGTGGGTCCTGGTCACAGTCTATGAATTCTAGAACCACCAACCCTGCCCTTCTTGTCCAATCCTATCCTGCTTTCAACTTGCCCTCAGCTGCCTTTCTCCTCCTTCCCTGCGCTCTGCTTCTTGTCCCATCTACTTTTCATGAGTCGTGTCTGTGGGAGGAGAAACTAGAGGGACCAGAGAACACAAGAGAACATTTCATTGCAGGATCACAAACTGCTTTTAAACAAGGATTAATCCTCACAACTTCCCCATGAGGTTAGGAAGCGTATTAACACCTTTGACATCCTGGAGGATGCAGAGGCTAAGTGGCTTTCTGTCAGCATCCTGGCAGGGGCAGAGAACAGGGCTTCCTGACTTTTCTCATCACTAGGGGCCTCTCTGTTTCTCACTTTCCCTCCAACAGAGCTCCTTTGAGGAGAGAAACTGACCCCTTGTCTTCAGTGGCTGGCACTAGGTGGGGCCCCATGGGAGAATAAACCCCAAGTCTCCTATTCTTTCCACTGGAAAAAGATCTGACTTGCAACCAGGGATCCTGGCATAATCATTTATTATGACAAAGTACTTCTGCTCACTGAGCCTCATTTTCCTCATCTGTAAAATGGAAATAATAGATGCAGTTGGAATACACACATGAGAAAGAATTTTCAACAAATTTAGTGAAAGACTATTTCTAGATACAGCGTATGGATTTAAAATCTCTCAAAAGGCCACTCTTGTCCCCAATTACCTTCCTAAGGTTCATTTCCTTGGGTTGTTCTGAGGATTAAAAGAAACAGTATACATGTAAGGGCCAAGAAGAGGCTGAATGCATGTTAGATGCCCAGTTAAGAGTCATCGGAAAGAAAAAAGTGTGAACAAGATCTGAGGAGCGAGACCAGGAAGGCCTTTTTCTAGACACGTAGTAGAAAATTGCTTACCAAAAATATTTTTAATGGAAGGCAACACCCTTATATGTCTAAATACTTTCTTCACCCTTTCTTCCTTGTTGCTAAAATAGTTTTACGCTGTGAGAAAGCTTACCCTCCCTCCATCCCTCAATTTTAAGAACGTATCACAAGAGTAATGAATGATAGCAGAAGCAATGCTAAGAGGAGAGAGGAAAGAGAGAAGGAATTAACTAAGGACAGGAACACAGAGAAACAGAATCCAGAGAAGGGATGCAAAGGGAGGGGGGGAGAAGCTTGCTAAAATCTACTCACTATTAGCAATAGTGCCCTGGGCTGGCCCCAAGGAGAAGAGTGAGGATGGGTAGGTGCAGTGGATAAGCACCGCTATTACAATTGGACTTTACGCCAGTTCTGTAGACACCAAGATATTCCTTACATGGCAAACCTTTATAATGGGATCTAGTCACATGCATTAGGATTACTTAATTTGGCTTCAAGCATAGAAAACAGGCAAAGAGTGGTTTAAATGAGTAAGGGCTTTATTTGTCGCATGCCACAGATATCCACAGCTTGGTGGTCCAGGAGTAGTGCAACGGTTCAAGGATGTTTTCAAAGTCGTAGCTCCTTTCCAACTTCCTGCTGTGCCAATCGTGATGTATGGCATGTGCGCGTAAGATGGCTGCTACATGTGCAGGTATCATGTACATACCCCAGGCAGAAGAAAAGCAACAAAAGTGGCAAATGGAAAATTTGAGTCTATATAGGAAAGGAAAGAACTCGTCCAGTAACCCTCAGCTCTCCTCTTATTGGCCAGAATTGTGTCATGTGGCCACGTCTAGCTGCAAGGAAGTCTGAGGAAGAGAGTTTTGTGGCATGTGCAATATAAACTCCTCCATCTGTGTTAATGCATCTCCAGTAAAATCCACATTGCTCTCTTTAGAGCTATCCTGCCCAGTATGGCAGTAAATAGGATATGTGGCTATTTAAATTTAAATTGATTGAAATTAAATAAAATTAAAAGTTCATTTCCTCAGTAGCACTAGCCACATGTGGCTTGTGGCTACCTTATTGGACAGTACAGACCTAGATCATTTCCATTATCTCAGAAAGTTCGACTGCATGACTTCAGATAAATGTGAGGAGTTGCAGAACGTCACAGAAGAGTTGGCAGAAGTAGAAAACAGCTTGCATAAAAAACAACCGAGGGGCCGGCCTGGTGGCTTAGCGGTTAAGTGCACGCGCTCCGATACTGGCGGCCTAGGTTCGGATCCTGGGCGCGCACCAACGCACCGCTTCTCCCGCCATGCTGAGGCCGCATCCCACATACAGCAACTAGAAGGATGTGCAACTATGACATACAACTATCTACTGGGGCTTTGGGGAAAAAGAAGGAGGAGGATTGGCAATAGATGTTAGCTCAGAGCCGGTCTTCCTCAGCAAAAAGAGGAGGATTAGCATGGATGTTAGCTCAGGGCTGATCTTCCTCACAAAAACAAAACAAAACAAAACAAAAACAGCTGATATTCTTTGCGATGACCAGGGTTCTAACTGTTGATGGTGTTGGAGGAGGGAGGCTGATGGAACTGGATAAAGACAGCATTCCAGGATATTTGTGACCAGTTGGTGGTAGAAGCATAGCTACTGAAACCTATATGCAATAGTGCTCTAGTCTCTGGCCTACTCCCAAAAATCTGATGTTGCTAGACTTAAGTTTAGTCTCTTTTCTTACATTATAGATGGACTAGGGAGCACCTCTCTTCTCTGAAATGATCATAATGAATATATTTTGAATTTAATTTTCCCTCCACCTGGCGGAGTCCAGTCTTTAGAAGCTCCTGGAAGCTGAGGGGCGGAGACACAGTTTGATTCTCCAGAATTTAGCAGCATTATTTGTCTAAGCATTAGAGGGAATTATTCAGCTAAGTCCTGACGACTTGAATGCAAGTTTACCTCTGAGAGTGTATTTCCCTTTCCTTCAGCACTTCAGCCTCATTACTTGTACTATATCTTGTGTTGAATCGCACAAGATGCCCATCTGTCCAAAGGCTTATTCTGTTGGCTCCCTATGAATGGCTTGAATTCTAACTTTACTTTGAACTTATTGGCTTACCACCTCCTGCTTCTCCTGGGCCACGTGCATGATGAAATCACATGCTTATTTCTCTCACAGATATTTTGAACCAAAATAATGCTACAAAAGCCTTGTTGCATTTATTTTTCTCGTCTGGTTCTTGTTGAGATGGCAGCCTATTTCCTATCTGTGAATCACTGGACTGGCTCTGCTAAGAGAAGCTCTCCCGAGAAATGTTGTGTATGGGTCCACAGCTGAAAGTTTTTCTCTTTCAGCTCTGGTTGAAATTAATTACACTTATTGCATCCCTTCTCATTTGTCTTCATGTCTAGAAAAGTGATAGAAAGTTCTGATCTTTCTTTTGTGGCTCCACGACAGTTGTAGTTACCAGTAATTAAAGACGCAGGGCCCGCTGCAGCCATGCAATTGGAACTGGATTGTGAAACCAGTGAACAGGGCCTGTCTGCCTCTGCATGATGCGTCTGTACCTCCCTCTCTGCAGTGGGGACCCAGTTGGCACCCAATAAGTAATAAATAATCATGATAAGTAGTCTTGCCTTGTACTTTCCAGAATAATGCCTTGCTTTTTCTAATTTTGTAAAATGGCTTCCTGATGAAGTGGAATGTCCGTGTCACCATCACGGAAAATATGGATTGGTTTTCAATGAAATATTAATGATTATCAACTCACTGGGCTTTTCCTTTGTGAGGACTGAAATAAAAAAGGAGCTGAATTTCTTGACAATGAGTTAAAATATGATTGCTTCAGTATTAACTGAGGCCGATCCAAGCTTTTGTTTTTTTGTTTTAACCTCTTCTTCCACCTTATCCCCTCTCTCTTCTGGCTGCCCTCATTTTGGCTATTTTCATTCTTCAGTAGAAACCTTAGACGAATAAGGACATGATTTTGATGGCTGGGGTTGGCAGTGCTAGAACCAACCAGAAATAAGTCTTATTTCCATCACATGTCAGTTTTTTTTTTTTTAATTAACTTTGGGTGAGCTACTTATCTGTAAAATCTGCTTATCTGTAAAGTGGGAATAATAATACTAATAATACCTCCTTTATTGGTGTGTGGTGAGGATGAATGAAAAAGTGGGTGGCAATGCCTTAGCACAGTGGAAACATACAGTAAGACCTCAAGAAATGTTAATTTTTATCATTTGGTTGGAGGGGGGCAGCCGGAAAGGAGGTGAAATTCAAGTTAGCCACTTGGGTGAGAAAGGTGGTGGAGGAGCTTGTCATAGGAGCAGCCGTGATGAGATCTGGGGATTATCTGTGGGTGTCTGCTTCCTGCTCTCTTCTGTTTCCTGATACCATTTGCGCGTTTGTTCTGCTGACCCTGGACATGCTCTGGAACTTTCTCCTCTTGCTAATCCTGACAGAATCAGGATTAGCAAGAAAGCAAGAGTCATTCTGTCCGGAATGGCTCAATCCAGGCAGGAAGGACCCATTAGAAGAGGAGATGCCTCTGAGTTCTGGAAGGAATGGGTGTTGGCTCTGGAAGGGGTTGCGACTCTGGGAATTCACTGTGCTATACTTCCTCTCTTGAAAACTGCCACCTGCAGCCACCAGCACTGCTGCCTCCGGCCCCCACCCCCACTTCCTTAGGGCTGTCTGCAGCCTTATCTGGAGAACCACAGAGGGCTGAGGTGAGATGGAGCGATAAGCAGGAAGTGCAGTGGAATTTCATTCCTGGAAAAAAAAAAAAAAGGGACCTTGGCATGAGTTGCAGAATGGAGGGTTCGGGATGTTAATCACTGCTCCTTTTATCAGACAGCTTTATTAAGATCAATGTTTTTTGTTGCCAAATTAGAGTGGACCTAGAGCGAACTTCCCAGCAGTTATTAACACAAGTCCACATTTGCTGGAAGGATTGGGTACCTCCACGTGCTCAGCCATAGCTGGAAGTTACACAATATCTATATCATTTTTCACAGCTTTGTCATTAGCTGGTAATGATTTGATTATTTTGCAGATGAATCACAGTATAAATCTCTTTCACAAACACTACCTCCACGTATTAATCAAAACCATTAAGGCAAAGCAGTCGGTGCAAATTAAAAAATTTGCATGTCTAAATTAAAAATTACAGTAATACATCATAAATAAATCTTTTAAATTCTCTATGGCCTCTATGCACATCCTTTCTTTGGTGTGTGTATTCTATAATGAGACCACAAATACCAAGCTTTTCTCTCTATATATATTCTATGTATATATGAGCATTATCTAATTTTAAAGGTAGAATTCAAGTCCTTAGGTGGAACTTGGTATTAGAACATGAAGGGGAAGGGGGAGGGTTTTTTCCTTTTTCACACTTATTTCTTCTTTTTCCTTAACAGAACATTCAAAGATGGCACGAAAAAAGAGAATGGAAGCTATTGCAGATGATTTGCAGCGTCTTCTGTTGTCACAAAGTAAATATTTGTAAAAGGTGATGCTTCTTTTTCAAATAACTTTGAACTGTGAGGAAAATTACCAAGTTGTGTTTTAGGTAATATTTCATTTTGGAACTATTAACACATTACTTGCAATACGGGAGGAAATTAGAGGGCTTTGAGTGATGAAAGCCACCTTTGGCATTAAAAAACTATTATTATTCCCTTGAAACACCGAAGCAAATTAAAACAAGAAAATGAAACTTTCAAGTGCCCTGGATTTGAAAAGGCATTTTTTTCCCCTTTCATTTGTCAAAAAAAAAAAAAATTTTTTTTTAAATGACTTGTTTCACTGGAAACCTGGAATAAATCATTTATAAGGCAGAAAGTACTTTTTTCAAAATGCCTTTGCCAAAGAGTTCAGGGGATGGTAGTGTCCCGTGTGAAAGTCGCCACTGCGTACCGTGTTTAAACAAGCCTCTGATGAGTGGACCATAGACTAGTGTACACTAAGACCCATCACAGCTCCAGGTAATACAATGGCAGCAGCAATTAGAAAGCGCTTTTGCTCTGCCCAGGATTTAACCCAATTAACCTATCTGTAACCTATTAACCTAATTAAACAGAAGAGCTTCTGTGTGAGGGAGTAGACAGGACTCTCCCCATTCAGGGATAGAGGTTGGGAAGGAGGACATAGTTTAGGGAATATTATAATTTGGAGTCAGATTTTTTTTGTAACAGAATTGGGACATGCAAACACGATTCTAAGGTGTTTGGTGTTTCCCTTAACAGGAGGCCATGGAATTAACTAGCAGGTTAGCTTTATACTTACGTGGGATAAGTGGGAATTTTACCTTCAGTTATTTCTTACGAATATAGAGAGATTTGGTAAGAGACAAGGAGAGCCATCCTGCCCGTCATTTTCCTTAGTTTAACTCAATTCTGTGCAATTGTTTTAATACCATGGCTAGGTTTAAAATTCATTAAAAGATGGGATTTATATCTGGCCTCTCACCAGCTTGTGCGACCTCAGTGAATTGCTTAATCCCTCGGGGTCACACTTTACTCATCTGTGTAAAATGAGTGGGTGGGATGAAATGGTCTCATAAAGGTTTTTCTCAGCTCTAAATATTTTGTGATTTTATGTCATTACTTCTCCCTCTACTTCCTCTCTTTCTAATTCCGTTTACCAATTAATGTTTCTTGAATGACTTTGGCTGGAACTGTGCTGTCCAATATGGTAGCCATGTGTCTACTTGAATTTAAATTAACTAAAATAGATGAAATAAAAAATTCAGTTCTGCAATCTGGTTAGCTACATATCAAGTGATCAGTAGACACATGTGGCTAATGGCTACCTGATTAGACAGCACAGATGTAAAACATTTCCATCAATGCAGAAAGTTCTATGTGCTGAATGAACCTGTAGCTGAATTCTTTTCTTAGACTTGGACATTCACTTGATTGTGTAGAATCCAGTTTTTTCTTTGGGTATGATGATAAGAGAAGCCAAATCTTATGGAAAATTCATCTTTATTCAGCTTAACTTTGGTGATATTTATAGCATCCATAACACATTTAACTAGGCACTCAGCCACTTACTAGCTATATGATTGTGTGCAAGTTGTTCAGCCCTTCTGAGCCCCAGTTCTCTCACCTGTAAAGTGAGTGTAATATTCCATATTCTGCAGGGTGGTTTTATGTAAAGCATCTGGCCTGGTGTTGGGCAATAGTAGATGCCTAATGACTATTATTAGTTAATATTCATTTTGTGGAATAACAAAGCCCATCACCAGACTGCCGAGGAAGTTTTATTTGTTAAAAAATATTGAATGAGAATGAGACTTCATAGGAAGATATCATAAATACAAATATTTTGCTTCTGAAAAAAAATTTTAGGTTGGGAAATTTAACAGAAGGATAGCAAAACCCTATGTGATAAGTCTTATATCTATTGGGCTAGAGGAAAGAGAAGCGGGGATGTTAAAGATGAGCAGTTTCTTTAGTTTTACACTTTAGTGTTTGTGATGTCTCCTTCCCTTCCTTACGTTCAGTGCTTGATCTGACTGAGAACAGAGTATAATGAGGTCTGCTGGTGGTCTACTGGCTTCTGTATAGGCTCTGCGTGGCCCGTAGGTTTCTAGAAGATCCTCACTGTGTAGGTGGAGAAGGTCTTTACTTTCCAGTTCTAACTTCAACCTACCCCAGCCATGCCTTTTTTCTGAAGGGTGTGGCAGGTCAAAGCATTGATATTTTGGTCAATATTGATATTCTGCAAAACTGTAGCTTTTATGCTTTAAAAGAACAATATCAGGGAAGGCTCCATAGAAGCATTGGCTTCTCCGATTTACCGAGGGCTAGGAATGAAGATGGTGGTGGGATGGATATTCTAGGTTCTCTGTTGAATATGTTGATATCCATCATGGATATGTTCGCTGTTGCCACAACCCCTTATACATATTTCTCTCATTCTCTTACTAGAGGGCGAGGGATGGCATCCTTTGTAACTTCAATATTGTAACATTCGGATGAATGGATGGCTTGAATGCTAAATATTTTGTAAAGGTAGAGACATGTTTCAAACTCTTTCATAGTTAATGAAGTTCATCTGATTTTGTAAGCTTGGAACATCTCCTGACTGGAGCTTCCCATTTTGTTTTCCCCACTCATACCTTTCTCCACCTTTACGGTAATCCGACCACACAGATAACCTCTGTTGATATTTAAAAAATTTATAATAGGAGCACATGGATATATTTAGAAAATTCAAACAAGGCAGAAAGGTGCAAAACAGAGTAAAAGACACTCCCAGCCCCCACTCCTCTACCCAGTCCCTCTAACAGAGACAACCACTGGTCATGGTCTCTGGTGTGATCTTAAAAACCCACACATACAGAATACCTTTAAGTAGCCTGTTAACAACATACAGAATAAAAGCCATAATATACACAGTGTTCTGACCCTGTTTTTGTTTTTTTTGGCTTAATATGTCCGTGAGATGTTTTTCATGTCAGAACATACAAAACTACCACAGTTTTGCCTAATGGCCATCTAAAAAATTTTAACCTGTTAATACATTTATCATCAGGGTTAAGAATGACTGCTTCCTGTAGGCTAAGTAATATCAGATATCTTCACACTTTAACATTGGCTTGTCCGTAGGGGAAAAATTGTTTTTGTTTTGATTTACATGCCTATAATTATGAGTGAGATAAGCATTTTTTGTATTTTTATTGATTATTGTCATTTGCATATTTTTCCCCTATTAGCTGCATATGCAGCTATCCTTTGCTCATTTTGGGGAGATTCATCTTTTCCTCCTTGTTTTGTTTGAGCACTTTCTAAATTGACCAAATTAGCCCACTGTCTGTATTTTGCAAGTATATTTTTTGTTCAATTTATGGTTTGCTTCTGGACTTCAGTTTTAGTATCCATTTTGCCCCCATATTGGAGTTTCTGTTTCATTTAGCCAATTTCCCATCATTTCCTTTACTGCTTCTGGGCAATTCGAACTCGTGATCTTCCTGAAACAGAAAGGAATGATTTATAAAATGTGTTGCCCAGATGCGTTTATTAACAGTGCCTCCTTTCACTGTCCAGAACGTCCTAGTTTGCACAATAAATTATATGATCACTCAGCTTTGGTCCTTGCCCACCTCCACTTTAATCAGGCCAGCTCCTCTTTGACTTATTTAAAATATTGGGGTGCAGCAAAAGATTTAATTTAAACAATGCTTTTGGAGGCCAAAAAAAATGTGGTAACTCACTGATATAAGGTCTTCATTTATTTGTTCAGCAGGATTTCTTAAAACATACCAATTCAAAATCTTGTTCTAGGCAATATGAGCAATTCACATACAAGCTTATAATCTATTAAGAAAGACATGACAACCACTACAGTAAAAAGAAAAGTGTGTTTAAGCTGAAAGAAGATTCTCAGTTCAATGGCACTTTTGTGAGTATATAAATGCAAATTTTCCTTTTATATAGGAACCAACTAATGAGAGGGCCTCTTCCAGTGCAAAGTCAACCCAGGAAGTAAAGGACTTTAACAAAATAGTTATAGAAGATCTTCCCCTTGTCTTTTTCTTTTTTTCCAAGAGGATAACACAAATTGACAATCAGCTTTTTCCAACAGAGAACAGGTAGAAGAATGAGAGGTAATACCAGTTGGTGGTTCTTAAATGTAAGCAGATGTAAAAGATATTTGATTGAGTGATGAAGAATTGGCTGAGTGATGAGTACTGAGTCTTGCAGGTAACTGTTTTAAAAAGAGAAACCTTGTTCAGTGTTGTCCATTGTGTTATGTATCAGTACTCTCAGGGTTAGCTTCAGATTTTGTCTGTCTCCTGATAACCAAGACAACCACGATCTTTGTAGAAAAATTAGGAAGAAGTACAGAGAAGTGTGAATGAGTAAAAAGAAATTTGTTTTGTTCTTAAAACTTCTAATAAACAATTGTTGATGGCTACAGAATATTCATTTTCTGTGGAGACACCGTCATTAATTTAACCAACCACTTTTTGTTGGATTTGTAGGCGTGTTCTTTCATTTTATATTTCATTTTTCTTTCAATTATAAACAAAACCGGGATGAACATCTTTGCACATAAATCTTTCTTTGTATTGAGAAATAGTACATTAGGAGAGATTCCTAGAAGAGAGATTATGGGGTGAAAGAGTATGAACTTTTCAAAAGCTCTTACATCCAGAAGCCAATTCTGGGTAGAAAGTTGGCAATTCCTACTGCTGGAACCACGATGTTGCCTCTCGCTGCAGTCCCATTGTGCAACGATCCTGGCACCACAGAGGATGAAATGTAGTCAAACCAATTTGGTGGCTTTTAAAAAAACAAAACAGTGCCTCTGTGACAGTGAAGGCAACGGTTCTCAGTTCTTCCAATTTTAAAAATACTTGTCCGTGGGAAAGGGGATTTCGTCTTTGTCTTCTATATTGTAAATCTTCACCATGTGAAACAAACCAGAAAATTTTAAACTACGCATTTTGACCTATTATTTGTGCCTTGCTCGGATAATGCTTGCTTTCTTGGTGTAGGTTCTGGGTGAACAAGGATAAAAAGTCATTCAAGTTCACCCTTCCAACTCAAGCTTGAGAATCCCTATTTGCTTTCTCTGTGGTTTGCCCTTGATTTGCTTTCTACTTTCCCCAACTCTCTGGAGGGAAATTTGGCCACGTTCTTTGTAGTATTCAGAGAAATGAGAAGAATCTATAACAGTTCTCACCACTTTATATCGTGTGGCGTGTTAAGCACATGTGGAGTTTTTAAGAGTGAGCCGGGACTACAGAGGTAAGTAAGATTTGTATTTAGACAGGAATAAATGACTAAGTCACTTGGGATGAAAACCTGTTTGGCAATCCTCAAGAAGGGGTAGATTACTTCTGACAGGTCTAAACAGCCCAGGCTGATAGGATCATTTAACTATATTTAACTAACACTGACAAAGGAATGCTTGATTAATGTCTCCCACCCAAATACCCAGGGACTGGCAGGTCACCTTCTCAAACCAACAGGCAGTTGAAGCTACTTCAGAATTCTCCTTCATTATGCATGATTGCCACATGCTTTCAAAGGTCTGATGAGGACACGCTCCACCAAGATCTCAAGTTTTCCTCGGCTTTCTGGAGTGGGGTGGGATGCTTTCTTAAATTTTGGGTAGGCCTTTGGAGGGTCCGTTTAGTAGAACACATACCTATGCTAGACTAGTATTACATTTATGATTTGAAAATAAAATAAATAAATAAAAATCAAAACAACTCCTCCCCCCAAAATCATTAGGTGTTGGAAATTACAATGATTTTTTTTTACTACAAAATTTAAAAATTTTTGTAGGTGTTTGTGCAGTACACTAACAGTGCTTATGCCGAACCACTTTGTGTGGTGTCACTTGTTTTTGTTATCTCTTCAACTAGCTATGAGTTTCTCACTTTTCAGATTTCAAATAAAAATCTATTTTTAAGCCTTGCTCCTAGGATTTGAGGAGGAACCAACTCTATTCCTAAATCCAGAAGCCAAACGTGCAATTCCTAGTGCCAGAGTTATGACTCTGTCTCTTGCTGCAGTTAACATCACTCCAACATTGTAGGAAGGAACAGGAGACGGCAAAGTCAATTGATTCTTTTGGCCTAGACTTCTAGACTAGATTCTTCTAGACTAGAGTTTGAAATTTTTTCATGGGGTCTCTGTTGGACCCAGCTCCTTGTTTCCTGGCAGTTTTCAAGACTAGAGCACTTTTTAAGATTACATCAATTTATCCATGTGTGGTTCTGCTTTTTGAAAAAATTATGAGCAAATAGAGTTAATCTTTTGCATAAAGATGAACCCCAGTTATACTCCACCAACAAGAATATTGACTCTCTCTTTTGTTTGCTGCGATACCCCCAGCACCTAGAATAGAACCTGGCACACAGTAGGTGCTCAATAATTACTTGTTGAAAGAATGAAAGAATGCTCTGTGGCTGCGTGGTGGTAAGAGGTCCTAATCAGAGCTACCTGGCCTCACGGAGCCTGTCAGGAATAGGACCTCCTGGACCAGCTGTCTCAGGGAAACACAGCAGCCACCAGAGGAAGCCATGGGCATCAGTGCCAGGCTGAGGGACACGAAATGAGGATGGAGGGACAGGAATTATTGGGCCAGGCACTCTAACTCCAAAGCACCCATCGAGTCTCAGTTAAATTCCTTTAAGAGGCTTTCTCTGATGCCCCCTAGCCCCTGTTAAGTTTAGGACTGTATGAGTTTCCTATGGTTGCTGTAAAAAATAACCACAAATTTTGTGTCTTAAAATAACAGAAAGAAATTTATTTTCTTACTATTCTGCAGGTCAAGAGTCTAATGCAGGTGTCACTGGGCTAAAATCAAGGCGTCAGCAGTCTTTCCTTTTTGCATGCTCTAGGGGAGCGTTCTCTTGCCTTTTTCAGCTTCTAGAAGCCACCTTAGCTTATGGCCCTCCCCCCATCTTCAAAGCCAGAAATGGCAGGTTGAGTCCTCCTCACATCATGTCACTCCAACCTCCTCTTGTGTAGTCAAATATCCCCACACCTTCCTCTTCCACTTGTAAAGAGTGTGATTATATTGGGCCCACCTCGATAATCCAGGCTAATCTCTCCATCTCAAGATCCTTAGTTTAATCCCATCTGCAGCATCCCTTTGGCCACGTAAGGTAATCTATACATCGGGGAGCCATTATTCGGCCTCCCACAGGGAGCCTTTATTATATACTCCTATAGCACTCCGCACTTGATGGCATTCTTTATAACATTTGACAAATGTTAATTGCTTAGCTCATTCTGTGACTGTTCATTTAATGTCTGTCTGCCCCACTGCACATAAAGACCTAGGAGAGCACGGGCAGTGTCTATTTTGTTTACTCTTATATCCCCAGTGTCAGGCACTGTACTTGGTTTATAGTAAGTGTGTGATAATTTTTTTTGTTAAATGAGTGAACATTATACCAACCTTATTTCATTTCTTTTCCAATCCTCTTCTGAGATGGGGTACCATTCCCATTTTATAGAAGAAGATACTGAAGTCCAGAGAACAAATAACTTTCTAATTTCTTCCTAGTCAGCACCTTCACTTCAAATCTGAATGGTTTCATAGTCTGGTATGTTGTATGGTACTAGCTGCCACACCCGTGAAGCGTGTCAGGAGGCAGAAAGAAAGCTTCCAAGAAGGGCGGCGGAGATATCATCAAGTGCTGATGTCACTGCCAGGGTCTGCTTGACTCTTTTGACTGGAAATGGTTGAGTGTTTGTGATTTGGTAAGCATGAGTATTTACTACCAAACAGGATTTCTTGGTTGGGCAGGTTTCGTGTCAGCTGCTCTGAATAGAGGACAAATTAGCTGTGAGGTTAACCGAGTTTTAATCACACTCGGGTGCTTTTCTGCTACTTCTACATATTAAAAAAAATCTCAGCGATTAAAAAAATGTTTCTTTTTCAAAATCTTTAAAACCCTATTTTGTTCATCCCTGTATTGGGCTCCTTGGCCATTGTGTAGCTAGTGGGTTCAGTCATTAGGTCAACTTGTGACAAGAATCATTTATACAGCTCAGCACAAATGGTTGGCTCATTGCAGGCATTTGGTAAATATCTGGTAAATTATTTGAATGACTATACTGATGTTCCATGGTGGCTATTAGGCAGTTAGGATTTCGGGAAGATAGTAGAAATGTCAATTTATTTATGTTGTTGATCTCCACCTTATTCCAGAAAGTATTTGACAGCTGTGAATGTGATGTTGTGTTTAGGAAATCTAAAACCACAACTAAGTTCCAGGGCCTGGCCCCGTGGCTTAGCGGTTAAGTGCGTGCGCTCCGCTACTGGCGACCCAGGTTCGGATCCCGGGCGCACACTTCTCCGGCCGTGCTGAGGCTGTGTCCCACATACAGCAACTAGAGAGATGTGCAACTGTGACATACATCTATATACTGGGGCTTTGGGAAAAAAAGGAGGAGAATTGGCAATAGATGTTAGCTCAGAGCCAGTCTTCCTCAGCAAAAAGAGGAGGATTAGCATGGATGTTAGCTCAGGGCTGATCTTCCTCACAAAAAAAAAAAAAAAGTTCCAAAACTATATGCTTTTCATGATAATGCATCAGAGGCTTCAAGAGCTACCAATCCTACCGGCTAACTGATGTTGGGAAAAAGCAACACTGTGATAGAATGAATCAGACTGTTGAGTAAGGTGGATTTGGGTTTGTATTTCTGGATTCACCATTTACTGGCTGTGCAAACTTGGACACGTAACTTATCTGAGCCTCAACTTTTATCTATGAAATAGGTACGTGCTTTGATGTTTAAAATAAATACTTTATGTGGAAAGTATGTGACACAATGACTGGCTTTAAAAATGTTATTTCTCTTTCTCTTTCTTCCATCTTTCAAAGGATTTAAAAGGATTAACCTTTTGCCACTCTTCAAAGAGCAAACATTAGCCTAAACTGCCCCATGTCAACATAATTAAAAGAAGTAGGCAATTGATAAACGATCAGTTTAATGTGACACTAAGTTGTTGACCACATGGACAATGAAATGACTGAAAACTCCCAATAATCTTGGCGTAATGTGCCTTACAAAGAATAGATGTGGTCAGCAGGGCTGAGAGCTTTCCCACCAGTGCAGAAGTGCTACAATCCTAAAGGTGTTAGAAAAAGAGCCGTACTCTCCAGATTCAGAGTCAGTCAGGAAAAACACATCAGTTTTATTTAGTGACTGTCAGTACCCAGCAGGATTTTGATGTGTTTATAGATGCGGTTACCTGTATAAATCAGGATTTGATAAGGTTTTAGGGCCTCTAAATGAGCTCTTTGTCTACATTCCTGAATAGGTGAACACATGCTTGTGGCACCAAATGAGTTCCTGAGGAAGTAATTATTCACATGGTGAGGTGCATGACAATGAGCATAGCTGAATCGACTCTCAACTTGTGTGAATGAAAAGCAAAAAAATGCCATCAACTCTTCTGAGTTGAACTTGAAGCCTTCTCAGAGACGCCCCTGAAAATTAAGAAAGAAAAGCAATAGATGAGAACAAATCTCGACCTAAAGAAATAGAATAGACTGGAGACTAGGCTTGCAAAACTTGACTGCAGCCTTATTGAATAGATTCAGATTTCCAAAGAAAGAATGAGAAGGGAGCCCGTAAAGGGAAGATTACAGAGGCAAACCCCAGCAACGCCTGTCCACGCACTGTGCAGGAGCCCAGCGTCTCTGGAATTCTGGCTCCATTGACAAGACTGTCCCTGTATGAGATGGCTGCTTTAGGCTCTCCATCTACTGGCATTACAATTCACTTCAGCTCCTCCCTCTGTTTCTGTAGTCATCAAGCTAACCTTCTGATCATCAATCTGACTATGATTGCCTCTATAGAGGAGGAATGGGAATGGAATAGTCATGTGATCAATGGTCTGGTAAATGTGACATTCTTTGCATACACATCAAATTTCACGATGTTTAGTCAATTTCTCGTCCAGCCTTGGGTGATCTGCTCCCAGGAGGTAGACTGAATTGGGAAGTTGTGTCCATAAAAGGTAAGCTAAATAACTAACAAATGAACAACCTAACTAACTGCCATTCTGCGAGGTTTCTTTTGAGATGTCAGCCTATTTTTCCAGGTATTATGAGATGTCAGCCTATTTTTCCTGGTAAGCGCGTACCGTTTGCTCACCTTTTTTTCATTTCTACCTGTGCTGAATTACTCGATAGATCAAGAGTTGGCAAACTTTTTCTATAAACGTCCAGTGGTGAATATTTCAGGCTTTGTGGGTCATTGGTCTCTGTTGCGACTACTCAACTCTGCCATTGTGGTGGGAAAGCATCATAGATGATGCGTAAATGAAGGGATGTGGCTGTGTGCCAATAAAACATTATGCATCCTGGTATAGATAGACTAAGAATGAATATAGTGACCCAGTAAAACAGAAGCACCTCCCAAAAATTGTTTTTGAAAGGATGTGTTAATTCAAGAAAACAGTAAAGTGAATATCATGGGGAAACAATTAGAACTTAGCTGCATTTCTTTAATTGTTAAAAAATTTAAAAGTACTGTTTTGTTTTGAATTATATACAGTAGTGATGGAGGGAGGTTGTCACCACCACAATCCATGTGGGGATTAGGGCCTCTAAAGATCTTAACTTGACTCTGATTTTGGGATATCCACTTTCTGTTTGCAGGCATCATTGCATCTTGGGATTCCAAAACACTTGATTATTGCTCCTTTGTAGGCACTCTTGTCAACTGCCTCATTTCCACATGGGTGAGACCTCACAGTTTCTATCTTGTGTTACAGTTATTTTTATACTTTTCTTACTTTATAGATACATTCTAGGACCACCATATTTCTTATGTTTCTCATATTCAGCTTTCTCACGTGTAAACTGGCACCAGAATACATACTTTATAGCCCTTGAGGGTGTAGGCTGTGTACCATCGCTCCCTCCCCACCCCCATGACACCAAACACAGACTCTTGTGTATAGTAAGTGCTTAATACATTTTGAATGAATGAATGAATGAATTTGATTTAAAGTCTCTGGTTTCTTCAGTTTTGAACTTTGGCTTTTCTCTTTCTTCAGGTGAATAGCCCTCTGTCCTCTCTCTTTGGCTCCTGGAGTTCTCAGTTTGTGCACTAGACTCACTCTGCCCCAAATTTTGTTGGGTACCTGCCTACCTGTCTCTGGAACCTGAAGAGAATTTAGGAATTCTGCTAAAGCCCTGGGGTTATTTGAATATATGGTGCAAGAAAACCCTGCCTGGGATTCCCCTTTCTTGTAGTTTCATTTCGAGTAGAAAATAGTGCTAGAAAGATAATTTACAGAAAATGTACTTAAAAAGAGAGTGATGAGGGATGTTACTTACTAAAGAGGAGTGATGCTTATATTGGAAAAACATGCAACTCTTTGTAAATCATTTTAACTCCATGTGAGTGTTTAAGCAATATAGTGATAGAACAATATGTTTAAATTTATCACATATGTATATGTGTGGACTGTCTCACCAGCTGGGGGTGCACACATAGTCAGATATTTTGCCTTTTTCCAAATAATCCTTCATTCAATCACTCACCTGCCAAGGTGTGTCAGTCAGGGTTCTCCAGAGAAACAGAACCAAATATATATACATACAGTGAGTCTAGTGCAGAAACTGAGAACTCCAGAACCCAGAGAGAAAAGACAGAGGGCTATTCACTTAATAATTGTATATGTGTATATATATATATATATAGAGAGAGAGAGACAGAGAGACAGAGAGACAGAGAGACAGAGAGAGGAGAGACAGAGGGAGAGATTGATTTATTTAAGGACTTGGCTCATGTGGTTGTGGGGATTGGCAAGTCTGAAATTCACAGGGCAGGCCAGCACGCTGCAAACTCAGGGAGGATTTTTATATTAGTCTTAAGGCAGAATTACTTCTCCAGGAAACCTCAGATTTTGCTCTTAAGGACTTCAACTAATTAGATGAGGCCCACCCATATTATTGAAGGTAATCCCCTTTACTTAAAGTCAACTAATTGTAAATATGAATCACATCTATAAGATACCTAGACTGGTGTTTGATCAAACAGCTGGGCACCGTAACCTAGACAAATTGATACATAAAATTAGCTATCACACCAGGTTGAGAGAAAATCCAGCTATTCTCTCCAGGCCAACTGCACCCCCAAATTGTCAAGACTTCCTGGAATTTACACTCTTGAAGGGGTTCACCTTGCTTCCAAATTGTACCTTGGAGAGCACTGGAGAGGATTTCTGAACCTCTGTCTGGTCCCCCTTTTAACAGATGTGTTACTTTTGCTGCAGCCACGTGGTCTTCTAGTTGAAAACTTCTCACTCCCTTGCTTCCCACCACAGCGCAGTGCTGTTCCATGCTTGCGTATTAGGGTGACAGCTCGTTAGTTCACACTCACATACTGGATCCTTGCCCCAAAGCATCACTTCTATATCTAAGGAATCTCCAGCTGTGGAAAGATGCTGCATGAAACCTCATGAGCTACCTGATTCCAGACATTATGTCAGCCCTCAGTCCAACTTCTCATTTCCACCACTTTTGTTTTTGCACACCTCAGTTGCTAAGCTAATCATTTGCAGAGGTTTTTAGAATATCCAACCTTCAAAGAGAAGGGACTATTTTCTTCCAGAAAGCTTCTTGCCCTTTAAGCCAGTATACCATCCTCTTTTCCACTCCTGAGCTCAGTATTCTATATTGTATTGAGAATGAAGCTATAAAAGGATCTGTTACACTGGGGTGGGATGGGGCCAGGAGTGACTCTCAGCCTTCTATTTGATTAACTAACAAAAATCACTTTTGTATTTAGGGAAGAGTCAAAGAGCTGCTCCCAGTTAATTTCTGGGTACGAAGCTTGGCTGGTGGCTTCTCCTACAAAGGTTTAAATTTCTTCTCAACAGGAACTTCACTACACGCAGAAATGTAACTTATACGTGTGTGTGCTTGGTAAGTATTGTTGATCTATTTTTGCATTATTTACTCTCTAATGTCGTGGATCCTGTTCTGTAGTCTCAGAATATAGTAACCCTGGTAGGAAGACTTGGTGTTTTTATGCCATCTCATTATGAGACATTTTACTACTCCAAGTTTCCATGTGGAACTATGTATATAAATAATATATACAAGAATTTCCTGCTTCTAAATTGCCCCAACATAATCTATAAATTTGATTCACCTCAGTTAGTGGAGTCTCTTCCCCAGCCAGATTGTTCTTTGTGTGACATTGTTTTGAAGTTCGCTGAAATTCTTGTGGCTCATGAAAGAGCCATGACATTTCTAGCTTAGGTAGTTCGTCCTGTTGTCCTTGGCTAAATTTTCTTTGTTGCCTAGTTAAACCTGGACACCTGGGAGCTTAAATTATCCCTGTAGGATATTAGTACATTAGCTACCTATAAAAATGAAATTTATATGATGCATCTGTTTACATTGAGCATCCCATAAAACTGTGGCAGAGAATTCAAAGGAAAAGGCTTTCAAATGAAGGTTTCATAGCCAAGAGCAAAAGGCTCTTGCGAGTGGCACCTAGATAACTAATTTATATTTTATATATTGAAAATATTTTTTAATATACAAAGGATCTCTTTTTTCCCCCAAATGCCTGTCTAGAATATACAAAAGATTTCAAGAATCCTTCTATGTTCATATTACATGTTTCAGTGCTGTTTATTTTATAAATATTGTTGGTTCCAAGAGCAAATAAGGGAACTGAGTTTTAAGCATTAATTTGTTGATGTGTCATTGAAGACTTGGTGAGCAGGTGGAGCAGCTCCTGATTCACAAATAATTCTAATTGTTATCCAATAGTGAGAGATTGTATCAAGTCAATGAGTAAAGGTAGTGAAAGGAAGGACTTAACATCGCCTACAAGGGCAGATCCCAACCTACCTATAGGTGTGTTAAAAGGAGTCACTTTGAAAATCTACAGTAGCAATCAGGTTTCCAGACTAATCCACTCTCTCTAATGTTCTTTAGTTGCAAATACATGGGAAGCAGCTGTGCTTAACTTATTCCAAAAGGAAAAAAGGAGGGGAGGGAAATTGATTTTTAAGATACGTGATAATTCACAGATATAAAGGAAGAGCTGAAGAAACCAGCCTTGGAGTGGACAGGGACCAGGGCCACCTAGAAATTATACTCAAAATACTTAACAGGCATAGCATGGATACGGACCAAATGGAACTTTGGTTGAACAAATTGTGTGAACAACTGGTACAGTCGGTGTAGTGCATAGAAGATGAGCCCTGAATCTGGGGATCAGGACCCAGTAGACCACCTCTTAAGGGAATTCCCATGAGAAGAAGACAATAGCAACACTTCCTCTCCTGGAGCCACTTCCTGCAAGAGGAAGAGTTGATTAGTCTACGTTGGGTTTTTTGCCTATAGCTTGCCAAGAGGAGGGCACACTAGATCTACATTCCACCAAGCTTGTAGGC
Source organism: Ceratotherium simum simum (assembly GCF_057802395.1). Lineage (NCBI taxonomy): Eukaryota > Metazoa > Chordata > Mammalia > Perissodactyla > Rhinocerotidae > Ceratotherium > Ceratotherium simum. The sequence goes on from NC_141904.1 coordinate 24,765,442, forward strand.
AATAGTGGAACAATAGTTTTCGGGGGAAAAATCAAGGGGCTACTCCCAGAAAATAGAGATTGTACACTGGGTAGAGCAAACCAACAGATGTTTTTTACATCCACCAAATTCTATATAAACTTCAATAATTGCAATGGAGTTAACTTATTCCTTCTCATCCAGGTGAATCACCGGCTGTCACTCATCTAGGACTCTTTCTCGCACTTAATCACATTCCTTTTCCTCTAGTTTTAGCGTTTCTTCTAGTCTTTCTCCTCTTCTCCTTTCTGTAGTATTTCAACTGTGGCATGAATTAAGTAGATTTGAGGAGTGTGGGACGTCTTAAGCTAAGGATATAGGCATCACCGTGATGATGTTTCTCTGGGAAAATGTGTTTGTGTCATATCAAGAAGAGAATGAAGCATTTCAGGGAGAACATGTGTCTCTTGGTGCAGGTGCAATGGCTCCAAAGTGGTTAGAGGGGAACCCGGTAACTCTCCTTAGTATTTTTCCTTGAAATACTGTGGCTATCTGGAATGTAGTACAAAGGAATTCCCCAAGCAGGGAAAGACTTTTCTTTCTAGTTGAGCTCCCCCATCCCTTTCAGGCATAGGCCAATCTTGTCACTTATATTCACAGGTACTTACATGTCGGAAGGTATCAATACATAAATATTTTTTGACAGCTGAGATTACTATGTATAAGAGTGGGTTCATAGGGAATACAGATAATATTAGCTACTAAGTGACAGGGCTTGTTCCAGGAGCTGGACATACATCTGCACTCAATCATACCATAATTTCTTGCATATCAAAAAAACCTTCATTTAACTCCACTTCTCACAGCAGCTATCACTTCATTTCTTTTCTCTCCTTTACAGCAAAATTCCTTGAAAAAAGCATCTTTTCTCATCTTCTCAAAATTTTCCCCTATTATCTCTTAAAATCAGCACAGTTAGGCTTCCTCTATCCCGTCACCGCTCCACCAAATCTGCTCTTGTCAAGTTAGCAATGGTCTTTATGTCACCAAATCAGTTCTCAGTCCTTATCTTCGTGACCTATTGGTCACATTTGTAGTCATTGATCATGCCCTTCTTTTAGATACAATTTCTTGACTTGGTTCTTCCCTTACCTTGCTGGTCACTGGTCTGTTTTCCTGGATCTTAGTTCTCTATCCCTCTCTAGCTTCATTCACTTGCTTGTTGATCTCATCTAGTCTCAGGGCTTTAGGTATCTCTAAGTGCTGATGACTCCTGAATTGAAATACCCAAATCAGACCTCTTCTTTGAGCTCTAGATTCATCAATCCAACTGTCCACTGGACATCTTTACTTGTATGTTTAATAGACATCTGAAGTTTGTTGTGCCTAAATTGAATTCTTGATGTCTCTGCCCTGAAACTTGCTCAAGTCATAGTCTTCCCCATCTCCCATGATGATAATTCTATTCTCCCAGTTGCCCAGCCCCCAAATCTAGAGATCTTCCTTGGTCCCTCTCTGTCTCTTACATTTAATATTCAATTCATCAGGAGATCTTGTGCCTTTCCTTCGATTTAGATCCACACTTGCACAACTCACCCTTCCGTTGTTATCACTTGCTATATTCCTTTCCTGTAGTCTGCCTCCTAATTGGTTGTCCTGCTGTTACCCTGTGTCTCCACAGTTGAGAAACTCAACACAGCAGCCAAAAGATCCTTTTCAAGCATTAATGGGATCATTTCACTGCCTTGCTCAAAATCCTGCAAAGGGTCTCCATTTCCTTCAAAGTAGAAACCAAAGTCCTCACAATGACCTTTAAGCTGCTGTGTGATCTGGTCCCTAATGACCCTCTTGTCTCCTCTACTAACCTCCCCATTGCTTACTTTTTTCCAACCACATTAGCCTCCTTGTGGTTTGGGCCTTTGCTTTAGCTGTTCTTGCTGCCTGGAATGCTCTCCCCCTCACAATAACACTAGGCTAACTTACTGACCCTCTGTAAGTTTTTGCTCAAATTTCACCTTCTCAACAAGCCCTACCCTGGTCATCATATTAAACACTGTAACATACTTTCCTCTCCCTACTCCCCACAAAACTTCTGGCCAAACTCCCAATCCCCTTAACTTCTTCTTTTTCCTATAACATTTATAACCTTTAACATATCATATATATTATTTATTATCTTTATTATTTAATATCTTTCTTCTCTACCACAACTAAAACTTCCATAGAGCAGAGATTTCTCTGTTCTGTTCACTGATGTATTCCCAAGTGTCTAGAACAGTGCCTGGGACAGCAGCAGTTCAAGAAATATTTGTTGCATGAATGAAACAATATATTATGAATAAACAGTCTCACCTAATACTCAAAGAAATCCCAGTGGACATGAATTACTGTCTTCCTTTTTCAGAAGAGGAGACTGAGGCTCAGAGTTGATTGAGAACCAAAGGTCACAGAGCTGGTAAGTGCGGAGCTTGGATTCTAAACAGGTTTATTTATCTCCTAAGTTTTTGCTTTTATTCAAACTTGTCATGAATGTGTGTGACTTCTATCTTTAGGAACTTTTTAAATTAAAAACTCAAAATGATTTTGTTTTACTCAATGACTTTGAGATATAGTTCTTCCCACTGATGGGCTAAGGGGTAGTAGGTAGGGGTAAAAATAGCTGACATTTAGTCTAGTGTCTTTTCTGAAATTTAATTATAACACCTCAGTTAATTCCCCAAGTTACCCTTAAAATTACAAGCTTATCCCTATTTGCTGATGAGGGATGGATCTAAAGTTCAAAGAACTTCAAAAGTTAAGTGACTTGTATAACGCCACTATTAATGACATAGTATTTTAAGTTCAGATTTTGTTTCCAGCCTTCGTAATGAGAGACTAAAATGACCTTTGGGGTCATTCCAGCCTTACGAATCTGTAACACCTGATTGTGGGACAGGATATCTGAATGCGAGGAACGAAGAAAGGAAAGGCCTCCTCTTGAGGCTTCCTCTAAAGAGCTGGAGGGAAAATGTGAGCTGGGCTTAACAGTGGAAATGTGTTTAATCAAAACAAAAGCAAGAAAAGTTATGTTGGAGTGTGTTGTTTGACCACTAAAATTCAGCATTGCAGGCCAGGCAGTCTGGAGTAACTAATTTTCGTTAAAACTGTATTGCAACAAAGTTTTCTGCAGGAAAGAAGGAACCATGAATTTTGGAAATTTTATCCCTTTCCACTATTTCTAATGAGGGCATTAAAGAGGTGGGAGAGAAAAGATTAGAACTCATTCAGACCTTAAGGAGTAAAGTGGAGGGCTGTGCATTTGCTTCACATTTGCATCGTGGCTCCTTCTCTTTCTCTCTCTCTATCTGGGATTCTCAGCTGTAGGTGACACTGTGGTGGCCACACTGCAAATCTTCACCTGCTCTGTCATCTCTGAATTTAGGTTACACTTTTTGGTATCGGCCCCAGTGATCTTCTCTCTTTCTCTTTCTTGCCTTTGCACCTCTTTGCTCACTCACTTCCTGACAAAATAAAACTAATTTTCATTCTGAAACTGTATTTAACCCTCTTCACTATTGCCAGTAATTCAAAACCAATAATTCCCCCAGACTGCTTATATTCAAGGAACTTTATTAAATTTCCAGGTTACTATAATGATTTTCTTTGAGAAAGCTAAAAGAAACTTTCCCACCATATTTCTGCATATGGAACCACACTTTATAGCATCTTCCACCATCTTTGCAAACTCTTAATCTCTCCATAGATCTATGGCAATCACCACTCTCAGTTTATTTCCTGGCAGTGAACTCGATAACCCAAAACTCCCTTCATTGTGGAGGCTCAGGGAAACTTGAAAAACAGTCACTTTGCTGAACGAAAAAGATTTAAGTTCTGGATACAACTGGTTAGTAAAGGTTATGTTTGAAAATTTTCTCTCTCTTTAAATTATTGCCATCACAGTTAAGTACCTCCGACTGAGTGAGATTTCAGTTATATGAAGACATTTCCACATTGTACAATTATTTAACAAAGCCACCAGTCATGGACGTCTAGCTGCGCTGTGACTATAGCTAAACGGCATGCTACCTGAGCCAGTGGGACCATTTCTTCACATTTTATGTTAATACTGGTTCTGGATTACCTAGACATGTTTTGAGGTTTTAAGAATTGAACTACATATGTAGAACAAAACAACCCAAAATCCAAAAGTACACAAAAATTCTAAAATTAATTCCACCTTGAAATATGTATAGAATTTCAATGCTCCTTGGAGTACAGAATCATTTAGAACAAAATAAGTAGGGAAATAATAATTAGTATAAATATTAGTTGCATCACGCTCAGCAGTTTTTGAATGGTTTTACATAATTATTTACTTGATTTTTACAATAACCTTGGGAAGTATATTTGACAGATTTTATTAGTTTTCTCATTTTATCAGTGAGGAAATTAAGGCTAAATGATATATATGACAAGCCTAAGGTCACACAGCTGTAAGTAGCAAAGACAGACACAGATATATACGTTCTTAACTCAAAATTCAATGCTCTTACTACTACTAAAATTGGCATTTTTATGAACCAAAGTAAAACTGCACATTGAATAAATAATAGTAATAATAAATTAGAATAAATAATAATAATTATTATAATAAATATTATTACTCTGGGGCCAGAAGATCCAAACATGAACATTAGTCTTTTGAAAAGACTGACTTCAAAATGGACTTGAACAATTTTCTGCCTTTGGATTAAGCACAAAAGTGCACAAAACAATAAAGAATGGTCATAGCCTTTTTAAAATAGATTGGAGAAAAGATGCAATCATGTTCCTTTGGCCTTTGGAGGAAGGAGAGAAAGAAATTGCATTTTTCCCATGGCTAGCAAAACTGCTGAAAATGGATGAGTCGCCAATTTTGATAAGATCCATGACTGGTATCATAATTTGCAGTGATTCATCTGTGATTTTTTTTCCCTTTCCAAAATAAGGTCTGAAACAAAACCAAAGCCTTAGGAAAAAGATAACAACTGGCATTTTTATCTCTTTTGTGTGTATGTATGTGTGAAATGGAACTCATGATAGATTTAGAATACATGTGATTCTGGCACAGTAAGCAATCTTAAAGATCATCTGGTCCACCCCCCTCACTGCTCTGCCTCCAAACTCTAGGGTTGAAGAAAATGAGGGCTCAAGGAGGGTCCTTCAACTAGTTCGTGGTAAATCTAGGACCCAAATCCAATTCCTGTTCTGCTACATTAGCTGTCCTTGTTTCTTTAGCTTCTTTCTTCCTGGCTTATTTTAAAAATTAAGAAAAAGTAGGAGCTGTTTCCTTCCACCATGTGATAGGTCTTTCTTATTGTTTGCTAAACGTTGTTAGCCATCTTTCTTTACTCTAACTGTAGGTAATTTGACATTATAGCTTATAGATAAATGTATTGTTCCCAAACACTGTAAACTGCTCCATATCATGATGCTTCATTCTCTCTTTTTCTTGTGTCCACGTTTCTTAGTAAAACTAAAACTAACATCATCCCGTGAACCTAGAATCCTCAGGTATTTAACTCTATAGCACATAAATTTGTAGGCTATATTTTAAAGGTTCCCTTTTTATTAAGTTTGCAGTTAAAATAAGTTCTGAATCCTTGACAATTTTAAAAAAGAAATTCCAAAGATTAGAATGAGAAAAACAATAGCACTAGGTTGTTTTTCTTGCTGCCTTTTGGACACTATTTAGCCAAAGATCTAGAGGAATCTTTCTGACTGCTGGTAATTATTGCTATAGCAAAATTTCCCAAATGAACTTCTTTGTTGGGATTTCAAGTTACCTGGTTCAGTTGCATTTTTGAGCAGGATATTACCTGTTTTCATCAGGTTTGAGGTTATTGTTTTACATAGAGGCAAATCTCAACCAATGCTAAGGAATTGTAGACACTCTGAATTTGCTCTCTGCCTACCGCCCCTGCTCTTCATAATAAGAAAGGATAAAAGGAAATGAGAAAACGAACAGTGAAAAGATGATTTTTTTTCTTCTTTTTCCCTTCTTATTTGGTTTGTGACTTTTTAGAACGAAAGTTCTTTGTAATCATCTGTTTTGCCTTTCTAGACATTTCATTCAGCACCAAGAACTCTGGATGTGCAAAGACCAACAGTGGCAGTAATGTAATACTACTAATAATTGCTACTGTATAACTTTGCGACAAAGCACATCTCCAATTCCAGATTTCTATTTGTTGAAGTTTTGGACCCATGTTTGCAACTATTAATATTTATTGAGTCGCTCAACTTTATTGACTCATTCAAGTTTTAAAAATCTTTCTCTTCTGGCTTATGTGGAAAAGATTAGGAAACTTCTCTTATCAAAGCTTATTCATAACTACCATATGTGGTGCTAAATTATTATAAGAAATTAAGCTGAGTATGGGCAGTGAATATTAATTTGCTGCCTAAAATCTCTTCATTTTTGGATGTCAGTGTTACCTTGGCAAGCCTGACTTATCTTTCGGTGAGAGGCTGAGAAGGTGGTGAAATATAAAAGCAGAGAAAATGGGGATTAGTGAGTGGGATGCTTCTTTGGGCCAAACGACATAAGAGAAAGTTGCAAGCATGAAATATAGGTTCATAAATAAAACTCAGGAGGCTTGTGGTGAATTGTTTATAATCATGATCTGCAGCCAGCCATGGCTTCGGCACTTCTAGAAATATATGTTTCTAAAATGATAAAATGGAAAGTAAATAATTTGTACTACAATGCCCAGGGAGCTGGTGGGAGGCAGACATTGTGTAATGGATTATGACAGTGAACACCTACAGTGGACCTCCTGGCCTCCCCAGGATTAGGCCAAAGGCTGAGTCCTCAATCTCTGAGTGAGAGAAAGAGCAGTGTTCCAGTCAGGGCCTGGGCAAGAAAGAAATAGCACACTCAAGCAGAGCAATTGAAAAGCTTTAAATAAAGGAAGGCTTTACTGCACTATGGGCAGGGTTAAAGAAAACCAATGAGGGGTAGACTCCCCAAGGGCTGGCAATACCGTGGAGCCATTGCCACCCTTAGATCTTAAGGGACAAGTGGAACAAATGGTTAGTGGAACCCAGAGAGAGCAGCTGTAGCTCTGGAAAAGGTCTACATGAGAAGAACTGTGGCTTTTCAAAGAGAATGTGACAAAATTGTGGTGACCCAACAAGAATGGAGCCAAGGGACTCCAATCTCCCAGTGGTGCCTCCTATTGGTCAAACTCAACTTGAAGCCAGAGGACAAGGGAACCGGTTGATGCAGTCTGTACAGGTCAGCCTCCTGGAACACAGGATATAATCTGTGGATCTGAGAGGCAAAGATAGCAAGTCCAGACCAGCTCAAGTCTGCTCAAAGAGGTGGTGAGGTCTGATGCAGGCAGAGTGCTTTGACAACTCAGATCCTTCAAAGCTCCAAGCAATGGCAAGGCAGTGGGCTTGCATTTCTTGTAATGTAATTGGAGGACTCGATCAATTAATCTCTAAAGCCTTCAGTGACTTCTTCTCAGGTAAGATTTGCTCAGGCTAAGGAAAGTGCTGGGTGGGTGGTCATGCTATATAGCAGAGTGATCCCCAGATTTTAGGATTACATATTCCATGTATTTCTCTGCTATAAACCCTGGATCTTATGATGACAAAGACTTAAAAAAAAAAAGCCCATTTGTGCCCAGAACATTTCCATATTCTGCTTTATATTGATCATTTATGGTAAATTTTAATTACAAAAGTGAACAGCACTGTTGAGAGTCAGTTTTACTAGTGTGCCTCAAAAACACAAGCAAAACTAACAAATTAATAGTTCAAAATTTTTGTAATGCTGCTGGGTAGTTTTTACTGCTCTGATACTAAACTTGAAGATGATAAATAAAACATACAAGTTGTATTGTTAGTAATGGATTTTTATTGCTAGACTAAAATCTAACAAACAAAAATAATAACTATATGATGCATAGACTATAGTCATTTAGATGGGATAGGAAAAAAGTGATGTAATGGCTACTAAGAATTCTCTTAACCAAATATTGAAGTACTTCTAATAGATTCACCAAAAATGTTTAGTAACAATTACTTTTTATTCATAACAATTAAATTAAATTTAAATTATTAGGTTTCTTGGTTAACATTAATAATTACTCCCATATGGCCAGGTGAGTTTGCTGCTGGAAGACAGAAGTCACATATCCCTAAATTAGTGAGAAATTTACATCAACTGTATCATCAGCTAAAATGTGTGCTAAAGGACCCAGTTCAGAACAGTCACTACACAGAGATGATTAGGACAATACTGTGGTAATACCTCAAATGATCTTATATGTAGTAAGCACGAGAATGTTATATCTCTTGTCTTTTCAGGTTATATTGCAGAATTGTCTGAGCAGTCATTTGAGATTCTGTAAGATGTTAAAGTTTGTCATTTGCAAAGAGTACACCATACTCCTGTCTCTATTTTTAGAAATATCCAGATCTGTTGAAGGGAGAAGTAGGGTGAGCATGAGTTTGGGTTGCTGCAAAGAGTCTCAACCTTAATAGGGAGCTATCATGAGTCAAGTAAGTGAGCCTGATCAGAGATGGCTGGTGAAATAAGGGTTAAGGCTGGTCTAATTGAAGATAGGATGTTAGGGACACTAGCAGATGGGAAGAATGATAGAGGAGCAGAAACTCAAAGGGTTGTCTCGGGCAAGTGGAGGAAGAGCCACATCAAAGATGCGTATGGGTTGGCAAGAAAGGCAGTCAATGGGGAAGACACTGAGTGCCCATGTTTATTTTCTGCTGGTCTGCTGAAGACCAAATGGCTCATTCTTTTGCATGTAGGCTCAGCAGAAGATTTTTAGGTTATCACAAGAACTGAGTAATAGGAATTCTTCATCAATGTTCTTAAAAACAAAAAAACAAAACTGTGTAATATTGATGCCATTTGCCTGAATTAATGGCCTGTTCCTGTCTCATAGGCTGGGGAGGGAAAGTAGAAGTTGCCTTTTGCCTAACTCTCATTTTCTCCTTCTATTTGTTTAATGAATTCCTACTCATCCTTATTCCTCTCTACAAACTTTTATTTTATTTTATTTTATTTTTTTTGGCTGCTTTCCTTGATTCCCAAAGAGGCCACCACCTTGTAATACATCCGCTTAGCATTTCACTCTGTTCAGCACACATCACATGCAATTGTTTATTTCCTCCTTTACTATCATTTTACTTGGTATCTGGAAGGAGCAGAGATAAACACTGTGATGGTTAATTTTGTGTGTCAACTTGGGTAGGTCATAGTACCCAGATATTTTTCCAAACATGTCTGGATGTTTCTACGGAGGTATTTTTAGATGGGATTCACATTTAAATCAGTAGACTTTGAGTAAAGAAGATCACTTTCCGTAATGTGCATGGGCCTCATGCAATCAGTTGAAGGCCTTCATAAAATGGACTGACCTCCCTTGATAAACAAGGAATTCTGCCAACAAACTGCCTTTGGACTCGAACTGCAACATTGATTTTTCCCTGGGCTCCAGTCTGCCAGCCTGTCCCGCAAATTTTGGGCTTGACAACCTCCACAATCACATGAGTCAATTCCTTAAGATAAGTTGATCTCTCTCTCTCTCTCTCTCTGTGTCTCTCTATCCTTTTGGTTCTATTTCTCTAGAGAACCCTGGCTAGTACAAACACATATGTTCACTCCTCCAGATTTAACTGGAAGTCACACTTTACCTTCCTTTCTCTTGATAAAGATGTCAATTCTCCTTCAATTTATTATTTTTGTATATATTTACATCTCTTTTTCTTACATAATAAGTGGCATATTTAATGTTTTTACCTTTTTTTAACCTAAAAATATGTTCTGAAGATCATTCCATCTCAGCATGTGGTGATTTTTCTTTCTTATTTATGACTGCCTAGTACTCCATTGTGTGGATGTCTCCTGAAGATGGACATTTGGGTTGTTGATAATCTTTTGATATTGTAAAAATTTCTACATAGAATGACTTTGTGCACAAAGGGTTTTTTTTTTTTTTTTTTGCCAGTTTAACTTAGGGATAGATTTTTAGAAGTGGAGTACAAAGTTGAAAAAATAATACATATGTAATTTTTCTAGTTATTAACAAAATTCCCTCTGTTAACCTTTTACCACTTTACATTCCCATCAGTGAGGTAAGAAACTTCCTATTTCCACACTGCTTTGTCAGCAGAGTGTTTGTTGAACTGTGATTTTTGCCATTCAGGTAGGTAAGAAGGAGAACCTCATGTAGTTTTATTTTTATTTCCCTGATTAGGTGTAAGGTTGAATATATTTTCATATGTTAAAAGTAGTATTTTTTTATATCTTAATCTGTGAGCTGTCTGTTCATATCTTTTCCTCATTTATCTATTAGGTTGTTCATCTGTCCGTCAGATTTTAAGAATTCTTTGTATATTAATGATGTTGGTCCTTTGTGATTTAAAATTTTCCAGTAGTTTTTGTTTTTTTTATTTGCTTAAAATTTTTTTTTAGTGTAATAACATTTATCTCTCTTTAGTTGCTTTTAGATTTTGAGTCATAGTTAGTAAGAATTTCCCTGTACCCAAATTATAAAATTCTCTTTCATTATTGGTGCAGTTTCAATGTTTACGTTGAGTATTTGGTCTAAATGTAACCATGATGTTTGTATGAGGTATAAATCTACTTTCATATTTGCTTATCTTCAAAATGACTATATAGTTAACCAGTACTATTTATTAAAAATTCCATCTTTCCTCCACTGATTTATGATGCCATTTTTATAAAACACTTCACTCTCATGATCATTGTGCCTTTTCCTGTATTAGTCTCTCCGTCTATTTATGCAACAACATTTGCTATCCTGTTTTAACTGTGGAAGCGTTTTAAAAATTTACTTTTATGTTTTAATATTTAGTAGGGCTGGTAGCCCTAGATTGTTACTTTGTTGTATCAAAGAAATATCCATTGATTCTTATTTCAGTAAATGTTTTATCAAGATTGACCACTGAATTTTGTCTAATGCCTTTTCACATCCATGAAGATGATCATATAATTTTTTCCTTTAATTCTAGTAATGTGATACATTATCTTATAGATTTCCTAATATTCAACAACCCTTGTATTCCTGGAATGATTCTGACTTGGTCATAAAGTATTGTTATTTAAAAAAAAAACTTTTATTAAGGAATAATTTCAAACATTTTGTATTATTATAAGAAAAATGTGAAAAAAAAAAACCCATAGACTTCTTTATACCCTTAATTCAACTTCTCTGATTGTTAAGATTTGGCACATTTATTGTATCATTCTCTCTGTCTCTCTCTCCATACACACACACACACACACACACACACACACACACAGAGTTATGTATACCCACACATACCCAACCACACATACACATATATGTAAAATATTTTCTGAACCATTTCAGGGTGTTACATCATATTCCTTTACTCTTAAATACTTCATCACATATTTCTCAAGTACAAGAATATTGTCTTACATAATCTCATTGCTGTTATCAAGTTCTGGATAAATAACTTTAATACAATATCAAATTTTTCTGCAAATATTTGGTACAATTCATCAGTGAAGCAATCTGGGCCCGTGCTTTTCTTCGTGGGAAGATTTTTGATTACTAATTCTATCTCTTTACTTGTTATCTAGCTGTTTAGATGTTCTATTTCTTCTAGAATTAATATCAGTAGTTTCTGCCTTTTGAGGAATTTGTCTACTTCATCTAGATTGTCTAATTTGGTAGCATATTATTGTTTATAGCATGTCTTTCTAATCTTTTTTATTTTTGTAAAGTCAGTAGTGATGCCCCTCTTTCATTCCCGCATTTAGTAATTTTAATCATTTCTCTTTTTCTCTTGGACAGTTTAGCTAAAGGTTTGTTGATCTTTTTGTTGATCTTTTCAAAGAATCAATTTTTGGTTTCATTGATTTTCTCTATTGTTTTTCTATTCTCTATTTCATTAATTTCTACTCTAATCTTTATTTTTCCTTTCTTCTGCTTGATTTAGGTTTAGTCTGCTTTTCTTTTTCTAGTGTCTTAAAGTGGAAAATTATGTATTGATTTGAATCTTTCTTCTTTTTTAATATAGTGTTTTCAGCTACCCATTTCCCTCTAAACACTGCATAAGCTGCATTCGTAAGTTTTGGTACATTGAATCTTAATTTTCATTCATCTCAAAGTGTTTTCTAATTTCCCATGTGATTTTTTCCCTGACACATTTTTTAGGAGTTTGTGTTTCAGTTTTCATATATTCTAAATTGTTTTCTGTTATTCATTTCTAGTATTCATTTCATTGTGGTTGGGGAACATGCTTGTATAATTTCAATCATTTTAAATTTATTGAAGCTTGTTTTATGGCCTAGAATATGGTCTATCCTGGAGAATGTTCCATGTGCATTTGAGAAGAATGTAAAATTTGCTGTTATTGAGTGAAGTGGTCTATAGATGTCTGTTAGATATTTGGATTATTGTTGTTAAAGTCTTCTATTTTCTTGTTGATTTTCTGCCTAGCTGATCTATCCTTTATTGAAAGTGAATATTGAAGTCTCCAACTCTTATTGTTGAATTGTCTATTTCTCCTTTCAATTCTGCTAGTTTTTGCTTCCTGCAGTTTGGGGCTCTATTTTTAAGTGCCTATATGTTTATAATTGTTATATCTTCCCAAAGGGTTGACTCTTTTATTATTGTAAAATATCCTTTATTTATAATGATGTTTATTGTATTAAAGCCTGTTTTGTCTGATTATTAGTACAGCCAGTTCAGTTTTCTTATGGTTGCTGTTTGCATGACATTCTTTGTCAGTTGATATTCATAATTGAGATTGATCTACAAATTTCCTTTTATTGGGAAACCCTCATCACCTTTGGTATTAATGGTATACTTGCTTTGTAAAAAAAGTAGAAAGTTTTCTTTCTTTTTTCATGTTTTGAAAATATATCAATTATATATAAATTTTGAAACAATCATGAAAATTAGATTATGGACTTTAACATCAGATGATTCTGGGGAAATATGGTTAATTTTGTGGTATTATAGTTGCGTAGGAAAATGTCTTAATTTTTAGTGACACATATTGCACCGTATAGGAACAAAATGACACAATGTCTGGGCTTACCTTAAAATACTTCAGTAAGGAAAAAATCTTGACAACTCTTAAATCTAGGTGATGGCTACATTGTGATTTGTTGTATTATTTCTATTTTTTGTGTATTTTAAATTTTTTTCATAACATAAGATAGAGATATAAGTTCCAACCCAGATTTACTTTATTTGAATTTTCAAGTATTAAGCCAAGAGAGCTGCACTTTTTAAAAAAAAGAAATTAAGAATATTGTCTAAATCCACAAGAACAAAGAGAGGGGAGGGAGACATTATCAGTTGAAAGATTTTAATAAAAATTCTGGAGATGTGTGGGAATTGATAAGGCAGAGTAGGGGAAGGCACAGGTTAGATTTTTTGCAAAGAGGAATACAGAAAAGAAGAGAGATTATTGCACTACAAGCCCAGATGCGTCAATATGGTGGCAGACAGGAGTGAGTTGTGGAGGTTAAAAACAGGAGAAAATTGGATGAAAATCTATATTTGGAAGAGTTGACCTCCCTACCTCCCACTAGAGCAAGCAGAACCCAGGCAACCAGATGCCTACCTCCAGGTAGGATATTGGAACTTCTATCTCTTTAGAAATTCAGTGGCCCCAGATAAAAGACATTGGCAGTTGAGTGACTTGCTGTGTCTAGCACTGTACCATTCACTCCTGGAAATGTAAAAGTTGCTTCAAGAGGAACTTCTCTTTAGGAGAGCTCATACTGACTTCCCTGAAACAGGAAAGGACTAAAAACTACAGGTATGTCCAACTTGCAAAGAGCTGTTAGATTTGCTTCCACTGTGCTATCTATCCACACAAATGTCACCTTCTCAGAAAAGGTTACCCAGACCTCTTGCCCCCATGTACTTTTCCCCCTTCAACTTCATTGAGGTATAATTGACGTATAACATTGTGTAAGTTTAAGATATACAATGTGATGATTTGATACATGTATGTATATATTGTTAAATATTTACCACAATAAGGTTAGTTAACACATCCTTTACTTCATATAATTACTATTTTGTTGTTGTTGTTATGGTGAAAACATTAAAGATCTACTCTCATAACAACTTTCAAATATGCAATGTGGTGTTGTTAACTCTAGTCACCATGCTGTACGTTAGGTTCCCAGAACTTATTCATCTTATAACTGAAAGCTTGTACCCTTTGACCAACAATTCCCCATTTACCCCCCTCCCAACCCCTGACAACCACCATTCTACTCTCTGTTTCTATGACTTCAATGTTTTTAGATTCCACATTTAAGTGAGTCCCCACTTGCTTTGACTGAACATCCCAATGCTTGACGCACAAGTCTCCAAAGTAGGGTTGCTCAGGTTCCAATCTTGTCTTCACTACTCACTAGACTGTATTTCCCAGACTCCCTTGCAGTTAAGGATGACCAGCGGAATGTGAGTAGAAGTAGTGTGTGCTACTTTGAGATCTCTCTTGTGTGGTCTTTCCTCCATTCACCAGGCTGGAATGGAGTCAGCCATCAATGTGAACTTGGTAGCCTCAAAATGGAAGTCACTCAAGTCCCTTGGTTAATGCTTAAAAGAATGTTGTCCGAAATGCCTAGCTTAGACCGCAGATGAGTGAAAAATAGACTTGTATTGCATTAAGCCACTGAGATTTCGGGGTCTAGTCTCTCAGAGAAGCCAGCTTCACTCTAGCTAATACACCATTCTTTCCTGCCTTCTTATCTATCTTAGCAAATAAAAGCACAAGTCCAGTTGCACCAAAAGAAGTGTAGGGAAAAGTGATGGCTTCACTTTTGCTCTTTGTTCTCTTGTAGACAAGCAACTGGCTATTCTACACACTGCAGGGAAAGCAGTGGAATGTTTCAAAAGACCACAGAATGCTCATTTCCCATAAGCAATAGCTAATAACAACAATAGCAGTAATACCATTAACGGCAATAATAATAAACGTTAATCTCTCTTTAGCAAACCCTGAATGGCATTCAGTGGCCCAAGGGCCATTATGCCTTGGGTGTCACTAGGCCCTGCTGTGGGCCTTTTCTAAGGCAAAGAGGGAGACACAAACCTCTGAGCCTGGCATATAATAGAACATAAACTCCTTCTCTCTGTTGCTTTTCACAAGAAGCCAGTGGCGATCCGTCAGGGCAAAAGCTTTCTGCACAGCCTCCTAGAATGAGAATGCCTGGTGCTGAACACTTTTACTGGAGAGCACCAGGCAGGCATAATGAAGTCAGTAATTTCTCCTGCCTGCAGCCTTGAATTAGGCCACATGGTAGAGCTTTTCAGGCTGATAAAAAAAATACCACAGAACTTTAGAAAAATGGTTACGCCTTATTAAATTTTTTGAACTCTCTGGAGTTGCATCTCTTTTATGGCTCCAAATTGGCATACCTGTTAACTTAGAGTGTTCAAATTTCTCTAAAATACTATGGTATTTAAGTCATAGTGCCATCCCCAAACTGCACATGAATTACAGAGCATCAGGGAGAGAGAGAGAGACTCACCATTTCCCGGCTTAAAAACCTTTACCACAATTAGTAGTTAGTAGCTTTCAGAAACATTTGCTGGATAAGTAACCACAGTCAAATCACATAATTTTGCCCCCACTCTCTCCTTCTCTCTTTTCTCTTATTCCAGGGTTTTGAGTGCTGGTCTAAGAGCTATAATTTCATCTTTAGGCATATTTCTTCAGGCATTCTTAATGAGGCATTTGATTTGTCCAGTCCTGCCTTCCTGAATTCAGCCTTTTAGGGATTTGGGGTTGGGAGAGTGTGGGAAAAAGGGAACGTGGAATACCACGATGCTGCTGAGAAAATACAATCTGAGGATTCAAAGAGATTGTGAATTATCTTATTTCCCCCTCAGGCAGGGCTATATCTAAAAGTATTCTAGACAGATAATTTTCCATTCTCAAATATTTATTGCATGCCTATAGTGTGCCGTTCATATTCTAGGCGTGAGAGATACAGAAATGAATTTATCGTATTTTTAAAAAGCTTTCAAAAATGTGGGAATTTTAGTAGTTACGAACTTCTTTTTATGAACTCAGTCTAAAAGTTATTAAATGTTCTACTTGTATTATTTAACAACTTTGGAAGTGAAAACAAGAAAGAAGGACAGAAGCAGTCTATAACAACCTGGAGTTTTGCCTATCTTGTGGACTTAGTTCTGGGAGCCTTAAATATACGCTTAATAAATATTTGCCCTGTAAGTAGAAGAGTTATGGGAAAGAAAGTCATTTAGATAATTCTCTGATAATTGAAATAAAATAGTCAGGCTAAAATAAATGAAATATTTCTAGAAAAGTTAAATATTTCCATACTGGGAGTATGAATTTTTGTTTTTATCGCTTGACTTTGTGTATGTGGAGTCGCCAATGGGTTACATTGCTAAATTTTCTTTCTAAGTAGAACTGGGTAGTCATTGTGAGAGAAATAAAAAGTGGTGTGTAGACCCCCAGTCTATTCCACAAAATCCTGCAATACAGTTTTTCAATGAATTAAATAGAAATTTTTTGGCAAAATGGATATATTTTAACAGTGAAATTAAGTAAGAAACCATGTTCTTTTTCTTGGCTGTTACTTGAGAAAAGCAGGTTTGATTAGGTAGTGCATGAGGCTGTAGGTGTAGATAGCTTTGACAGAAATTTGGGGATGGATTTTTCGCATTCTGTCACTAGCTTGAATAAGGGGAACATTTGTTTATTTGTTTCCTTTTTATTTTTGTGAGGGATGGGTGGGCAAGAGGTTTAATATTTCAAAATGTATTTTATTTTCCTTTTCCTGATATATTGGTAGAAATCCTCTTTTATTCATCAGGTAATTTTTTGGGTTCACCAATGAAATAAATGGCAGGAGAATGAAGAACAAAAGAGGAGACCTTTCTGAGGAGAATAGGAGAATAGGAAATAATTGTAAGAGATCAAAAATGCAAAAAAAAAACTGTGTGGTGGAACTAAGGGTAGTAAGTGGTGAAAATAGTGAGATGCCACAGCCCACCCTTCCTTAAAAGTGGTGATAGAGGAGAGAACCTACTGGAATGACTGCCAGGAGCAGTCCAGGCGAGCTCCTTAGGAGAGTGGTCAGCAGGCACAGCAGGGAACCTGAATATTGGGACAAGAAACCTGTCTGAGAAATGAACGACGTCTAACTGACTTAGCTGTAAGCTCATTGGGGAAGAAGGAGAGATACTTGTGTGTTTTTCTTTGAGGGTTGACAGACTTCATTGTTCTGAATGCCAGCTTCCTTTAATATGGGGGAAAGTTACGAAGCCTTTAGTATGTTAAGCGAGTGGCTGAGAACTATATTGCCCCAAGGCTGGAGGTTTGGAATATTGAAGGAGCAGCGGGGAGGTCTAACTTTGGGAAGAATTAAATTTCTTGAAACTGGGAGGTAGGGAGTGGGCTACTTCTTTTGCTTTGTGCCCAGGTTCTGGGACCTCCGATGAGGGGTTATGTGGATGCTGGGCCTGAGCACTACTGTTGGTGGCACTGGGAGCTGTGATACAGGTTCTAGAGGCACGTTTGGCGTAAGGGAGTGGGTGTGGCAAAGATTCAGCTTTGCCGCTTTCAGGAGGTCTGTGGAGATTCAGACAGTGAGCATCTTGTATGTGACCCCAATGAACTGAAGCTAGAGGCTCTCTTCAATGTCCCCGGGTGGCCATAGCAGTGGATTTCTTGTGAGATTTCAAGTGAGGGGAAAGCCACTCTCCAAAATGAGTTAGACGTGATTTCTTGGAACCCTTATTGTGTGGGGATTGAACTATATTTAATGTAAATTAGAAAAACAAAAAATATATTCTACTGTTGGCGGGTCCTCACATGCTTGTTTTCATAATTTTACTACATATGCAACAGTCCAGAAAAATACATAGAATTGTTTTGAATGTTTTAGAACTTTATATAAATAGTATCATACTAGTAAGAGGAATGGGATGAGGGAGTAGACCTGTGTGTGTACTGTGTTATTTATTTAAAAACAGGTCTGAAGCAAATATAGTAAAATGTTAACATTTGTTAAATCTGGATGGTGGATATACAGGTGTCTCGTAAGTTTTTATTCTTGTACTTTTCTGTATGTTTAAAACATTTAGTTATTTTTTAAAAATAAAGAAAAAAAAATGAAGACAAAAGCCAGCTTGATGTTTCTGGACTCTAAGTCTTATGGAATGTTTAAACACGGTTTCACTTGAAATGTTTACGAATTGGTTTGTTGCAACTCTTGAGGTGCTTCAACAGCTTGAGTTGAAGTCTTGCTAACTTGATGACATAGTGACATTGCAACCTGAACATGTCCCAAATAGAACTCTTGAACTTTTACCACTACATCTGGTTTCTACTTCTCCATTTTAGTAAAAGCTGCAACTATCCATTAGATTACTTCATCCAGAAACCTAGCAATTATTCAGGATTCTTCTTTTTTCCTAACTTCCCATATTCAAGTCATTGATTCTGTCTCCAAAAACACACACGAGATCTAGACTTTCACCTCCAGCTCTGCTGTCACTGCCTTATTTTGGGTCATCTTCTGTCCCTTGTAATACCTCAACAGCCTCCCAACTGGTTTCTCTGATCTGACTCTTCCCATACCAACTCCTTCTCCAGACACCAGCAAAAGTGATTTTCTTAAAAAATGGAAATTAGGTCATTTTATTTCCCTGCCTAAAAGCTTACAATGACTTCCCCAAATACAAACCTTTAACCACAGCCTACAAGGCCTTGCATGATCTGACTTTTGCCCTTGTCTCCAAGGACATGCTCATGCCTCACCTTCCCCTCCCCTCATTTATCTTCCAGCTATGATTAGTTACAGGGACACCATGCTCCTTCCCGCCCTAGGGGTCTTCGCATTTGTTCTGTCCTCTACCTGTAACCAGTCTTTGCATAGCCAGACCCTTCCTTCTTTAGGTCTCAGCTTAAGTCCCTCACAGGCCACTGTATTTCAAGTAGATCCCCCCCGCCCCTTGCATTCTTCATTAACCCCCATTTTTTCTTTCTCTCATAGAACTTTCTGCAACTTTTGATTATTTTACCAGATTGATTAATTGATTGATGCCACTTGTCATTTGTTTTTGGCTGCCTAGGACCTAAAGTCCCTTCACATATTTGGGGACTCTCAAAATGAATCTAAGCCCATCTCCAGCATAGAAGTTACAAAAGGCCGATACTCACTTTCTCGGAGTCCCTTGCAGTGGACATATGACCTAGACTGTGCCATTCAGATCACTTGCCCCAGACTTTGACTTAGAAGCTAGTGAAGTGATGAAGCAGGGACTGCTCAGAATTGATACTGGTGAGGGCAGCAGCAGCAGCAGTGGTTAAATCCATTTCCAGAAAAAGCAGGGACTGTGGTTATAGTGGAACTGGTTGGCTGTCCAGTTCCAGAGCAGTGAACAGTCCAAGCTAGGATGTGTCTGTCCAACAGTGGAGTCTAGGATGTCGCTGAACCCGTGGCATGATTTGAGGCCTTGTTCCTCATCACGTAGCCTCCAAACCTGTTCCCCTAGCACTCTCTGTGATTCTATGAGTTACCCAAGTAAATGCCTTTTAAATAATTACCTTTTCTGATTAAATTAACTCTAGTTCATTTCCGTTTGCTTGTCAAGATTGAAACTAGGGTGAGGCAAATGAGGCACACGGGGCACAAAATTTTAGAAGGTTCATGATGGGGTCATGAAGTGCCAACCCTGTACTTGAAGGTCTCTGAGACGGAAGCCTCCTTAAATTGTGTGCCCTGGGTACCTCAGAAGCCCTAGCCCTGTGCTTGCAGTGGTAAGAAGATATTAAATTCAACTTTTCTTGAGACCCAGAGTTTCTGCAAATAGGTAAGAAACGGCCCACCTCATAAAGCTAGGTGGTGGAATATTTCTGCAGGACTAGCTAAGAGTGAGAAGATGCTTGTTCTTCCAGAATTAACCCATCACTCTCTTCCAGTCTGTATAAGAGGAGGCAAGGAATAAACTGGAATTTGGAAAGTCCGGCAGGGAGAATCTCTTTTCAGGCAGTTGTCAATGTGCTATATTTCTCCTTCCTCTTACTAATAGGGGAGGGGAGGGACGTGCTTCCCCCTCACCACAAAGTAAGTGGAGATTCGAGAGAATAACTTACAGTCCTGTACATCTCCTGTAAAGACTGAAGGACACAAGGACTAGTATTTTGCGTCCAGCATAAAGATGAGAGGCTGTGGTTGGCTTGTTGCCCTTGGACGGCAGAGTAGTGAGGCAGCATTGGGAATGGCCAGAGCTTCCCAAGTTGGGCAGGACAATTGATAAGTAAGTCTCCTGCTGGCAGAATAAGACCTTATAAATGGGAGCTGGCCTGTATACTCTGCCAAAGAGAACAATGTAGAGCAGCTAAGTGATTCAAACTGAAATATGAACTGCCAGAAACCAGAGGCTGCTGGAGAGAGTCAAAAACAACCAGCCGATGGGGCCTTGACTCTATCAAGGGAAATGCAGATGTGAGATCACTGGCAATGAGAGGTCTCTAAAAACCCACAAAGGTGCCTTAGGAGAGAAAGAATCAACACTTGGCATCTACCTCATCCAGAGGGTATTTTATGAGATTCCAACTGTGGCAGTTGGGTAAAACTTTTCTGTCCTCAACTCCTCACCAATATCTCCTCCCTCACTGCAGGGCCTGTCCCTGAGAGACTTGAAAAATAAGAGGAATCACAACTTCCATGCTATCATGATGGCCTAGGAAACCATCATCTCTCACCTGGATTTCTGCAGTAGTCTCCTGATTGGTCTTCCTTCTCCTAGCTTTGCCCCCTTTTCATCCATTCTAATCACATCAACTGAGTGATCTTGATAAAAACCACACCAGGTCATGTCATTCCTCTGCTCAAAACCCTCCAGTGGCCCACACTGACCTAGAAGGCCCTGCATGATCTTGGCCCCTCTTTACACACTGGCTTCGTGTCTTTCTACTCTCCATCCTCTGTCACTCTACTCTAATGAAACTGTCCATGCTGTTTTTCAAATAAGCCAGGCCATGTCCTGCTCCCGAGTTTTTGCATTTATTCATCTTTGACCTAGAAACTCTTCCTTCCTTTATCCTTCCCTTACCTTCATTGCTACTTAAATGTCATCTTCTCTGGACACCCCTATCTAAATAGCACTTCCTTGACACTTACTCTTTTCTACTATATTCTTTACTCTAGAACTTATTACTATTATATTATACATTTAATTTATTTATCTACTGGAATATAAGCTCCGTGAAGATAGGAAACTCTCTATTTTGTTTGTTACCATAACTCCAGCATCTGGAACAGTGTCTGATAGAATAGGTGCTTAATAATTATTTGTTCAAAGAATGGGTCAGTAATGGGTGCAAGTGGATGTATATCCAGAAAGAGAAAAAGCTGATCATGTCCCCCTCTCTCCTACACACATACACCCTCAAGTCCTCCAAACTGCGGGAATGAATCAACTGACTATGTGGTGAAATTTTAAACTAAAGGAGGCTTGGATATATTTTTTTAATCCAGAGTATTGGACCAGGCCTTAGGGGACAACGGTGAAGTCGGCACCGCCCTCTTTATTTATTTATTTATTTTATTTTTATTTTTTGCAGGGAAGGATTCATCCTGAGCTAACATCTGTTTCCAATCTTTCCTCTTTTTTTTTTCTTCTCCCCAAAGTCCCATGCATGGTTATGTATTCTAGTTGTGAGTCCTTCTGATTCTTCTATGTGAGCCACCACCACAGCGTGGCAACTGACAAACCGGTGGAGTGGTTTGGCACTGGGGAAACGAACCTGGGCCACCAAAGTAGAGAGTGCAGAACTTTAACTACTAGGCCATCAGGGCTGGCTCCTGGATTTCTGATATTACACTAGACTGAACTTTTTGCTGCCACAAGACAGAGATATTTATTACCTGATAAGGACCAGAGAAGTTATGAGAAAACCCAAGATGTCATGTTGGGGAAATAGAAGTAGAGTAGATAGGAGGTTATTCATAAGTGCAGTGTGCCAGATAATTCAGTTTACTGCTTCTGGGCACAGAAGAGAATTGCACTTCCCCTTCTTTCAGCATTGGGCATGGCCGTTTGGCTTTCTTTGCCGATGAAATGTGGTTGGAAGGGACAAGTGTCATTTCCAGACATAAGCTTCAAAAGTTAGTGCATAGTTTGCCTCATTGTCTTTCTATTGCTATGATGGTCATGTAAACATATGTTGAGATAAGGCCCAGCCTGGGTCATTGAGTGACTCCAAGGAGGCAAACCTTAACTGGCAACTTATGATGGAAATGCAGTAGGACTGAGAAATAAACCTCTGTTGCGATAAGCCTCTAAGATTTTTGGGTTGTTTGAATGGGCTGAATATTTGGTGGACTATGGTGTCCATGAAATATTTATAGCTTCCTGACTTCCAAGCATGTTGCAGGTTTGAATTTCCTGCCACCTGCTTGCTATGGTTAAGGTGGACTATATGACTAGTTCTGGTCAATGACTGTGAGCAGAAGTGACATTGGTGTTTTATAGACAGGAGCATTCAAATGCAAGATGAACCTCCAAAGATCTTATTCCCTCTGCTAAAGGGCCTGGAAGTTTATTTTCCCAATTGAGATTCTGGAGTCTAGAGGCCCAACAGAAATCTTTGAAATATAGTAATTACGTGTAAAAGGTGGGTTTGCCAAACAAGTAGGCTAATTCTAATTTGTTTTTCCTGCCTTCTTCCTTTCCCCTCACCTCCCTACCTTCTCCTTTATGTTCGTTATTGTGGCTGGCCCCTCATAAGTCATTCTATCCTAAATTATTATTCTCAGCCAGTTAGTTAATCCTATTCCCCTTGCCAGTGATTGGCTTATAAATTGCACGTGACCCAAGCCTGCCACTGAAACATGACTAAAGTCTTATGGAGAATTTCTGTGAAAGATTTTCTTTCTCCAAAAAGAAAACACAAGAACAAACCATTTCTTTCTTTCTTTTAATATTGTTGTGTCTGGTGTGATACCTGGAATTACCACATCCATTTTCCTACTGGCCCAAGGATGAAGCAAACACAGAGAAGGACTGAGCCAAGAAAATTGCTAAAAAGCAAATATGGAGCTCATCCTATTTCTGGACTTTTATTATGAGAGTTAATAAATCCCCCTATTGTTTATATCAGTTTGAGTTAGAGCTTGCTGCTGGTTGCACTCCAAAGAATCCTATCTGATACACCTTTATTCCTTTATTTGTTCCTTGCTTTCCTCCAAAAAGTGGATTTTCATCCAAATAAAAAGTAAGCTAGTGAGGATATAAGCCATATAGTCAGTAGACCCATCCAAGAAAGTATCTTGCTAAGGACTCAAGGAGAAGGTTGCGAGTTTGAGAGAATGCAGTAAAAGAAAGTAACCAATAGGTCTGAAAACCAGGGGTATTTGGTAAGGAATGGAATAGAGAAAATGTATTAAGCATGGCAGACGTAGATGAACAGAGATGTTCGGGATTAAATCTGTGAATGCCAGATGCCTATTGGAATGTTTCTTTACCTAAAGCCCCAATATCCTCAGCCAATAGAGTTTTCAGACTTTAAAGGACCAAACTGGATCATATGGAAATGACAAGATTCTTCACCATTTTTCATCTTGAGCATATTTTTATAAATTATCTCATATAAAGATAGTTTTGGCATTAATACAACAAATCTCTGCTTTCAAGTCTGTGGTATCATGTTATAGCAGAAAATATATTTAATAATCTTACATTTGTAATCTTGTAGTATCTTTTAGTTCTAGCAGTTACTAAGAGTTTTTAAAATTAGTTAATGTACTAAACATGTATCGAGTATCTACTATATTCAAGCATTGAGGTTAGCGCTGTGAATTTAAGATTAGTATCTACTGCAGGTCTTTAAGGAGCAAGCAGTCAAATCAGGGAGACAAGTACATACATCATTAACTTTAAACACCCAGCAGAATGGAATAAGTGTGAAATAAGAGTTCTTAAAATGTGCTTCAGGAGCCCTTCGGATGATCATTTCATTCCAACTAGGTGACTCAAGAAAGGCTTGACGGAGGAAGGGACACAACCTAAGTTGGGTCTTGAATAATGGCCTTCGAAAGAGAAAAATATTGACTAGTGTGAGACCGTACATAGAATAAGGAAATTTCTAGGAAAATAAGAAATCCAGTTAGGCCAGAAAGAATTATACATGAGGAGGTCTACTGGGAGGTAAGCCTGGAGAGGTACACCGGCAACTGACAGTACCTAAACATCATGCAAGGAGCATAGCCCTTACTCTCCAGGCTATCCAAAGAAATTGTTTTCAATCAGGGGAATGAGATCAGGTCTGTGAAAGTCAATCCAGGCAGCAGTGTGGGGATATACAGTCATGTGCCGTGAAACAACTTTTTGGTCAATGATGGACTGAATATGTGATTGTGGTTCTGTAACATTAATACTGTATAGCCTAGGTATGTAGTAGGCTATAGCAGCTAGGTTTGTGTAATACACCTTGATGTTCACACAATGACAAAATTGCCTAACGATGCATTTCTCACAATGTTTTCCCTGTCATTAAGCAACACATGACTCTATGTTCAGGGATGGGAGGAAAGAGAGAGAGGAGATGGGAAGACCTCTTAAGGAGCTACTTTGGTGATACAGATGAAAGATAAAGAGTATCTGAAAAGGGCCTGTGTCAGTGGGGATGGAAAAAAAGAAAAGGTCAGATGTCATTGAGGCAGAAGCAACAGGTTTGGGGGGCCTCGTGACCGAGTTCCGGCCAATGGAATGTGGGTGAAAGCGAGATAAACTACTGAAAGGCCTGGTTCTTCAAACATCCCAGGTGACCTCCAGTCCTCTGTTTCCTTCTAAAACAACCTTGGATAGTGTTATAACCACACAATGGAAGGAGCCTGGATACTTTTGTCACAAGATGTTGAAGAGAGCCACCTGACCTCCATTGGACTATGACATGAGGTTTTTGTTCTATAGGTTACAGCAGCACAACCTAGCCCGGACTAACTTATACACTTGTTTTTGGAGAATTCTGTGAATTTGGTTCAAGATGTGAAGATTTGATGGTAACTACCAGGCAGTTGGAAAGGCAGGTTTGGAGTTCAAGAGGATGTTAAGACTAGAATTGCCACTTTCCTGTTTATCCCCATAAAAACTCTATATATGAAAGTATTAGTATATACAGTTTAAAGGTACCAAGAACATTGTTTTTTCACATTGAACAAAAGTAATGCAGCTAACATTAGCTCCAAAATTTGACTTCTTTCATCACTTGTCTAAATAAACTTTCCCACTGCTGCACTCAAGACCAAAACTTTAGAAGGAAAACCTACTCCATTCTTCCAAAATACTCTGGGGCTGTAGGACACAAGAGCAGGAGAAATCTATTTGTGTGATGTGGAGGTCACCAAGGAGGGCTAAAAGCTTCTAAAACCTCTCCATCAGAAGAGATTAAATTGGCATCTGAACAGAGCTTTATATCATCAGGCAGACCTCCTCCTTTAGGGATAAAAGCCTATTCAATCAGATATGTGTTCACTCTTCTAACTAAGAGTAAAGAGCTTCTAAGAAGGAGATTAAAAGGAAAAGCATGGATTCCTGGAGGCATTTATTTGGGTATCATATAAGGCTGACCTCTCTGCCCAGCCCCACGCCCCCCCCACCGCCCTAATAGGAGCAACATTACACAATTAGATTATAGGATCCAAGGCTTTCTTAGGGTTCATAATAATAACAATAGCAAACATTTGTCAAGAACTTACTAACCCCAAGCCCCAAGCCCCTGGCCTTAACTTATTCTCTTACTTAATTCTCACAATAGCCCTCTGAGTTAGATTGTAATAATAGTCCCATTTTGTAGGTGAAGATAGAAGTTTAGTGATTTGCTGAAGTCACAGTATGTAGGATGCCCCAGAATTTAAACCCAGGTAATCTGATTTCAGAGTCCAAGTTCTTAATTACTGTATTCTATTGATTTGAGAACTTCCTTTTTTTTTTTTTTTTTAATTTAAGATCTCTGAGTTGATTGCATGCTGTATTTTCATCGGGAGCCTTTTTCTTTCTTTGTGATACATAAAATAATAGTACATCTTACAATTGATTGCGTCTTAGATTCCATAAATATAATGCAATGCTAATCGGCCTCTACTGACTGTTCAGGCATGCCTAATTAGGCAGGAGAGCAGGGACTGACTTAGAAAGAAGATATATATTAGGGAAGAGGCTTTCCAACTTTCTCACAGAGCAGGACGCATTATGCAAACAAAATCTGACGTAGAACTCCAATATGTAAAGTAGAGAAAAGTGATATTTTGTTAGCCTAAATGTACTTTATGTACAAATATATAACATGTATTTATTATATGATTAATCAGTGAGACTACAGCGAGACTACTAGTTAGCATATTGGAGACCTCCAGTAGGTTGAATTTCCCTTTGAATGTGTAGGTTTTTTTTTTTTAAATTAGTGTTTTTAAAATATTTGAAGATATATTTAAGCCATTATATTCAAATCAAATATGGAGGAAATTAGGACCCATCTTTGTGAATCCATAGCTTGAAAACCACTCTTTAAGGATGGTTTAAATCACCACATGACAATCTTCATTAAGGCCAAAAGATTACTCGTTTCTTTTTACTATTGGACATTATTACACTGAAATTATTTAGAATAACTTAACCATCCAAGGAATAGCCTTGTAGAATCATAGACCTTGAGGGAGGCAGAAGAAATACTTTCTTCAAGATCTCTAAGTTTATCAACATCACTCCTACTATCACCAAGCATTTTTAGCAGCATAACAGTACTCCCTTGGGCCAACTTTCCAGGTTTGAGTCCCAACTCCATACTTTACTAACGACATGAGCTTGGATATTTCCTAGCTTTGAATTTCATCTGTAAGTAGGAATCAAAATACCAGTAGTTATTTTGTTATGTCATTTTAAGAAGCAAATGAGATAATATGAATAAATCACTACCCATAATGTTTGTAGTACACAATTAGTACATTTTAGTTTCTCTAGTTATTGTGGTGCCTCTACAAAGAGAAAATTACCATGCTAGGAACTGGGGACAGAAGGATGCTCAGGTGATGGTTTCTGCTATCCAGGAAGTCTCATCTATTTAAGGAGATTAGAAATAAACATGAAAGATAAATAGCAGTAAAAGTCAACACAAAGTGAGAGCCAAATGAACGACTAAGACAAGGGTGCCAAAATCACAGGAGTAAGAGCACCTTGTTTTCAAGTTATATTTATTGAGAGAGTTTCTAGTCCTCATGGCGATATGCATTTGTATGACAGAAGTTGTAATCTGGGGCTCTGTGGGATAAATCTGGGCCACTGATTCACTACTGCTGTTGGCCTGCAATGTTTGGAAAGGTTTTGAGCTAACTTTTAGATATTAGGATATTTCATATAAAAGTCTAGATTTCCATACACCTGTGGCTCCCCTCAGATCTAGAGACTTCACCTCTTTCTGGCAGAAATGTAGGGAGGGGAGTTTCAACCTGAGCGCAGAAACACAGGGAAAACACATCCAAACAACTGCCCTCAAATTTAGCAGCCATGTACAGGAGGCAGTGACATGGCCCTAGCCTTCCTCTGAGATGTGCCGTGTATGAAGAATGCCTACAAAGGGAAGAGGAGACTTGGCTGTCCCTCAATGGATGGTGCTAAGATCCTTCAGAGACTGGGGAGGAAACTTTCAAAGGAGCCCCTTCCCTTTGCTCAGCCATTTTGTGAGGAGGTGGGAACCAACAACATGTGAGGAGGATAATGTTTGTGAAGGTAAATGTCTGAACTATGCAAAATAAATAGTTCTCTAGAGACCCTTGACATATTTCATTCTGTCCCCAAATGTAATCACATCACTCTCCTGCTTAATAGCTTTCAATGGCTTCCAACTGGCTTCAAGAAAAAAATCCAAACTCTTTGGACCAATTGAAGTAGAAAACTCTTTATGAAGTGCCCTCTGGCTACCTTCTTAGAATTGTTTTGAGCAGCACCAATCTCTCACTTTAGCCTCTGTGAGCTAGCCATGCTCAACGGTTTGCTGTTCCTTCAGAGTACCAGACAATCTTGTATTTTGAACATACTGTTTGTTTATATTTTCCCCCTGCCCCACCCCATTGTCACCTCTTCTGAGAAACCTTCTCTGATATTGTCTTCCTTCAAGGCTGAGTTTGGGGCTCCTTCTCTGGGTGAAGTTGAGCATGGTGAGCAGGACTGCATTTTCACATTTATGCACCTTGAGTTGTCATAGTCTCTTCATTCGTCTCCCTCAGTGGACTCTCAGCTCTTTGACCAGGGGGCCAGAGTCCAGCCCTGTGAGGAAAACATAGTAGGGCTTATTCCCCCCGAGGGAGTCACTTTATGAGCTAGGAAAGCACTGTAGGAATGTTCTTTCTCATGCAACCAAACTGACAACTGACAGTCAGGGCTTCCTTCTCCCTCAGGGATTTAAGCCAACTCATCATGAACTTCTCTGAAAATCCAGAGCCCTCTCTATGATTTTTGCAAATTCCTGACAACTTACTGCCTCTGCATCTGTTCATCAACATTCCAGCTGTCACACACGAGTTCTCTCTTCCATCCTACATTGTCCTGGAGGCAACATTCAGCCTCTCCACCAGTTTCCAAGAAAGAACCTCTAGAAATTAGCTTTGTGCTAGCTTAATTGTTTTATTGAAAATTGGAGGGGACAAAGGAGAGATCACCACACGCATATTCATCTGAATATTCTGTCCACACCTAATTCTCTGTAACATTCATCTTCTTCCTCAAGCATTTGTCAGGGTATGTCCCTAAGCAAATATTGTTACCTTTCTAAGAGTAAATAGAGTGCCAGCTGTTAATATAATGACATTTTACATCATAAACTCATGCCGACCCTGAGTCTCTCTCTTTATATATGTCTATCCATTTTTCTTAGTTCTACCCTGTGGAATGATCCAAGATGAGTTTATCCTCCGCAAGACAGATTTTCAAATCTTTCACATAGTCCGGATCTTTTACAGGTCAAACATCTCCATTGTCTTTATCCAGGATTGGGGGCTTTGAAAAGTAATTCTTTTTTTCAATGAGAAAAAAGTTTATAGATTTTCATAGTAATATTTTTGAGGGTTTTTATGTGTAAACCTTTCCTCAATGTCACCCTAAATTAATCCTGTGAAATCTAAGTTTTCTCTTGCCTTCAGATGGATGAACACTTTGGGGACAAGTAAAATGGATTATTTCACCTGACTTATTTACAGAAAGTAAAAAACAGGTCACAGCCTTTTTATTTAAGCTGATCAACTTAATTATAACTCTTTGGATGCAAGCATTTGCAATGTTTTCTGTGGTTTGGGTGTAATTTCCTGCCAGAGGGGGATGTGGAGGCGGAGGGGAGAGGAGGGGCAGCTGAGTTTTGGCATCAAATTCTTCAGTCCAGCTGCTCTCTGTGAAGTGTCAATGACCTTACTCAACAGCACCCAGACGGTCAAGGTCCCCATAATGAAAAAACCAAATTATAGGTATGTAATTTTCACAGTTTTCTGCCAGGATCTCCAAGCTGGTGACAAATTGATATACTACAGTCTGTATGGAAGGCTGGCTTTCAGAATACAGGCCGTTCTCAGTTGAAATTCTATACCTGAAGGATTGCGCAATTTCAAACCTCTGAGATATAAAAACATCCTTCACCCACGTCTCTTGTAGAATGTTGAACTGTAGAGCATATCTGTTTACACTTGGAAAGTCCTGCCAGAAAAACAAAATGTGAGAAAAATCTTCAGGCACCAGGAACCAGGAGATCACGGAAAAGCAACTAACAATGGGAAGATAATGTAGGTCCTGGGAATCGAGTCTCAAATTGTGAATTTTGTTATCCATTCCCCTGTCTAATTTTTAAACGTTGACAGGCAATAACTCTCTTATAACTATGTATGTTTCTCAAAGGTAATTTCCTAAAACAATAATAAAAAACAGTAATCATAGTAGTAATGGAAATAATTAACATTTATTAAGATTTTCCTACGTGTCAAGTTCAGTTCTAAACATTTCCCATGCATTCACTCATTTGATCCTCACAACCACTTCATGAGGTAAGGATTATTATGGTCTCTATTTGACAGATGAGGACACTGGAGCACAGAGAGGGATGTAATTTGTCTGAGGTTGTACAGCTAGGGAATGGCAGGACCAGTGGTCAACCCAGGCAACCTACCTCAGTAGCTCTCGTGCTCAATCACCAAACTGGGTCTTTGTAAAGTCCAATATCTTTTCCTATAGGAGCAAAGACATCATTGGTAGGTATATTCCTGACCAAGAGCTTAGCCTTGAATAAAAATACATGATAAAATGAATGTCCAAAAAGTGAAAATATAACTAAATGGATCTCTTCTCCTTAGAAATAATAAATAGTCAAGCTGAGATCTTTGTCAGTACTTCCCAAATGCTGGACCACAGAAATAGGCCCTAACACTGGAGTTATTCATTGAGTCCAAGGTCAAGCATGAGAATCTAGATTTCTAACATTTCTCCAGGTGATTCCAATGCAAATGTACATCAGGAGATCACTGATGTAAGTTTTATTTTCAAATACTTATTGAGCATCTACTATTTGCTAATTAAACAGAGGTAAAAAAAAAGTGCAGCCATGACTTCAAGGTGCTCAGAAATCTAGGTTTGCATAGGGTAGGGAGAGTTGGGCAAATAAACAACTATAATGCAGTACAACAAAAATTTCTGGTAAAGTAAAGGGGGTGATAATTCCAAGAAAGTGAAAGGGGCAAGGAGAATCAGAAAATGCTTTGCAGAGGAGATGACCTTCAGGCTGAATTATCTGAAAGGATGAGGATGAGTTACTCAGGAAAGGGAGGTTGGAGGAAGAAGGGCAGGGAGGATGTTTTCTAGACACAAGGCCATATATTTATTCAAGAACAACAATTATTTATTGCATATTTGCCATGTGTTAGGTATTGAGTTATGTGATTAGACAGAGAACATGCACAGAAGAACATAGAGATGAGAGCACGTGGCCTGTTCAAGGAACTGAGAGTACTCACTTTTGTTTAGATGGGACACAAGGTAAAAGCGTGATGTGGTGAGAGGCTGCAGTTTGTGTTTCCTGAGAAGCAGACTCTAAGATGGTGATTAGTGAGCAGGTTGTTTACTAGGGAATGCC
Source organism: Ceratotherium simum simum (assembly GCF_057802395.1). Taxonomy (NCBI): domain Eukaryota; kingdom Metazoa; phylum Chordata; class Mammalia; order Perissodactyla; family Rhinocerotidae; genus Ceratotherium; species Ceratotherium simum. The sequence continues at coordinate 24,796,561 of NC_141904.1, forward strand.
CCTGAGATCAACACATGTAAAAAACAAGGGGAGGAAAGTAGGATTGTGCAGAGGCAGAAGCAGAGCCGCGATGTAGTCCCTATGAAGGCCTCAGCCAACCCCATGGGAGCTCTGGATCTGGGGTGGTCAGAAACTTAAAAATCATTGTGTTTAGAACAGAAAAAGGAATGCTTCTAAAAAAGTTAACCAGTTCATCCTTAAGTGGGCAAAATGATGGGTGGATTCCTATCTGTTGCCACAAAGAGAAGAATGAGATAAGATTTATAATTCTGTTTCAAGTGCTTACTATTCTCTGAATATTTGACCACATCTCTTCAGAAGAGTCCCCTCTCCTACCCTTTAATCCTTCCTAACTGATAACTTAGGATCATGCACTGAGGGACAGAGATGGAGCCCCCTTTTCTGCAACCCTACCATGTTGCTTTTGAGCTGAATGCAGAGCCACATGTACTCCTCTTGCCCTCATGTCAAAAACAGAGCATTTGTCCTACAGTTGTGAAGTCAACCAAGAGAGCCATTTTGTTTCTATTATAGTAAGTGACAGTCTGATGCTTAGAATTATGTAGAAGAATAAGTAGAATCACCCCAAATGAGTGATCTATTCATAACTAGAATATTAATTTCACTGCTGATATTAGTAACAATTACATAGGATATTGCTTGCAAAAGCACTTTTATCTTAATGAGCTCATTATGCCCTCAATATATTCTTAAGAGCCAGTGGCAAGAAAATTAGTTCCATTTTGCAGCAGGGCAGGTTGAGGCAAAGCAATGTTAAATGTGTCGCTTGGCCTTCAAGTTGGAGGATTGATGACCCTTCCTCCTCTGGACACTTGTAGTTCCTCCTTGGAAGGCGTTCATTTGTGCGCATGTGTGTCATTCTGCACCCTTAGATGGTAAATCCTTTGGGAGCAGGAGCGTTGTGCCTCAGACACTTTTATATTCCTCAATACATTTCCAGCAGTTCTTGCATGTCTCCAGTGCTCATTTGGCAAGCTGATAGGGTGAAGAAAATGAATGAATTTCACAAAATACCATTTGCATTCAGCAGTATAGGTAGGCATGTGCCCGGGTTGTCTGCCTCTCAGATGAGTGCTCATTCCTAGATTCCCTTGTGACTCAAAGTATGGTCTATAGACCAGCAGTAATGCAAAGACTCTGGCACACTCAAGACCTACTAAGTCAGAATCTGCATTTTCACAAGATCCCCAGGTAATTGCCAGGCACATTAGCATTTGAGAAGCGTGGCTCTAGACTACATTTTTTTGCTTGCAGAAGTATTGAGTTGTTTACCACAGATAAATGTACACTCACTGGCCTTCATTCTCTGTGGTTTCCCTGCATGGTTCAACCACGATCCAAGGGCAATAGACCAGGAGGATACATAATAGCACCTAAGGAAACTGATGTGAAACAAGTTGTGGAAATCAATATTTCAGTAAAACAGGCCTAATATAAGAAGCATAATACTAAGAGAGAACATTTATTGAGACTTTCTATATGGCAGGTACTGTCCTAACTATTTTATTATATTTATCTCATTTTTTGTATGCCTGGTATTTTCTAAATACGTATACATACATTATATATGTGTATGTATGTATAAAAAAATCTCTTTTATTATAATTTTTCCCTTGATTCTCGTTTATTATTACATGAGGCTTTATACACACACACAGCCATATGCATTAAGTTCTACTGCTGTCCCCACTTCACAGATGAAGGATGAGGATACTGGTATCCCAGATCTCTTGTCTAGAATGTGGAGAGGCCAGGACTCACACCCAGGCAGTCTGGCTCCTGATCCTGTGCGCTGAATCGCCACAGCTGAAATCGATTTAGAATGACCTTGGTATGTAAGTGTATTTTTTTCCCTGTTCCTAATGTCTACAACAGTGAAATAGTTTTGGCAAGATGGTCTTCATGCATAGAAAAAGTGGAGGGGAGAACAAATGGGGAGATGCAATGGGTCCACTCTGCATGGTTTTCTGGCACCAGATCTTTGATTCAATCTGGGCCTGGATGCCCAGACGCCAGCACCAACCTCCCACACTTCGAGCAACATTTTATTTCCTTAAATTCCTATTACTAGCTTAAAAATTCCATTCTGTTGTCTTGTGTTTCTCCCTCCCCCTTGACCCCTCATTCTTATGTATCTATATAAAACTAATAAAAACTTGAACAGGAAGTATAAAATCACCATGAAACCAAACCAAACCTGCACAAGACCTCAGAGGGCCCCGTGCAATCAGAGCTGTGTGAAGCTATTTTCTGGGAGCTGTAAACCTAATAGCTTGCTCTGTGCAAGGCACGGCTGCAAGGCTCCGGGGGCAGATATGCCCCTTGTTGGAAAACAGAAGGGCTTGTAAAATTATTTTCACAGGAATTTTGTCTTTATATTTTCCCAGCTACCTCAGTCACTCCTTCCCCTCTGCGCTATTTAGCTCAGGAACTGGAGTCTGGGTGGAGCAGTGAGGAAGGAATAATGACTTTTTCCCATTTATTATTATTGATGAATAGTAAATTATTCTAATAATATTTTCTATTCAAGTTTTGAATAAATCACTCAAAAGGAATTTTTTTTATTTAGGCATTTTCTTTCTTTGTAATTTTACTTGTGATGTGTGTATGTGTGTTAGGGTCATCCTGAGTTTGTGGCCTTAATTTTGCCACAGGAATATTCTCTTGCTTCCAGCGACATTGCTTGTATTCCAGGCAATCCTGCTATTGCTACAGTGCCCCCTCCCCCTCCCCATCTCACTCAGACATGGCCCTACCCCAACTCTTCTCTCTCGCCCACACTCACAAAAGCCCCTTCTTCTTTGAATCTACATTCCTGCCCAATTCTCTGTGCTTCTGGATACTGGGATTGTCTTTTGATGTGTGTGCCTAAGCCTGTTGTCCTGTTTAAAGGGATTGGACTCTCCTTTCATTTGGCTTATCTTTCCATTCCCTTAGGCGCTAAAGCTTTGGAATCAGCCACAGCCGGGTTCAGATCTTGCTTTGGTGATTACTACATATATAAAATAGCTTTGAATGATTTGTTCCATCTCTCTTACACTCAGTCTTCTCAATTATAAAATGTGTTCAACAGCGTGTGCCATTTTAGTATTTACCATGTGATCAGTCTCTGTCCACGTATTAACTAATTTAGTCCTCACCCAACCCTTCAAGGGAGGTGCAATCAATATCCTGTTTTATGGATGGAGAGAGGAGAGGGCAAAATATCATGTCCAAGGTCACAGATATAGTAAGGAAAGACCTGGAATTCACTCATGGTTGTTAAGACTCAGGAGTCCTTGCTTTTAACTACTCTGTGATGAAATCTTCCAAACTACAGGATTATTGTGAAGAGTAAAAAAAAGACGAATGCCGGTTCCCCAGCAGGCCACTACCTGGCTCTGGGATAGTGTTTAGTAAATGTTATTTTTCTTTCATGTATACATTGTAATCATTGTCTCTTCTGTCTCTTGGTTCAATCCAACATTGAGACTTACTGCATTTTGTTGCCTTTGTAGAAAGTTTAGTGGGTTATTCTGTGAGGTTATGTTATCCTAAGTCCATAGCCTTCAAAGTTCACATTAAATATTATACACAAATATGTGGTTATGTATGCGTATGTATGAGTCTTGTCTAAGACAAGATTAAAACTTGTCACAAGTGTTTTCTCTTCAAAAAATGGAGAAGGGACAGGCCCAGAGGGATGGAGTAGGCAGAGAAAGTCACTCTCAATCTCTGTTCCACATTCACTATAACTCTCCTAATCACTTCCCCCTTCAGCTCCTGGTCTGCACAACCTCCTCATAGATCCAGAGTAAAACAAAGAGGAAGGAGAAATAAAGACAAGAATTCAATTAAAATCACCATCCTAGGTTGCTCAAGTTCACTAAAAATGTATCAAGATAGATTTGGGTCTTCACAGTGGGTTTTACCTTCCAGTCAGCAACTGAAGTCCTGTATACTTAGAGCAGTGCTTCTCAAAGTGTGTGCCTTCATTCCAGCAGCATCAATATCACCTGGGAACTTGTCACAAGTACGAATTCTTGGACATCTTAGACCTACTGAACCAGAAACTCTGGAGGAGGGTCCCAATGATCTGTTTTAACAAGCCTTCCAGGTGATTCTGATTTGAGCTCCAATCTGATCATCATTGACTTGGGGGACTGAGGGGACAAAGGGTGCCGTTGTCAAACTATAGCTGCAAGCTAAATGCAGCCCACCACTGTTTTTATAAATAAAGTTTTATTGGAATACAGCCACACTCCATTCATTTACTTATTGCCTTTGACTGCTTTTGTGCTATAATGGTAGCCCTGAGCTGTTGTAACAGAGACTGTGTGCCCTGCAAAGCTAAAAATACTTACCAATCTCTAACCCTTTACAGAAAAAGTTTTCTGGCCCCTGGCTTAGGGAATTATAGGAACAGAGGCTTCCAAATCAACTGCTTGGAAATGGCTCTGCCACATGCACGCTTTATGACTTTGTAAAATTTTCTCCTAATCTTTAGTTTTCCCCTTAAAATGGAGTTAGAATACTCTATCCAACTTATAAGTTGTGATGATCAGTTCATCTATGCAAAGGTGTGAGCAGAATTCTTAACACTTAATAATCACTGAATAAGTGGTAGTTATTATTGAAACAATACTAGAAAAAATTTAGTAACTGGTTAGTTTATACTTGAGTCTGAACAAAAGTAGAAAAAACTCCCTGACTTACCAAGTAAACTCACACATTTGGTAGAGACCAAAGAAAAAATTTAGGCCTACAACGCTTCAACAGGAAATACAAGTTTTCAAAGTAATAAAATATGCTTAGGTTCATGCTTCAATTTTAAAATGTATTTGTATACTTAATGTCTTTAGCCTTGAGCATAGCCAATGAATAAACATTCATCTCTTAATACTTTACAATTTTACAAGTCTTAGTCAATGCTCTTATTTATTTTGAGTATAAATATGGAGAAAAATACTTTTGGAAAAGAGACATTAATCCAAGCACAATTTACACTTAACAATTTTTCTTTCCCACTACAGATATTAGAGTTTGAACTTTATGTGAATAATAAAAATAACGAGAACTACCATTCATTTCACAATGTTTACATACATATATGTTACTGTATATATGCATGAGATACATATATTTTATATTAACTGAAATGTGGGGTTAAAACTATATAACTAACATTTCAGTTTTTTATATCTTTAACTTGAGGTTTAAAACAACAATGATTTATTATTGTTCCTAATCCTGTGGGTTGGCTGGGCTCAACTGGACAGTTTTCTATTCCACATGGTATGGCCGAAGTCACTTATTTGGCTGCATTCAGCTGGGAGCTTTGCTGGGGGCTGGGACTTCCGAGATGGGCCCTCCTCTTCCAGGGCCTCTCTCTACATGGCCTCTCATCAATCAGTAGCCAGACTGAGCTTCTTTAGCATGGCAATGGGCTTCCAAGATGGGAGATTCCAAGGGGGCAAGGCTCAACGTGTAAGCACTTATCAAACCTCTGTTTGCATCAAACTTACTAAGGTCCCGTTGGCCAAAGCAAGTCACATATCCAAGCATAAAGTCATTGTGTGAGGAGCATGAACACCAGAAGGCTTGATCATTAGCTGCCAATGCACCAGTCAACTGTTACCAATAACTTCCGAATAACGGGAATTTAGTGAATCTGGAAGACATATTGATTGACTAGACTGCTTCCGGTTGTTTGGGTACTGGAGAAGGGCTATGCACACTTATTTATTTCAACATGTGTTTGGGATCCGTTATAGAAGAAATTTCTATAAAATTTCCATTAAAGAAATTTATTTCTGAATGTTTGTTTAAGGACCTAGGTTTTGGATAACTAAAGCACAAAAGAAAAATCTCCTATTTTCCATTATCCTGTATCCTCTTTTAGGCACAAAGTGCAGGACAGATGTTTTGGGTTAGCTTACCACATTATACTGGCAGCCAGAGTTGGAGTGCAGTTGTATAAGACACAAATTATGCCAGATTTTTCTGAGATGAGTCAAAAGCCAGGCTCTGGTAATGAGAAATCAAGATGGTTTGGCTTGTATTGTTGATACAGCTAAAAAAAAAAAAAAAATCAAAATACCTCCCACCCAAACCACCTGGCAATAAACAGGATCATAACTATAATCAGAAGCTACAGTGACAGCCGATTTTTAATCCATGGACAAAACCCCTGATTCCTTATCACTTGTGCTGAATATTTTAGGAGCTTTACACTTTTTTTCTCAAATGATACTGCATTCCTTTAAGATTATATGCTGTTCAAGGTAACAAAAATAATAAGAAAACAGAAAAATAAATAAAAAGATGGCATTGTCCCCTGGAAAGGACCAATTAATTTGAATGAGTTAGATATCATTATAAGGCCTTCTGGAAAACTGTACCAAACTTGAGCAGAGATTTCATTTGGGGTTCTTGAGGGGATCTACTCAGATATTCTTGAGTGAGAAATGCCCTCCTTTCTCTGGGGAGACCATCCTCTCTGAATAAATACAGAACTTCAGGACTGAGTGCTTGCCAGCCAGAGCAGCTGAAGAAACCCTGGTGATCAGTAGAGTGATTGATGAGTTTCTGGACCATTCTTACTTCTGTACAATCTTGACCTAGCTTCAGTGGAGTATGAACCAGTCCTTAGAATTTATAATACTACTTAGTTTGCAGATAATTTAACAATAAATGCAAGTGGATATTTAAAAAATGATTTATTTTGAGGGATGATGATGATGGTGACATAAGACTGTATTTGTGAAAATAGAGAATATATAGATCCTGTGATAGACTTAATTTATTCACTCACTCAGGAGCATTTTTGAGTACCTATGGTATGCCCATCTGGGCACTTTGAAGAATTTCCCTTTTTACAGAGCAACAGGGGAGGGGTTTCTGGAGTAGGGAGAGGGATTGGCGTGAGGGGAGCAAAAAATGTCTGTGAATCCTCTGAATTGTTCCAAAATTTCTGAAGCATTATCATTTTTTCCATAGTTTTGTCAGATTCTCAAAGGAACCCAATGACCCCAAAATGTTAAAGTCAGTAGAGTATAATGGATGGCTGGAATCATGACTCTTTGTCCTAAAGCTCATTTTCTAGTCTAACCCCTTCATTTCTCAAGTGAGAAAATCCAGGCCCAGAAGGATGACATGAGTGCTTTGTTCAAAAATCACTCATCTGGTGACTGAGAGAACTCAGTTTAAATCTCAATAGGTTTCCCTATCTCTTGGGTGGTTCCACTTGAAATGGTAACTGTAGTTTATCCAAATGTCTTATTGATATAAACATCCTACAACACAGAATGGAATTGCAGTTCCAGCCATGAAGAGGTGTTATCCTAGCAGGAAATAAAAGTTTTCTCCTATTTTCCTTCTCTAACCCATTATTCCCAGGCAAAGAACAATGGTGGGAAAGAGGACTACTTGCTTGGCTGAGGGCCATGGAAAGCGTAGAGAGAATGGATTCAGTAAACTGATGTCCCGGGTAGAACAAGAAGTTCTACCTACTGATCCCCATGAAATGACAGCTGGGAGCAAGATTGTTCCTTCACCTTTCTAAACTCTTCTTTCCTGGTGCAGTGTATTGGATTTCGTTGATTAGAAAATGATCCATAATTTTAGTACACTTGTTAGAGACTGAGCATGTTAAGTCAGAGAATTCAGGAGGATTCTAGAGGACCTCAAGTGAAAGAGACAAGATGCAGATGTGGGAAGGAAGCTGCAGATTCCGTATGTTCCTCGGACCGGAAGAGTAAGGTAAAGCAAATTAGAGTCCAATCACATGGGGTACAGGGTCCGGTTGTGACTGAACTGCCAGGAGCCACTTCTAGCTACATAATTATAGGCCCCCTTTTCATATGAATGATGTTGTACAGAAAAAAAGCCACATATAAGTTAAGTAAGCCATAGTTACAGGTGGAGCAGCCTACTAGTCCTATCATGAGTTGTGGTTTGGGGAAGAATTTGGGAGAGTTCTTGTAGTTGACAGCAAGAAGATCTACTTGATTTGTCAATGAAGGAAGTTATATTAAATCTGCATACACTGGAAAGTCTCAGATACTGTGTATCTTTTTCATTGACTGCTGACATGGTCGTGGTTAGTGTAAGAACTAAGTATGCATCCATGTGACCTCTCCTTCCTGTCTGGTGGTCATTGCAAGGTGGGAAGGTAACCCAGATAAGGAACTTGTGGAGCTGCTTCTCCTCATGTGATGGGTTTTTTTAGACTGGCTTCATTTATTTGTGTGTATCATGTGGATTTCTTTTTTATTTTTTTTGTGAGGCGATCAGCCCTGTGCTAACATGTGCCAATCCTCCTCTTTTTTTGCTGAGGAAGACTGGCACTGGGCTAACATCCATGCCCATCTTCCTTCACTTTATATGGGACGCCACCACAGCATGGCTTGCCAAGCTGCGTCGGTGCGCGCCCGGGATCCGATCTGAACCGGCGAATCCCGGGCCGCTGCAGCATAGAGCGTGCACTTAACCGCTTGCACCACCAGCCCCCATGTGGATTTCTTTTTGTCCTTTGAAGCCACCTAGGCGGGAAAACTGTCCCCATACAGCTACTTAACTGTCTGTGATACCATAAAGACCTAAGCATTTAGGACATCTCCTTCAAAACATTCAACTTCTCTAGTCAGAGGTCCAACTCCATGCAGTATGGATTCTTCTCCAGTCTAGGAGGCAGCACAAGAGGGAGAGAGGGGTTCAATTCCAGGTTCTCTTCATGACTGGGAGACCACAACAAGTTCAAACATTTCTTCCAGTTTTCTGTGTTTTTACCACATAGAAAGAAAGATTTTAAAAATGTATGTTGTTAAATCTTTGAGAACCTTGGCTACAAAGCTGCCCTGTAGGCATAAAATATTAAGGCCGTTGGCACTGCCTGCTTTTACTTTCACCAACACTAAGACTTTTTAGACCAGTTAAACACAGGAGACTTCTGTGGGAGAAGAAGATTAAGCTGTAACCACATTCCATAGACCCTATTGCTCAAGGAAATATGTCCCAGGAGGACGCCTGCAGGGCAGTTTAATTAGCCCCAAGGTAGAGCAGTGGTAGAAAAACTTGGGCCAAATTGGTACTTGGCTCTGTGTTAGGTCATCACGTTTGTCTGACAAACTATAAACTCCAGGAAGGAAAATCTGACTGCCCAGTGGCTGGGTGATGCTTGGACACATGTCAACTCATTCGTCTTTTACATAGGTGAAGAGCAGTCTTTCTAAACACAAGTCAGATTCTGCCACTCCTTTCCTTAAACCTCTCTGATGAATCTGTGTTACCTACAAAAAAAGCCCAGTCTTCTCAGAATGAAATTTAAGGCTCTCCCGTACCCTAATCTATTTTTTCTAGCCTTCTCTCATCCTCTGCAGTCCCCTTCTCCCAGCTATAATTGATAATGTCTCTTTCTCTGAAATTGCTACCTTTCTTCACACCTCTTACTTGCTTCTCCAACTGGGATGTCCGATGATCCTTTATAATCACTCGAGGGTCTCATTCCTTTGGAAGCCTGTGCTGGTGGCTTTCCCAAGTTAGAAAAATTTGCTTTCTTACCTGTGAGTCCTCTATCCCTCAGTACATGTCATTACTGTGGGCTTCTCTTACTACCAGTGTTCAAGCTTTTCAGGAATCATACCTTATTTGTGGCTGTATCCCCAGCATTTGGCACAGTACCTAGGACATAGTGGGTGCTCAATAAGGTATGATGTGAGAATAACTAGATGGCTATTGGTTAGACTTTGGATAGCAGTGCCATTGAGGGTGTTTCAAATGTCTCATCTTTTGATTGAGTGGGAGAAATGCAGGTCAAATCTCTTTTTCTAAGTAATAATGCATAGAGAATCTCTTTTATCACAACAACTATAATTTCAGTGTTATTCTTATACCATAACACCAACTCCTGTACAGAAAAGAGACTGATGACATCTCCCACCACTTAAAAAGTCTTACCAAATAGTGCACAATGGCAAAAGAAGACTCATTTGCATTGACTCATAGGGTGCCAGGGTCTGGTACTGGAGCTTTTTATGTTGAAAGGCAACAGAGAGTAGTGGCTGAGATCATGGATTGAGTTGAAATCTCAGCTTTGCCACCTATTAGTTGTGTGATCTTGAGCAAGTTATATAAGCTCTTTCTGCCCTAATCTCCCCACATATAAAAAAAATGAGGATAATGATTGTACCTGATTGTATCTATGATCTGTATCATAGATACCATAAGACAAGGAATAAATCTGTTAATATTAAAAGCTTAAACAATGCCTGGCATAATACCCCAGGAAGCAAGATAAAGTAATGGCCCAATTCAGAAATTTTAGGGCAGATAGATCTGGCTTTGAGTTTTTGTTCCCCTATTTACTACCAGTGAGATCCTGAGAAAGTTGTTCATTGTCCCTAAACTTTAGTTTGCCTTCTCTATAAGTTGGAGCTAATAATTATGCTTCTGTCAACTTTTACCCATTAGGTTAGAAATGTCACTGAAAACATTTAGCATAGTAAATATACAGCAAATGCTGCCCACCATTGTTATTCCAGAAGATAGGCCCTCAACAAATATTTGGGGCTAAATCTTAATTGGGTTAATGATATAAACCTCTTTTGCCATTAATTCTTTAATTAGTTCCACTCACAAGTAAGAAAAATGATTTCAGTTTATCTTTTCTCCCTACCCTTACTAGTATAAATTAAGAGTTGAAAGAAGAGGTCTTTTGCATCAACAAATTGGCTATGGATTTAGAGTCATGGGATATTATCCTTGTGGAATCTTAGAACAGAAAGCTATCGTAAATTTTAACTGCTTTATTTTAGACCAGTGGTTCTCAATTGATTTTGCCCTCTCTCCCTTCCTCGGGGGACATTTGGCAATGTCTGGAGACTGTCACAACTGGTGAGGGTGCTACTGGCATCTAGTGGGTAGAGGCCAGGCATGCTGCTAAACATTCTACAGTGTACAGAGTAGTTCTCTATGACCAGGAATTATCTATCCCAAAAACTCAATAGTGACAAGGTTGAGAAACTCTGTTTTAGGCTTAAGGAAACTGAAGCCAAGAGATGCTAAATGGCTTGCCCATGGTTGTGGAATTTGATGACATTACTTCTGGCTCCATCTGATCTCCTACAGGATACTGAAACAAACCCAGAAAGCAGAAGGCAGCTCAACATTCAGACTCCTTTCTCCGCATTCCAAAGCCCTCCCCTGTGATATGAGTTTACAGAACCCTTATTTTTCCCACACATCAGTTTTCACCCTGTTGTCCCCCATCCACCAAAATGCACACGTGCACACAATTTTGTCACTGGAAAAGTAAAGCAGAGAGTTTGACTGGTTCAAGCAAAGGTGGATTTCTCCCCTGATCACATCTGTTTCAAACCAACCAACGTCATTACCATAGTGAGCCCAAAGAGAAGCCTGGGTGAAAGGCAGTCCAGGATATAGGTCTTGGTTGCTATAGGGACTAGAACTGGGCCAAGGTTCTCAATATAATAATTATGGCTTTGTGGTAAGTGGGGTCCACAGACAATTGCAGAAATATTGTGACTACAGCATAAAGAATAAGAATAGAAAAGGGAGTATGACTTGGTGAACAAGCCACACAAATTCACAGGAAGTAGACTTCATCAGTTCTAGTATCTGTGGTTTTCTTGAATTCTCTTCAGATCTTATTCTGGGAAAAGAAAGTTATCAGGTCAATAGTGTTAATGTGCTTTGTTTTGTTTTGTTTTTGCTCTGTTCTGCACCAGCAGAATGAGATACACATACTCATAATGGACTGGGGATAAAGACGAAACGAGATCCTGAGAAGGAATCTCGAGTGCAATTCAGGGAGGGCTGGGAGAGTGGGGAACGGAGGGAAGACGATGCATAGCTTTTCGACACCAAAAGAATGACTGAAAATAGTTTGTTCTCCTCTAATATCATTAATGAAACCACATAGTGATGTCACTTCTGATCACGCTGTAATTTGAGTTGCTGATCTTGCGATAACAAGCTTCCTTTTTGCGCATTCACAGCATGTCTACAGTGGAAAAGACCTTCAGGTTAACTGTGAGTAGGTGGAACTCGTCAAGAAAAATAACTTCACCACAACAACAACAAATGACAGGAGAGACAGAAACTTCTTTGGGAGAGTAAAGGGAAAAAAAGCGAAGTCTAAGTATTATTACACATGTGAAACAAGAGTCATTTACTTAATAGGAAGTAACTCATTCACACAAGTGTAACTTGTGGTCCCTCAGAAGTACGTAAATACTACCAATCAGTCCACCACAGATTATCATCAAAATTTCTTGGGAAATGCCTCATTAAAGAGTCTTTAAAGAGTAATATGAGTGTGCATCAGTCAAACAGTTTCAAAGAGACATTTAACACTATTATTGTAATATAAATTTCTTCCCCTTCCATGGGTACCGCGTTTTGCCAAATTTAGTATGAGTTTTGAATTGAGGCCAGACATGAACCCTTTGAACCACACTCATCTCAGCAAGAGAAAGCTGTTTCCTGTTTCTAAGAGGAAGGCCTTAAATGGACCGAGGAAAACTGTTTTTTGGCATTAAAGAGCTCTTCCCAGATATGTTTATTGGATACTTAATGAAATAATTCTATCCCATAAAACTTGATGGAAAATAATTGGTGAGAACTAGTTAAGGATTCATAAATCTCAGACTTTGAAAGATAATTAAAAAAAAAATTGATACTCTCAAACCCACCCACCCCATTTGCATGCTCATTTCTCTCTATTGCTTTATCCCTGATGTTGTAGACTCAGTATCCCTTCCATTAAGAGAGTGTCTGTGGTCACATCATGGTTTTAAACATTTCATCAGAAAGATCCACATGTGACATATTTTGAGTTTTTAATTAGTTCATTCTCTACTGTCCACTGAAGTTTACCTCTATCAATTGTTGCCTGCTGAAGACTCTAAGTGTCTTTGTTTTGGTTTTAGGCCAGCGAATTTTTCAAAGTTGGAGTTCCTGGTCCACCTGTCTCCTAGGCCCCCAGGTGTGCTTGTTAAAAAAGTACATATTTCTGGCCCGGCCCCATGGCTTAGGGGTTAAGTGTGCGTGCTCCGCTGCTGGCGGCCCGGGTTCAGATCCCGGGCGCGCACTGACGCACTGCTTCTCCGGCCATGCTGAGGCCGCGTCCCACATACAGCAACTAGAAGGATGTGCAACTATGACATACAACTATCTACTGGGGCTTTGGGGAAAAAAAAAAGGAGGAGGATTGACAATAGATGTTAGCTCAGAGCCAGTCTTCCTCAGCAAAAAGAGGAAGATTAGCATGGATGTTAGCTCAGGGCTGATCTTCCTCACACACACACACACAAAATAAATAAATAAAAACTGCTTAAAAAAAAAAGTACATATTTCTGTGCTTAAGCCCAAGCCTATGGAATCAGAAACTCTTAGCAAGTAGGATTCCAAAACCTACTTTTCAATCTGTTTCTTGAATAACTCTTGTCTGTTTAGGAGCGAATGTTAAAGATTTAAAGGCAAGAAAGACCAATATGCATCTTACAAATTGAGAAGAGAAAAAAGATTAAGGTAGCATAGGGAGACATTTTGGAGAACAGGATTTTTTTGAGAAAGAGAAAATTATACCGCAAAACCATTTGTGTGTGTGTGTATATACAACTAACTTCTACATTTCATCTTTTATCCAGGCCCTTCACTTCGCTAATTTCTCCTAACTCCCTGATTTTATTTTATTTTTCCATTTAGTTTGTTTAACACCTCTACCAGAAGAGGAGGAGGGAAACAAAGAGTAAGAATAGGTAAAACTTAGGAATTTAATATGCTCTTAAAAGTAATTTAACCTTTTTAAAATGTATCTATTTTGACCTTTTTAACGCCATTATCAGGCATTATCCAGTTTGTGTTTTATATAGTATCCTATGTTGGGAAGTGGAAAAGTAGCTAGAATTATTTTTCAAACTTCAATTAACATTACTTACCCTCTTAAATTTATGTAGTTATTTATTTAATTATTTTAAGGAAGAGTACACAAAAGTACAGCTCACTTTTTAAACATCTGAGAAGAAATATGAATTTTTAAAGTGTACCTTATGCTTAACCTTAATCACCCTTCAATGATTTTAACACATCTACCATTTTCCATGCCATAACAAGAAACTACAGGAATTTTTTTTGTTAACATTTCAATATATCGAATCTTCTGAAAACTGCTTGTAATAAAATGAAAAAGTTTCATTGTCACCAAATTCCAGTCACAATAGCCATCTTGAATCTACTCTCCACTTGATTTCCAACATGAGGGAGAAATAATGGTTTTGCAAACATTGTGTAGACTATGCCTCAATTCCCTTGACTTCTGGGCCCACATTCAATTTCCAGCCTGTTGGGATTAAAACCTGAAATTATGTTGTTATTTTGGTTTAGAAGTCTTAGTATTCTCATAATCATCATTAGCAAGATGCCGGTTTTGTTCGGAGAGATATTGTTATAATCAGCAGTAATGATAGCCATTATTATTAACAATGCAGGGCAGACAATAGATTTGGACTGACTCTGAGGCTCAGTGGAGGCATTGCCGTGACCACTGTGCAAAACTGCACCTGAAAGCAGGCTGGGCAGCCAGTCCAGCGTGGTGACACTCACTCAGCATCTTGGGGAGGCCTTGGGAAAGTCAATTGGAGGCATCAGCGGGGTAGAGAATTTGGGGGCTGGTGAAAGTGAAAAATGAGGCTTAACTTAGAATAGTTGTGGAAATGCTAATGACGGCCAGGTCAAAATTCAGGCAGGAGTAAGACAAGGTTATGTGGGGCAAAAATCAGTCTGTTGAAAAATAGGGTGAGTTCAGGTCAAGTTGGGTGGAACCAAAGAATGATGACAATCTTGTACAGTTTTCAGAGTAAGCTGCATACTCAATTACTCTAGTCCTCACGGACTGTCTTCAGATGCCAACATTTTGGGCGCCCCTCTTTCAGCCTGACCTCCAAAGCTCATCAGACAGCAGTTTTACCATAATTTCCAAGTGATCTCAGACATTTCCGTTCCCTAGAGGCATGGCACAGGGCTGGGAGGAAATGGCATGGGCCGGCTGGAGAGGGCATGGTAGGAAGGCAGGCCCAAGCCTACCTGCTTTTACTTTAGCCACGTGCGAGTGTACGTCCTGGGAGAGGTTTGGTGAGAGACGGGGTGGTGCTACAGCGCAAAAGAGAACTGCAGCCTCTCATCCGGAGCTTGCGTAGCCTGTCTTTCAGCACTAAAACTTTCAAAATGTGTTTGGGGTTTGTCCTTTACCTTTAACAGAAATAAGAACAGCTTTTTTGTCTCCATGTTGTTATTTTAGTCCAATGATAAGAATAATCCTAAAAGATCCTTTTCTTATTTGAAAAATGTAGAAATCTCAACCATCCTTTTAGATATTCAGTGAACACACATACACACACACTTTCTCACACATACTCTCTCTCACACATATATACACACTCACATACATGCTCTCTCTCACACACATATTACACACACCCTCTTTCTCACACATACATACACACACACATACACGCTCACACACAGCTATAATATTTATTTCATCTTATGTACAGTGAGCCTATATTTATTCTGCTCTCTTCTGAGAGGAGGGGGCAGCAGGAGATTGGGGGTAAGGAGCCAGGTTAGCAGAAGGGATAGAAAATTGGGGCTGAGGGAAGGGCAAGGACAAAAACACACCTTGTAGCAAACACTCAATGCTGAGTTAATGGACCATAAGCTATTTTTTCCCTTTTTAAAACAAAAGTGTGGGCCAAGTCACCGATGACAAGTGACGTGTGCTACCAGTATCAGGACACTGAGTTCTGGCTCCACTCTACCGTGATCTTTGTTATGAATTTCGGCAGATCACTTCACCAATCTGTGCTTTCGGTTTTCTCATCTGTAGTATGTTTCTGATCATATTGACTTGTTTCCCAGGGAAGTAATTCGATATACTAATATTTGCGAAGCACTTTGAGATCTGATGATAAAAGGTGTGTTATACTAAGTAGTGTTTGCTTCTTTCCTTCTCCACTCCCCACCCCCGACCATCTATGCCCCCAACATATGCATATTTTTGCAAAAAGTTCCTGTAAATGATTCCAGACTCTTTTCTTTAAGAAAAATTAATGCTTGTGATATTTCTCACAAAAATATCTGACAAAATCAGTACAAAATAAAAAATACAAAGAGTAACAGTGACATACAACGAAGGTGAAGGTTTTAAAAAACCCATAAGAAAACAGATTTCAGTTTTAGGCTCGTATGGGGTTATTATAAGCAACAGTGAGTAATAATGATTACAAAAATGAGGAAAAGTACATTGACAGTGTCATTTGAAAACAATTGTGTTAAGAGGCTTTTTACACACATTTTACACAGTGTGGATATCCAAAATGGGTTTTAGACGATATTAAGAGGATTGTTTTTCAAGGTATTAAATGCGCAAAGAGCAAGGATGAAAAATATGGAGAGTTGGCGGATAGAATCCAGCCCAGGGAAATGATCTAGCTACGTATAGACGGCAGTGGGACTGTGGAATGGTTACTGGCTCTCTGGGCTTTTAGGAGTTCAAATGTCTTTAAACAGTAAGTAATTTCCTTTTACACATATTCAACTGAAAATGTTTTCCCTGTTTTTTCCTCTCTTGCAGTTTCTCTCCACATTTGTGGATTCCTGACACTGGAAGTGAACTGCATTTGATTGTTTTGATCTAATTGGCAAAAAGTGTGGGCCACACAGTTCCTCTTTTCTAAAACCGAGTGGCATCGTTCTGCCTCTCCCTCACTCCCACTTCAAACCAGTTCCTCATCTTATCTTCCGGATTTTAGTTAACACAACCCTCATTTTCCTAGTCACCCAGACTTGAAGCCACAGCCTGCTCTGACCTCACCATTACGCTGCAGGTCACACCTAACACATCACTAGAGTCCTTAAATAGGCATGTGCTTTAATTCAATGGCTCTCAGAACTTAATACAAGCAGATCACCTGGGGATCTTGTTCAAATGCAGATTCTGATTCTGTTAGTCTAGGTGGGGCCTGAGATGGTGCCTTTCTCGCAAATTCCCAGGTGATACCCCTGTGGCTGGTGCAAGGACCACATTATGAATAGCAAGGCATTACCTTTTGTTTTCAGGAATTTTAAGAGAAGGGCATTATGCTGATATAACTCTCCCTTTTCTGCCCTTTTTCAGAGAAATCCCAGCGCAGGCAGGACTGAACTGATGATCTCAAGGAATAAAACAAGGAACATCATAAAATACAAACTCCAAACAGCTGGGCAGCAAAAGAAGCTTCTCCATCTATCATCTTCTCCTCTCTGACAGCTGTTTGCATTCTATTCCCTTACATACTATTGCATGCTTGTTTGTCATAATTTATTCCTTCAACCAATATTTTTTGAGAGTCCACTGTGTGTGAGACACTAAAGTACACTCAGGGAATAAAAAAATGAAATGATATGATTTCCTGCCATCAACGGCTTGCAATCTTACATAGGAAAGAGCCAAGTAAGCAAAGAAATACAAGTGTAATATTTTCCTGTGCCTAGAATGTTCTTTCACCGTTCTGAACTAATTTTTCCCACCTCAAAACCCTCCCTGTGACACACACATTTTATACTATTGCAATACTAAACTATATTCTGTCATTCTCTAATACAAGTCACAGTTGTAATCCTTAGAAATGTGGCACTATCAACGATCCAATTTCTACACATTTTCAAAAATTGTGTTATAAGAATTGTTCTAATGAAAGGGGTTATGATTTTGAGCCTGGATCGTTTTCAGGTTTACAAAGACTGAAAATTCAAAAACATAATATCACTCTAAATTTATGATAGAAAACCTAAAAATCACTGAGAAAATGTAGTAAGTAAAACCCAGCAGTAACAGGGTCCTGGTAAGAATGTAAATTCGAATGTAACATGATTAGTGATTGGTTTTCATCCTCATCCCAGTCCTTGTTCCCCAATGCAGACTCCTGGAGGAGTGGAGGAGGTGTCGGGGAGACTAGGGCAGGAGGGAAACAGCAGTCAGGAAGCTCCATCTTGGGAAGTGCACGGGCACGGTGCGGGTCACAGAGAGCCCCAATTCCTCCCAGCCCAATTTCTTCAGGAGAGGATGTTGAAATAGGCCTTTGCTCTCCAGAAGATTCCTGGAATCTCTGTTACTTTTCTGGATGTGTTAGGCAGCCCCAGGATCCAGAAACATCCCCAGTGATACTTTTCTGGATGTGTTAGGCAGCCCCAGGATCCAGAAACATCCCCAGTGATACAGACTTGTGTCGCTTAACAACGAGGATACATTCTGAGAAATGCACTATTAGGTGATTTCGTCATTGTGTGAACATTATAGATGTTCACTCACACAAACCTAGATGGTATAGCCTACTTACACACCTAGGCTATATGGTACTAATCTTATGGGCTCACTGTTGTGTATTTGGTCTGTTGACTGAAACGTCGTGAGGCGCCGCATAACTGTATTTTATCTACCACTAGTTGGCGCTAACTGTAACCAGGACTGGAACAATTTGGGATCGTGCAGCTAGATCAGAAATACAGACTGCACCAGGAAGGCGCAGATTGTCCAACTGATTTCTTTAACGTCACAATGATGCTAGTCCATTTTTATGTACTTGGAATTTCCTCTATTTGATTCCAGTGAGCTTTTTACCTCTACTGATGGCATTTCTCTTTCTACCTTATCAGTCCAGAGCTCATTCATTTTATCTCCTTTTCACATATTTTATGATAAAGCCCAGAGGCACTCAAACAGAAGTAGCTTGCTCACTGCTAATTCCTGATCCAGGCAGCCCAACATGCAGCGGCAATCTGCTAATGCACCTCAGCAGCCCTTCACAAATCTTAATAAAATATAAAGTTTGTAATGTGCCAGACATTATCCTAAGTGTTCTACATGAATTGACTTCTTTAATCCTCAGAGCAACCTTATGAGGTTGCATTCCTTATGAGGAATGTAAGGTATAGAGAGGTTAAGTAACTTGCCCAAGGTCACACAGCAGGTAAGGGTCAGAGCTAGGATTCAAACCTAAACAGTCTAACTTTAGAGTTCATACTCTATATTGGCCTTTAATCATGAAGACTCACATACACTGTACAGGGTTGTGTTTAGATATTATTCTAAAGGCAATAGGGAGCCATTGAAGGATTTTCAGAGAGGGATGTGATCAGATTGAAGACCTGAAAAAGAGGGAGAGGTGCTGGAAGATGGCTTTGGAATACATTCCTGTTCATAATAACAGCAAACATTCTACTGAGTGTTACTGAGGTTGTATGGTAAAGTTTACATGGATTATGGCTTTTAGTCTTCATAATAATCCTGAAGAAGAGACTACCACTCTCTCCTTTTTCAGAGGAAAAAACTGAGTTCTCATATTGGTTAAAAATGTGTCTGGAGTTATACTGCTAGGGTGTGAAACAGAGATGAAAACACCAGGTTATCTAATTTGCAGAATTTAAGTCACTGTTGTGTAACCCGCTGTAATACAGATGGCCAGTTCTGACAACTGTTAGTGGTGAGGTATTTGACATCTTATTTAACGTCTCTTAACTTCTGTCTTCCTCAAGTGAAAATGGGATTGTTTGCAGCATTTACTCCCTCAAAGCCTTGCAATGAGGAAAGAGAAACAATGAAGAAAAAACTACATCATGCATTCAGAAAGTTAAAAACTCAACTAATAAAAGATATTCTTAGTGTTTTACTTCCTCAATAGGGTGGTGGCAAGCAGATGGAGAGGGGCTGGAAGACGCAAGGAAGATATTGGAGGTGGAATCAATGGGACTTGCTGATGGATTGAAAATGGCAGGAAGCTGAAATTAGCTGGCTTTTATTCTTCTGAATGAAAAGTGTGACACCTTTTCTTCTTAAATGTAAACCTGAATCTCCTTCTGGGTTTACATTTTACCTTGCTTGAGGAGGTGTTCTGTGATTCAAAATATACGAGAATTACTTTCCAAATGTTTGTCCTCAACCTTATGATGCGTGTTTACTTTGAGTATAAAAGCCTCCTTTTCCAGTGGATTCCTAAAGAAATTCTGGGATAGTTGTGTGTTGGAGATTTTGGGTTTTACTCATAATAAAGAGAGTCCCTAAAAAGTAATATGTTAAGAACTAAGGTGTGAGAGCCCTCCACTTTTGGTTGGTGGTCAATCTTCTTCATTTCTTCCTGGGTTAAGAATCCATGTAAACAAAAAAAGCCATGTTTCTGAGTCTGTGGTCTTATTCCCATGACAATTGTAAATATATTTAAGGGTAATAGTATCAGAAAACGATTTCCACACTGTAAGTTTTTAGTATTAACTTGTGGTTTTTAGTATTAGTAATAATAATACCGTAGTTGTAATATTCATGCTATTAGTAATAGCCTCATTATTAATCAGATTGTAGCATTAATGACCAAACTTTTTAAAAAAGAGGAAGGATTGAGATTCCAAGCAGTTGAGTGTGCTGCTCACAATCATGAAAGAAGACGCTGGCATAACTAGCTTCAAAATTGATGAACAGAAGCCTGACTCCTGTTCCCTATGTATCAAACAATGAATTCTAATAAAAGAACTCTTAATCATCGCCTGCATAATGACATCCTCAACAATACCGTTAATTGCAAAACAACTTCCATGTGTTTGCACATAGCTGTTCATCCAAATGGCAAGGTTTACACCATTTCTCTTTTAGCTTTAAGCTCCCATCATCCGTTACTTCATTCATTCATGGAGCAGGTGTTTCTGAAACCATGTACTGTTTCAGGCACTGTGCTAAGTAAGTACTGGAAACAAGAAATGAGTAAGTCATTGTCCCTCACACAAAGAAGCCAAAACCTTCAGAGTTTGTTTTACATGATATGTTTTTCAGTTTTCATTTCCTCTTATTGCCATCCCCTTAAAAGTATCCCCAAGTGCTTATGGCAACTGACACACTTCATTCATTTATTCAGTCATTCATTCAGTAAATATTTATGGAGAGCTCATATATGCTGTGGGGATAAAGTAATAAAGGAGACAAACAGTGCTCCTCTCTCATGTACTTTAAATTTTCTAGTAGAATGCACAGATTAAAACAAACATGTAAAATAATTACAAACTGTGATAAACCCTATGCAAAAAACAAATATGAGAGTGGTAATACTGGGGCAATTTTAGAGCTGGCTAGTGAAGGCCCTTTCAGGAGGTGACATTTATTCTGAAATCTACGAGAGCAAAAGGAAATATCCATGTGAGGAGCGTAAAAATCATGTCAGTAGAATAGCAGAGCATACAGACCTCGAGGCAAAACAGAGTTAGGAGTTTCTTCTAAGCAGAAAAGAGACATGATCTGATTTGGTTTTTAAGACTATAATTTCAGCTGCTGCAACAGAAGAGATTGGAGAGAGGCAGGAACAAAAACTGGGAAACTCTCGCATGATTAGGAGATGGTTGTGAACATTAGGAGAGAGATGGTAGGTGTAGTGGTGGCAACGGAGATGGAGAGGAGCTGGAAGATGCAGGATAGATATTGGAGGTAGAATTAATAGAAATTGTAGATGGACTGAAAATGGCATGAAGGTGAAATTAGTAATCCAGAATAATTTCCAAGTTTCGGGCTTGTAAAATTGGATGGTCAATGTTGTCATTGACTGAGATGGGGAATCCTGGGTGTTAGAAGGCAGGTTTGGGGGAGAAAACAGAAGTTGAATACAAAGGAATAAAACATCTAAAAGCACCCGTCATATTCATAATTTAGAAATTAAATATAATATATATACAGAAATGGAAAGAGCAGGATCTCTGAAAAGATATTTTGACCTCATTCTAAAAGTAAGATGCTTGTGCGTAATGGCAAAAAAATCTCTGGTAACTCTTGGGTAACATCATCAAAGAATATCTTGGTTGGAATGATATTGATTCCAAATACTCCTCTGATGCTTAAATCTCCTCTGTTACATCCCTGCCAAGGGATCACACGGCCTCTGTTTGAACAGGCATAGTTACAGAGGGTGCAAGATTACAATAGTAGCTAATTCTTACATGGCACTTAATATGTGTCAGGCACTCTTGTAAGGAGTTAAGAAAAACAAGATCTGCTTGTCAAACATTTCTTCTAATACTCAGCAGGAATCTGTTTTCTGTTGTAATCATTTATTAATTTAATCTCTATGGCCCCCAAAACATGGTGCTAAGAGAGTACATTAGGGAGGGTACTTGTAGGGTTTGGAAGCTTTCCTTGTTCTCATCCTGACTCAACGCTCTCCTAGTATTGCAGGTTTTTTTCTCATTGGTTAGCGACAAGGTTGGATGAGATGACCTTTGAATTCCTTTCCAGCTCTAAACTTCTACAATTCCAAAATTTGTACCTTCACTTTTAAATGCAGAAAGGAATACGTAAGAACTATGAGAGAATGAAACTGGTGAAGGACTAAAACGATCCAACCTTGCACTTCCTATGTATGAAATTCTATATTTAAGCTTATAACAATTAGTAGAATCCTTAGTCTTTTTACAGAAGTGCCATTCATTTTTGTACCATATCTAAATTTTTTGCCCAGATCCAAGATGAATATATTGTCTATATGCAAAAAATCTACTTTTCAGAGGTCCATGTGACAAATACCTTCCTGAGTTCTACGAAAAGTTTATCTCTGCAGACAAAAATGTATATTTTCCATACCTGTTTCAAATGCCATGCCCTAGTTGAGTGCTATCCCTGGAGAAGCATTGATGGAGAAAGGCTAAGATAGAAACTAGCAAGGACATCACAGCATGAAGGTAAGAAAAACAAGCGCTCTTCTACTTCCCTATACATCCACCCTCATCCCCTACTTCATCAAGAACAAAAGAGACATTTGTTAAACCCATAAAGATACCCTGATGTCTGGAGACCTAACACGAGGACTGCAGACTAATACCGTGATTTATGCCACTAATGAGAAATCTGAAAGATGATGTAACAATAACTCCACAAGGCCGGTGGTGAGGACATACATAGTATATCTTCAAGCTCAGCTCTCATGGGCCCAGAGCCAGGTGGGACTGCAGGTGGCTCTTTACATTTTGGGTCAATGAAGTGGAACTGCAGCAGTTACCCAACATGTTTCCCTTTTTCACTTTACTACCAGGGTACTCAAGGCCCAAGTCTGATTAGCACATCATCTCAGGTGCCCAATAACACTTATGCCTTCAGTCTGAATAGTCCTATTTTATTTATGATTATTTTGCAATTGATACTATCTACTCTTTAACCAGTATGCTGCATTAATTGATGTTCTCCATTCAGTCTGGAAGAAATTCTGAGTGATGTCCTTTCTTACGAACCTGTGAGTTTATGTTCCCACCAACTGAGCTGAGTGTTTACCAAGAGGCAGTTGTGTTTGATCCTGTGCTAGTTTATGCCAGCTGTGTTATAGCAATTACTATAATACAGATTTTAATTAAATATTTCATAAACTTTGAAATATTAGTGCAAAAAGAAATAGAATCATTTCTATGAAAACAAAGTTGTACGCTTTGGAAAGATTAAATAATCTTAAGTGGCTAAAAATAATGATGTGGAATTAGGCACGAGGGAGGCAAGTAGAAATGCTTGGGGGAAAAATCAGTTATCTAGAAGGATTCCACATTCTCATTGCTTTGAAAGTGTCTTTAAGTTCTTTTTTTCATTTTAAGGAAACCAAAACTTGAAATTGCAGACAGTGGTGGATTACAAGTGTGGCCATATCTTCAAAGAAAAGATTTTTATCTTACATCCAAATATTGGTGAATGAATGTATATTTGTATATTTAAGGTAAAATGAAATGATTAAGGTGTATACCTTTTAAATTTCCTAATTTAACTCACTTTTTTTTCCCAATTAACCAACTAGCTATTATATTAGGTAAGAGAATATCTACTGTAAAAGTCAATTATAATCAATTTGTGAGTAGGAGGGATATAAATCTAAAACTGTATAAAAGGGAATAAAAATTAACACATAAGTACTTAATGAGTCCAATATCATTCTTCCAATTTGACCAAATTATCCTGGTAATAAAGTGATGGGATGGGTGTATAAGACACATATTCACTTACCTTGGGATTACTTTAGAGAAGGACTGTGTTGTTATAGCTAACACAAGGTCACGCAGCGTATGGATGATCATAAGACAGGCTCAGAGCTGCAACCTCAGACATCCTCAGAGAATATTTTCAGCAGGTTGCCATGGTAACCAGAAGATCTTGGCCTATGGAGTCAGCTAGACATAGGTTTCATGGCCCAACTCCATCAGTGGCCTGCATGTAATCTTGGACAAGTCATTTAACCTTTTGGAGCCTCGGTTTTCTTACCTGTAAAATGGGACTAATAATTCCTCTCTCACAGACCCACGGATAGGAGTATGCACAATAATCCATATACAAGTATCTGGCATGGTCACAGTCTTCAGACACTCAAGAAGAGAATTCTCCTTCTCTTTCCTGTTTCTTCCAAAAGCAAAACTTAGCATTTGGCTTTATTGAATAGATATACAAACATACAGGCTATTACCCTGTTCTTTATTTTAACAACAGAGCTTGCATTTGTTTATTCTATTCATATAAACATTACATTAAAGAAATGCTTCAGCTATTGGCCCTTTAGTACATCACCATATTTAAATTTCATAAGTCTTTGGAATGACATAAGAATATCTCTTGAGAACCTGCATTTGATTCACTCACATAATGTTGCAGAGACTCTTAGCTTATCAACCAGTTCAGAGAAGAAATTGTAAAGGCCTTCTGTTCTTATTCTCTAAGTCTACCTGGATAAATGTGGTAAACTAAGGCACAAGTTTTCTTTAGGGGCTTAGGCTCAGCCTGATGAGTCTCTATAATTACTGGGCAACGTTTCAAGGTCTTGGTGTTTAGATTTCTACAAATTCCACACTCACCTACCACCTTCTTTAGAACTAATCGGAACTGTGGTTTAAGTGGAGAAAGAATGTTTTTAAAAGGCTCATCGATAGGACTTCACGGGGCATGCTGTTCTCGGGGTCGCTGTGGTAAATCTAGGCCAGTATACTGCTTCGAGTAGTTGACAAATTCCACTGTTGCTTACTTTTTTTTCCTTCCATGAAGTTTAAAATAAACAATTAACCTATTTCCAACACAGTGTTTGGTATTGATTTAATTTAGCATGTGTTATTCATCTGCATGCCTCACAACGGTTGCTTAATTGTCTAAATCTTCCCGTGTAGAGTGCTGCCTATGGAATCTCTTTCCACAGAACACTCTTAGCAGAGTGTGGCTTACTATTTCCATAACATCTGTCTTTTCCACTAAAGAGCAGATTAACAATTATGCTTCTTCTAAAGGTGTGTGTGTGTGTGGGCGCGTGTGTGTATGCGTGTGTGGAGGGGAGGTTGGGCAACATATTTGCTTCTTGCACAATTCACTTTCTGGGTGTGACAGTTTGCAGTCCTGCGAGTAGACCGGGAGTTTGCTTGTACCCATAATGCAGTTGGCAGGATTGCCCTTTTCTTTTGCCTCAGTATGCCACAGAATGCTACATTATTTCCATTACACACAATTGTCTGCAGAGGAGACAACATATGCAACATCCTCCTCCAGCTACCACTCCCCACGTCTCTCACACACACACACACACACACACACACACACACACATACACACATGCACACAAAGCTCCTTTCATTTGTGTTAAGCAGTAAAGCAGAAGGATTTTTTAAATTAGTGTTTTGTTTTGGCAATGGTTGCTGATGTGTTCATGTAATACAGTTTTAATCAAATCCCCAAAGCTGAAGACCTTTCAGCGTATCTTAGGCTGCACTGTGCAGGGCTTATTCCACTTGAAGTGGCCACCAGGGAGGTACAATTAGCTGTTCCCATGGAGAAGTTTGTTATAGTAATAAATAATAAGTAGCATAGGTAGCGATGGAATCAATTAAAGATATTTTTGACCATCTAATGGTTTATGGGGAATGCTAAATAATTGACAACAACAAGTTTTTGACTACGTTTTCTATCTGTACGTCTCCTTGTAACTAAGCACTGACCATGCACACAGGACAGTGTCTGAGGTCACTACTTTTTCTTTTTTAAAGCCACATTGTCAAGGGTACCGTATGAAAGACAGTTGCCACCCTTACATAACCAAGCTGATTTTGAGAGGGTTAAAACTGCTGTAAATATTTGCTGCAGGCGGAAATCTAACATATGAAGCAGGAGAACAAATTGTGTTATCAGTTTCAAAAACAATCTGTTTCACCATTTATTTATTTATTTTTTTAACCCGTGTAAAGCGGAACAATAGGAGTTGACTGGCAGAGAGAGCTTTGTGCTTTGTCTCCGGGTTCCAGCAGCTTTGATGTTAAAATGACAATTTGGCAAGTGGGACATTGGTAAAGTGCTCTAAATGCTTTCGGCATCTTAACAGTGAAAAAAAAAATCAAAATGGTCAAGCTACCTTGCTTTGAAATTGATGAGTGTGTGCCCACAAGTCGCTTTACAAATAAAATCTCAGAAGGAAAGAGGTGGATGGGTTTATAGTGTGCATTCAGGGATGAATTGATATGCCACACATCACCTAACGCAGGTCAGTGATCCATGAGTTTAGCAAGATTTACATGAAAAGACACTATTCCTTCAGTCATTGGATAAGTGACATACGGTCTCAGCGCCAATGTGGGTATCAATGGGGATTCGTCAGACCTAAAATTTGGGCTAAATAAAGCTTAAATTACAATTTTCATCATTTGATTATGAAAAGTAGGTCTCTCTGATGCTCTATTTTATATATGGTATTATAATTGTAAAAGCCCACCCTGTGGATTGGTTTACCTTAATGCAGGGGGCTTCCACTCTTTCCTGAGAGTCTCTCCGAAGTCAGTATACCACTGGATTATACAAGAGAAACAGATACTGCCTCTAGGGGCTGCTGGAGTGTGAAATTTCTTTATACGTCAAATAAACTGTATTGGATATAACAGTGCCTTTTACTTTAGCTCGGATTGGCAAACTATGGACCGTGGATTAAATCTGGCCCACTGTTCTTTTAAGAAAAGTTTTATTGAAACACAGTGACATTCATTCATTTACCTGTTGTAACGACAGACTTGAGTAGTTGCAACAGAGACTGTATGTATGACCCTCAAAGCTGAAAATATTTACCATCTGGCTCTTTACTGAAATGTTTGCCAACTCCTGATTTATAGGATTTCATAACCTGATGATTTAAAATTTACCTATTACCCTCACCATATTCCTCTGAGAATAAATTTTTTGTCTCATGGCTCCCATCCCTATTTTTCAGACCTGAAGACTTGAAGGCAAGGAATCTGAAGAGGATCAAATGATCAAATAAGGTAGTTAAATGATTCATAGTTCTTTTCTGACCCAGAACTATTGGTCAAAAGCATCAGCAGCTATTGAACAGAGTGACATGACTAACAGAGAGATACATCCCATTGGAAGGATTTGGCCAATTGCCTCAGCTTAGTAGCTGGGTCTCAGGTGACAGGGTCACTTGGAAGTTTATCAAGATGGTGAGGAAATCCAAACGGCAACAGTGGAGGTCAAACTAAGAGCAAAAAAGTAGATTAACTCTAGAACGCAGAGGAAGTGAGAAAATATACAGGAACAAAGCAAAAGATTCTAAAGGAATTGCTTGAATGTGTGAGGAGTGTCTGGAATTCCTTTCCATTGATGATGGCTCCTGGATGGTCATCCTGTGGAGGGTGGGCAATTTCTGCATTTCCACAGTAGCTATAGTTTGTAGAAAAATGCAGGCTGTTCTTCTCCTTTGCCACATACAGAATGAGCTGCAGCAAGCTGGTAAAAAAAGGATGAGAGTATAAGGCATAGAAAGGTGGTCTTTGTTTGCTCTGAGCCAGGAAATCACTAAGCTCCCACCCACACAGTATGAGCATGTTGACACGACCAGTATTTCCTCTGAGTGTTTGGGCCCAGAGTATAGAATGATATATATTCTAGAATTGTCCATTTGACAATTTCTACATCTTTTCTAACTAGGTAAGAATTAGTAAATGTGATGTGGGATTAAGATTCCTCCACTTACAAGAGAAGGACTGTTTTATTGGTACTGTTTTTTATTATTGAAAGTTACTTGGTAAATAGAGAAATAAAGAATCAAGAGCAAGGATTGAGTGGCTTGATACTTTCTTTAGATGCAAAAGGCTAAAAGCACCAGATCCTCATGCTCCAGCAACTTTACACTTCTTCTAGTCCTAGAAGCTCACCATCTCCTTTTCCCTCTACCCCAGGATTCTCTCCCCATTTTGCCCAAATGATTCCTTCTTCTTATTTCTTAGCCTCAGGTCAGTTCTTCCTGGACATCTCCTTTGACTCCCCAGACAGACAAGGTTGGGTCTTCCTGTTACTTGATCCCATCATACCTTTTGCTTCTTATTGTAGAGCATCCCTTGTGTCCTTATAATTATTAATTTATTTCTCTTCTAGACTCTAAGCTCTATGAGGGATTATTCACTGCTGGTTATATCATGATGATGTAGTGGTTACCTAACTTCAGAGACTGGATCTTTAGCTTAAAGACCAAGGAATCTGAGAAGTGTTATGAATTTGAGTTCCTCTAGGTTGGATAAACTTTATAGTTTTACAATAGGGTTGGTGAAAGCTATGGGACTAACATTTATTGGTCATCATCTTTGTGCAGCCCTTGTACCTTGACTTATTGTCTCATTTAAGCATCTCAACAAGCCTGTGTGATTGAGGCTCCCATGACTGCTGACACAGAGCAGGTCCAGAGAGGTTAAGTGGCTATCCGACAGTCATGTTGCCAGGAGGTAGAGGGGCCAAAATTTGAAACCATGCCTAACAATTTGTACAGTCCTGCTTTTCTCACTACTCCATACTACTTCCAGTAAATGGCTTTTTCTAGATGAGTGTCAGAGACAGGTAACCAGTATTCTTGCTCCTTTCCTCTTTTCTTCCTCCTCTTTCCCTTACTTCTCTTCTTTTCTATTTCTTTGTTCCTTTTCTACTGGCAAAACCTGAGACCCGTCAAAAGTATCTATAAGCAGTCTTTATCCTATGACCCAGAAGTTGTTGACCTCTGCTTTATTTGCTGGAAATAGCATATTTACTTCTCATTCTATTTCCCACTCAAGACCATACATTTTCAACCACCTAAAATGCTTGCAGACTCATAATTAGGTTTTGTGTAAACATTAAAGGGTTTTATTTTCCTTTTAGAAAGGGGTGTTAAGTGAGATTTGGGTGGGGATTTTGGCACATGCAGTCTTATTTTTTCAAATGACTTATTAAAAAGCAACAAGCCACATACTTTTTATATAGCACAAGTAGGAATTCAGCTCTCCAAAGTCATCATCCCTACCCAATGTTCTATAAAATTAGTAGAAGATTAGATAAAATGGTTAATCAAGGAAATCAAAATGGGAAAATAGGTATTCCCTCAAAGTTGTTTTGTCTTTGTTGTTATCTAAAGAACACAGAGATACGCCTGTCAAGGAACTCCTTTGAGGCCTTTCCATGAACCAATATTGAATCTTTAAAATTAAAGCCTGAAGAAGGAAAAATTGTTGCTGAGTATCAAGATAAATTTGAAGTTGAAATTATGTTTGAATATGACATTTAATTTTTGAGAACCTGTGCTACCTAGTAATTTATATCTATTGTTCTTCTGCTAGTGAAGATGATCTTCCCCAAGGAATGAGGCATGGATTTTTGTCCTCCGGGGTGCTGAGTTTTCACCTATATTTCCATATTCTTTCAGTCTCCTCTATGACAGGCACAGTTGTCAGCATGTTGGGAGAGCCTGAATAACCACCTAATTTTGAACAATCCCTTGGTCAGCTGAGAGCCCTGTATTCCTGGTTCACTCTGTAGTCTGCTCTCATGCCTTAGTCCAGGAATCTCTGCTGTTTGTCTTATGCCTGCCCCCTCAGCTTTATCTTGTATGGCCCCCCTTTCACATTATCTTCCAGCAACGCGAACAAAGGAAAATTGCAAAAACAGATAGTTCTGTTTTATGCCTTTTCACATTCTGTTTCCTTTTTACCAAAACCCATTGTCTCTCCCCTTAGTTATTCTTTAAAACCATTCTTTAAAACCATTACTTCTCTTTATAAAGCCTACCTCAGTGCCTTACTTCAGATGAAGTTAATTACTCCTTCCTGTAAGCTTCAGCACCTCATTCACATTTCTTGTGTTGCATGGATCACACTGTCCAACAATTATTTGTTAAACGTCTATCTATCTAAAGGGCAAGTGCCGTGACCTTCTTTTATTCCCAGTACTTAACTCAGGAGCTGGCTCTATCTCTTTTGGCAGGTCTTCCTACCCCAGGTATGTGTTGAACTGAACAGATTGATAGATAAAAGCAAAATTATCTGATTCCTAGATCAACCCAAAAGCCTGGACCTTCCTACCTGCCAAAACATTTTACAATCTCAATATAGTTTGTCTTTAGGTCTGTTAGAGCTGCTTTTGTTAGCTCTTGTATGGTTGACTCTTGGGCTAAGATGATTGAAGGTAGTGATTAGGAGATAGATTGAAGTTTAATTTTTTCAATGGCTGAATTTCAATCATATTCATCAATGTTTTGGAGCCATAGGCCAAATTTACTTATATTAAAAAACCCTGATATAATCTAGTATCTGCAAAACCAATAAATATACACAAGTCCCTCCTCCTAATGAGTCACTTGAATGCAAAATCAACTGTAATTCAAGAAACCAAAAACACTAAAAGGGGTGGGCTTTGTCAGACTGGACCAACTTGTTCTACCTGTTATAGACAAAGAAAGGACTGATGAGGTCCCAGGGTGCAGGGAGTAATACCTTGGATTACAAGGAGCATCCTGTGTCTCCCCCTGCTGGTTGGTGGAGTAACTAAATAGAACAACCCCCTGGAGTCTGAATGGCCATGACCTCACAGCTTTGTATCATCTGGTCAACCAGCCTCTGTGAACTTATAATAAGGAGGTTTGATCAAGAGTTCACATCAGGATATTTTATCCCATCCCCAGCTTTCTAACTCTGGTTAATTAGCATTCTGCATTTCTTAACAATTCTAACTTCACATACCATTGAAATAAACCATTAAGAAATCCACTTCTTGCATATTTTAATTTCAGGCTATAACTACATTTTGATTAGATTAAATTGTTTTAAAAAGGTTGTGTTTGAAAATAACCTCAAGTGTTACCACAAGGGATATCATTTCCTCTAGTCTTCAAAGGATTGTTTTAGTCCACCAGTAAATTCGGAAATATGAAAAAAGAAAAGTAATTCTTATAAACAGCAACACTAGAGAAAGTAAATCCACAGAAAATGTGGGGAAAAAAGATTTACCCAAAATTTGTTTGTATTATTCTATTATCTTTATTTGGTGATTACATATCTGACAGACTCAAATTCCAAAAGAATTTGAAAAGGCTTTTTATTATAAGTATTTATGTGAGTATTCATGACAAGAGCTGAGACAAGCCAAGAGCCCACAAAGGAGATATTGTATGATAGAAGGTTTACAAACCAGAAAATGCTCTTATTCAATGGCGACAGCTAAAAACCCCAAGTCTCGCCATTATCAGCTGAAAAGCTAAGACTATACAACAAAAAGTGAGGGGAAAATAAGAAGGAAAAAAGCAAAAATGAGTAGAAGTGGGGATTCTATCTAAGATTGTGTATGAGAACCCACAATGAAGCACCAAGAAGTCAATGCAACAGCGAGCAAAAAAGTGTAACATCAGAAAAAAGGAGAGAAGAGAAACCATGATGAGGAGAATGGTTTTTAAAAGTATAAAGGGCACACAGCAGTGGACATTGCCAAAATCTTTGTAGGTCTGGTTGTGTAGCATACGACAATGTTTGATGCTAATGGTTAAACTGTGCTCATTATATTTTGTTTACTATGTTAGAGAACAGTGTTATATCTTTTAAGGAGAGTTTGATTAAAAATAATATAATATTTTTATTCATTCACAAATATTTATTAAGAGCTGTATTATTCAGGGTATGTTAATTTTAAACAATTCTAAAATATCAGTAGCTTAAGGCAAGGATTTATTTCTTGCTTGTGTTACAGTCCACTGCTGGTCATTCTGGGACTGATGCTCCTTCTGCCTTGAGGTGCTATCGTCTGTAACAAATGGTCTCCCAGTTTGCTGAATAGGAAAAGAAAGGAGCATCACTCATGAAAAGTTTTATGGACCAGACCTAGAGGTAGCTTACAACTCTTCTGCCCACATTTCATTGACCATAAATCTGTCATGTGATTCCAATCTAATTGCCAGGATGTTCTGGAAAATGCTCTCTTCCTACTTTTCGAAGAAAATAACAACATAGATATTGATTAGGAGCAACATTCTCTGTTTGAGGATCTAGAGATTCAGCAGTGGGTGGAGGGTTGGGGGAATAGACAAAAATCCTGCCTTTATGGACAGGAGATAAACAGTAAATGAAATAGCTAAGTTAAATGCATGCTATATTAAATGGTGATAAGTGCTAAGTAGAAAACTAAAGTGCCCAAGTAAGGAGGGTACGAGGTATGGCAGGACTCAGTTACCATTTAAATAAGGCAGTCAGGGAAGGCTTCACTGAGAAGGAGGCATCTGAGAAAAGATCTGAAAGAGGTAAGGGAGTTAGTGGATATCTAGGGGAATTTCAGGCAGAAAATATCGCAAGTCCAAGATCCCTGAGGCTGGAGTGTGGCTGGCTTGTTAGTAGAATCGCAAGGAGGCCAATGAGGCTGGAGTGGAGTGAGCTGGCGGTGGTGGTAGTGGAGGTGTGGAATTAACAGGAAATGAGGTCAGAGAGGTAATGAGCAAGGCAGAATTTATAGCATTTGTAGACCACTGTGAGGACTTCAGCTTTTCTTTGAGTGAGACTGGAAGCATTGGAGGGTTTTGAGAATCGGATTGACGTGCACAGGCCTGCGTTTTACCGGTATCACTCTAGTTGCTTGATTGAGAATAGAATGTAGGGGACAAGAGTGGAGGCAGGTAGACTCATTAGGAGATCATCGTAATAATCAAGGTGAGATTGGTATAGGTGATAAGAAGTGATTGGATTAGAGATACATTCTGAAAGTAGAGTCAACAAGATTTGCTGATTGATCAGCAGTATGGTAGAGAGGAGAAGAATCCAGTACTTACTCCAAGATTTTGTGTCTAAGCAAACAGAAGAGTGCGGGAGGCACAGGTTTTTAAAGGGGCAGTGGTGGTCTGATCAGGAGGTAAGTTTCTGACATGTTAAAGTCAAGAGGGTTATTAGCTATTCAAGTGGAAATCTGAGACAGCACTTGGATATAATGAGTGTGGACTTCAGAGGAGAGGTCTGGCTAGAGATAGAAATTTGTTAGTTATCAGACCCTAGTCGGATGAGATCCCTCAGACAATGAGAGAAAGTTTCCAAAGGCTGAACCTTGAGGCACTCCAACATCCCCATGTTGGACAGATGATGAAGACCTACCAAGGGAGATGGAGAATAAGTGGCTAGTGAGGTAGAAGGAAAACCAGATGGAGATTAGGGAAAGGAAATCCTTCAAGAAGAAGGGAGAGATCAAATGTAACAAATGTTGCTGATAGATCAAGTAAAATAAGAATTGAGGTTTAACCATTGGATTTAGAACATGGAGATCACTCATGGCCTTGACAAGAGCTTTGTTTCCATCAAGTGGTGAAAATGAAACCAGGCAAGAGGGGTGCAAAGAGAATGTGAGGAGAGGAATCCGGGATTACGAGTGTAGACACTTTGCTGTAAAGAGAAGGGGAGAAATAAGGTACTGGCTGGAGTTGAGAAGTGGGTTAGGAGATGTTTTTTTTCTTTAGATATTTATATGCTGATGAGAAAGATTCAGGAGTTTGATGAGAAAGAAGTTGCTGCTGTAGGAGAGAGAGAGGAAATTTCTAGAGCAATTTTCTTAAGTAGACAAAGCAAATGGGATCAAGTGCACAGGGAAGGGATTGTCTTTCCTGGCAGGGGGGACTCTCATCCAGTAGCAGGGAAGAAGGCAGTTACATGACACAGAAGCAGGCAGACAGTGGGTGCGGGTGTGAGAACTTGTGGAGCTTCTCATCTGATTGTCTCTATTTCCTCAGACAAATGAGAATGAGAACAAAGGAGGAACTGCTAGATATTTGAGGAGAGGGAAAAGGTACAAAATAGTCACCTAGAAAAGCTGGAGGGTGAATGGACTGGGGAAATGAAGTATGATTGTGCAGCCACAGTAAGGGCTCTCTTGTGGAGAGTGAACAGGAATTTAAAGTGAGGCGAGTCAGCAGTCCTGCGTCTATTTCCAGCTTCATTTACTTTCACAGATACAGGTGAGGATAAGAGGAGAGTTGGATTTGCCTTGAGTTGCATTTTTCAAGTGAGTAGGCCAGAGACAGAGAGAGCAAAAGAGATGAGGACGTATGCAAAGAAGTGATTACAATGATTGGCTACAGAATTTTACCTGGATAAGAAGTAAAGTGAGGGGCCGGCCCTGTGGCGTAGCGGTTAAGTGCGCACTCTGCCACTGACGGCCCGAATTTGGATCTGGGGCGTGCACCAAGGCACCACTTGTCAGGCCAGGCTGTGGCGGCATCCCATATAAAGTAGGGGAAGATAGGCACAGATGTTAGCTCAGGGCCAGTCTTCCTCAGCAAAAATAGAGGAGGATTGGCATGGATGTTAGCTCAGGGCTGATCTTCCTAACAAAAAAAAAAAACAAACAAACAAGTAATGTGAGGGCATAAAGAGTTAAAAGGCAGAGTCAAAGATAGAATTGACAAACTGTAGATGCCCATGCTGAGTTGGAGTATTAGAGGGTATAAACTGGAGAGACTGAAGATGGTGAACAAGTGAATTAAGAAGAGGTTACAAATTTTGGTAACTACAAGTTCGAAGGCATGCATGACTGTGAGGGAGATGACTGAAATCGCGTGGAGAAGAGTTCAAGGAAATGAGAAAATAGGGTTTTGGATTTATCATCTGCATGGATATTGAAATCACTAAGAATTATGATAGGAGAAGTTTTGCAGTAAATGACACTGTGCCAGGAACTAAAATCTTCAAAGAATTGGAAGGGGGTCACCCGTTACCCCATTGATGCTTAGGGAAAGAAGGGATGATCCATAGTGTAATCTGATGACAAGGGATGCAGAGCTGGAGAGTTTTGGGAAGTGGGAGGGAGAAGGGTTTAATGTGATAAGAAGGTTAAAGAGGATGCCTACCTCACAACCAGCCTGGTGCTATACTTGTGATAGTACTTAGAGGTGGCATCTTTGGTTTAGATGAGGTCGTGTGGGTGGTCAGCCTGAGTTGACTAAGGCAAGTTGTTTTCAGTATTTTGAAATGACCAAAAAAGTTGTTATGAATATTTTGTGTGCAGGATTGCATCTGTCCTTTTAAAGTTAGTTTTGTTCTAAGCTTTCTTGAAATCTTAAGTTTAGCATTCTTGTATTCTTTTGCTTAACTCAAAATAAATAAATCCATAATTATTAAAACTGTAAAAAAAATTGTTCATCCATGAAACAACATTCAGATGCACCCTGTTGATGAAACACACACACAACAATATGGATGAGTCTTGCACACATAATGTCGAGTGAATGAAACCAGTCACAGAAGTTTGATTTTATTTATAAAAAGTACAAACAAGCAAAGTTAATTGATAGGTCAGAAGTCTAGGTAATCTCCTTGAGGAGAGGTCATTACTGGCTTTTGCAGTAATGTTCTGTTACTTGATCTGGTTGGCAGTTTCATTGGTCTGTTGGTGAAAATTCATAGAGCTGTACACTTGTGAGCGGTGCACTTTTCTGAATGAATGTATACTATATATTCCAATAAGGTCCAAAAAATGAACTTTAGCATGTGATTCAAGAACTTCCCTGATGTGTTCCTTCGTTTCCTTGCTCATAGTACACTGGAATCCACGATTACATTTAAAGTTGCAATCATCAATAAGATTTTATTTTCTAATGCTCTGTGAGAGAAAAGAGAAGTGTTTCAAGCTTAGTGGCTTGAACAAACTCTCACTAATTTGCTTATAGTGGTAGCATTGATTTCATCTGTAATTCTTTTTTTCCTGTAATCGATCTCACTGTCAAAACCCAACCTGAGAACAATGGAATAGGTAAGTGGAATTTTTATTTATTAAAAGGGCAACATCTCAGAAATGAAATTACAATTTAGTTGGAATAAATTGTCTTATAACTTCATTTTTTTACATTAAAGCTATAATTGAGGGACATTATATGCTGTTTATCACTGCAATGAAAATGTAGTCAGAATGAACTTCTCGAGGCTGTTAAACTGCCTCTTATTAGCATTGAAACTATACTCACAGCCCATTATCTTGGGCTATATTTTTTGGTATAAGGGAATTGCTTCATAGTGTACTAAATCTGAAAGGAATTGGATTATAATTGGAGTCTTTGTGAGAGGGGAGTTAAAATTATTTGGTATTGTTGTAAGGTAACAATGTACTGTTGGAATATTAAAGAACGTAGCAGTGGCATTGAAAGGGCACATTGGTTATCATCATTTGATGTCAAATGATACTCTTCATTTTTGCTCCTAATCAATCTGGGTAGCAAAAGAGAGAAAACATTTATTTTTCAATTCATCTGATAGGCCTGGCTTTTCAAAGAGCATAGAAGAGTTTTCATCATGTTTTGTTACCCAACCATAGATGTCATTTGATTCTTCTTCACAAGGAATGTTTGAATCTGAGAGTAAGAATTTCTGTACTTGGAGCATAGTAGGTGTTTCATAAATGTCAGTTAAATTAAATCAAGTCATCAACAGATCTGAATAAAGGGAAACAGAATATTCCTTCTAATAGGTTATTTCAAAGGTAGCAAAATCATGGATGTAGGAAGATTTTTATTATTTTTATATTATGATATGCCTGCCTAATTATTGCCAGGCATACCTATCAAGGTAAAAAAAAATTTAAACATTTCATATATTCTAGATCAGAGGCTGGCAACTCTTTCTGTAAAGGGCCAGATAATAAATACTTTAACTTTGTGGACCATAGAGTCTTGGTCACAACTACCCAACTCTGCCACTGTAGTGTGAAAGCATAGATAGACAGTAAGTAAACAAACGGATGTAGCTGGGTTCTAACAAAACTATAAAAACAGACAGCCAGCTGGATGGGCCCTGTGGGCCATAGTTTGCAAACCCCAACCTAGATGAGTGCCTGGTAACTTTGCGATTGTAAATAGGAAAACAAACCCATGCACTTAAGTCTCATGTCTGTATATGGTCGTAAGCTGGCCATCCAGATGCAAAATATGGCTTTATTTGTTATAATGGTAGTTATCATGTTACATTATTATTAAATGATAAGGTAATTGTAATGTAACAATTTATTTTAATTATAAAATACCAATAACACTATTTATCGTGAAAAATAAATAGCGCTTTATATTCTTTTCACTTTGGAGATATTGAAATACAAACATCTCCTACTGTTAAGTAGAAACATAAAAAGCAAGTCAGTGTGATTTTTAAACAAAGAAGGAATTTAAAAGTTCATTGTCAAACTTGCTCCCTCTCCTTCCTTGAAATATTACGCAACCCTCTTTTGTGTGCATGTGTGTATGTATGAGAGAAGCGTTTATTGAAATGCGTGACTCTAGCTGTGAGTGTTCCCCAAACTCACCATTGCTTTCCCAAAGTCTTTTTTTAAATGTATTTATTTATTTATTTATTTTTTATTGTGGTAGCATTGGTTTATAACGTTATATAAATTTCAGGTGTACATCATTATATTTCAGTTTCTGTATAGATTACATCATGTCCACCACCAAAAGACTAATTACAGTCCATCACCAGACACATGTGCCTAATCATCCCTTTCACCTCCCCTCTCTCCACGCTTCCCCCCTCGTAACCACCAATCCAGTCTCTGTCTCTATGTGATTGTTTGTTGTTGTTTTTATCTTCTACTTGTGAATGAGATCATACGGAATTTGACTTTCTCCCTCTGACTTATTTCACTTAGCATAATACTCTCAAGGTCCTGCCGTAAGAAATGGTGAAATCCCAAGGTCTTTAAAGAAGGCAGACCGAGAATGGTTTGTCTCTCTCCTGACTTTGTTTCATTACTGAAACAGCAGTTACAACAGGATCTTGCCTAAGCTTTGAAGCATTGGAGAAATCCAGAGACAGCTAGAATGGACTTCTTCCACCAGGGAGAGACACTGGAGGTCTCCTCGCTTGACTCATGGGCTAGAGTTGAAAGTTCACTCAGACATAAGCCATTAAGAGTTTGCTTGTGCCACCAGCTTCGGAATGGCACAAATTACCTTGTAGGCAATAACTTGACCTGTCCAGTTGCTAGATTCCTCATTTGCAAAAGTGAGATAATATCCCCACTTTCCAGGGTTGACATGAGCATTAAATGAGATGGAATACAAGAAAGTGCTTGGTACACTCAACCAAGAGCGATTTGGTTACTCATGTGTTTGCTCTGTTCTTCATTCAGTGTTACTGCTTCTTTTGTTTATGACTGGTACTGGGTGAATTGCAGGCACTAATAAATAATCACTGACTTATTTTCCTACCTTGCAATTTGTATTACTCTTTGAAATCTGACGGACTGATGCCAGGATGACAAACCTGCACTGAAGTGCCGTGACATCTTGGTATCCTTTAACTGCACAGCACAAGCAATCTAGGGCAGCAGTTGTAGCACATTTCCCAATACTTATATTTCCAGTATTTTTCGACATTTAACACCATTAGAACATACAGCCGAATCCAAGTACAGTTTCTTCGAGGTAAAAATGTGAGCGTTTTTTCATATCTCAGTGTGTTGAATAACCTTTAGATGCAAAGTTAGCACAGCAAACATTGACATGATGCAAGCAGCTCAGTGCAGAGTGCCTAAAAATAAATATAAGAAAAGAAGTTCATATGCTACCAAAAAAAAAAGAGTGACGCATTTAAATAGAAAAACAGCTTTGAGGCTTACAGATTCGTGAGATCCCACTGCTGTCTTTGATCCCAATGCAATCGATTGGAAGACACTAAATATAATTGTACCTATTATATATACATTGCTTAGATAAACCTATCAATTTACTTTTGGGCTTATTGTTTTAAAAGTTTTCCAGAGGCTGTGAAGTTTGGTTATTTCAACTGGGGCCTCAATTTATGTGACTCTGTAAGGCCACACGATTTTGGAGTCAGGATTTTTGGATTTGAGTCCTACACTAGTTGCCCCAGTATTTTTAGGGCAACTTAGATAATCTTTTAGATCATGGATTTTCTTCTTTGTATGAGTATTGTGATGTCCTTTAACGGAGAGCCTTTAATGTTCCTGCAAGATGACACCCTCCTTACTCTCCACCCTCGCCTTCCACTGGGTATGTTCCTTGGATGAAGCTCTAAAGCCTAAAGTCTTGAGGATGACATCTTTTCCCAGGTTGCTTCCTGATCCTTCCAGTGCCATTATTTGCTGGCAAGCATCCATTCTTTCTCTTTAATGATAATACTATTTCCAAGGTCTTTGGAAAACCTTCCCTCCCTTATTTTCAGCTTTGCAGTTTAATAAGATTGACCCTAATTCCAGTTTCACTGGTGGATCCAGATTATTTTAAGCAAATCAGTATATCCTGTCTCCCTGATCACAATGAATTGACAAAAGGGCACTCAAATGTCCCAGTATCAACTCCTACAGGGGCAGTTTGAGTCATGTGCCCTTTCCTGGCACCATCCAAGTGTACGTGAGGACTTTGTCATGAATGCGCAGGCAGAAACTTCCTCTTTCCTGCTGAACGTGAAAGCAGGTGCAGGTGTCCTGGAGAGCCTCTGGCAGTCATTTTTGGAGTTGGATACCAAAGTAACTAGGTTCCTCTGTGGCATTTTAGAGCCACAGGGTCAAGCTTTGCTTGAAGCCAGTGTTACTGCTGTACTGTAGGTACATGAACGAATAAATTCATTTCAATGCTTAAGCCATGTGAGTTGTACTTTTTTCACTAGTCAAAAAGAGTCCCAACTAGTATGGAACCTCCAGATATAGCCATGTCTGAATCTGAGGGTGAAGATGGCATAAATGCAAATGGGACTTTAATCGCATGTCAAAGTTTAGTACAAGATTAAGAGCTACACCGACATTGTTCCTTTTGTATCCTCACTTTCTATCCGGCTTCCTAAGTTTCTTTCTCTCGATTAAATTTCAATACTTTTTGCATTACCCATGTTCAATCCCACTGGCAATTCTATTTCTGGTAATAACAAGACTATTATTTATTTAGCACCTATTAGACTAGACACTCTACTGGGTGCTTTACAAGGACGCCTAATCTATAAGAACCCTGTTAAATAAGTATTATTATTCCCATCTTAAGATGAGGAACCTGAGGTTTAGGATAATTAAGTGACTTGCCCAAGGTCACACACTAATAAGTAGTGCAAATGGGATTCAAATTCAGGCATCATGGTACCAGAGTTTGCACTCTATCACTTTGTTGAACTGAGAATCAGATTATGGACATGTTCTCAAGTTGATATGGCTCTCCAACTTTCCATGTTTATTCAATTCAACAATTATTTGCTGAATGTCTAATACGTGCCCAGCACTCTGCTAGATGATGGGTAGACACAACAGTAGACAAGCCAGACACAGACTGTGCCGTCCTGGAGCTTACTGTACTGGGTACACATATCAGATAGACTGTATCAATCCAGTCTGGTTAGAGCTCCATGCGGAAGCTGCAAGAAGGCATGTAGAAGAGTCGCCCAACTTGTCTTAAGGCATCAGGGGAAACTTCCAGGATAAAGTGAAGCCAGTGCCATAAATTGGTAAGAATTAGTCAGGTGACGGCTGCTTAAGAAGGAAGACTGAGAAGTATTTCCGGGAGAGGGAATAACGTGAACAAAATCCTGGAAAGAACGTGGTGGGTTCAGAGAACCAAAAGAGTTTTGATTTATGTAGCAGAAAGTGGCCAGAAAAGAGGCAAGGTAGGTAATCTTGGGAGCCAAGTTACAGAATTCAATCTTCATGGTAAGAATAGTGGTGGGGGGCCGGCCCCGTGGCTTGGTGGTTAAGTGAGCGCGCTCCACTGCTGGCGACCCGAGTTCGGATCCCGGGCTCCCACCAGCGCGCTGCTTCTCTGGCCATGCTGAGGCCGCGTCCCACATACAGCAACTAGAAGGATGTGCAGCTATGACACACAACTATCTACTGGGGCTTTGGGGGGAAAAAATAAATAAATAAAATCTTAAAAAAAAAAAAAAAAAAGAATAGTGGTGGGGATTAAACATTCAGGTAAGCATCTCAATCAGAATCATTCTTTAGAAAAATCACTTTGGCTGTTTGGAAAATGGATTAGGGTCAGGCATAACTTGGAATGGGGATAATGGATAGGAGGCGAGGCAATAACATGGGTGAAAGGTTGAGTGGTCTCAACTAGGAGGATGGGAATGCAGAGAGAGAGAGACATGAAAAACATGACAATTCCTCTTTAGAAAATGGAATTGGCTTGATTTGGTGACTGATTGGAACTGAGATTTGAGGAAAAATCGACATTAAGAATGACTCTTGGGTTTTGTCTAGGGTAACTGGGCGGAGAGTGACCACATTCACTGAAGTGAGGATTACAGGAGGAGAAGCAGGTTTGGAGGGAAAACAGATGAAGTCGTTCCTTTACTATGTCAGTGGTCTCTGAACTTTGTGTTACGGCGCTCTTCTTGATTTAATTTTCTCCTTCTGATCTTTTCCTCTGTCATGGCAGCTATATCACTACACTTGGTCAAATACATTGTCTAACTTTCTCAGAAAACAAAAATGTGAAGAAGCTGCTAGTATCAGCATACGCAAAAGCCACTACAGTGAGTAATGAATGAGTAGCTCCTCCAGACCAGAAGCTCAGCATTCCCCAATTATACAGATTTTCTATTAGAGACAGACATTAAATAAAAAGAAACAACTTGATGGTACTGAAAGGGTTAAATAAATTTGGGGAGTAAACCACAGATTTCACTTGGGTGTTCAAATAGTGGTGCAATAGAAAAAAAGGTATAAGCCAACACTTCCATGCCAGTCATTTTCATAGGCTTTTAAGCAAATTATCAACAAGCCTTAAGAAGGAGCCCATATAGGAGAAATCCTTTGATGAACCCAATTATAGGAGAAAAACAGTGAACTTTTTGAAACCAATACCAGAGTTAGCCTTGCAAAAAATTCAGCTCCCTTCAGCCCAACATTTGCATTCGATCCCCCCACTGATCTGCCACCTTTCTATCCTCTTCAGTATTCTCAATTCCTGACAAGGGAAACAGAAGCATCTGGCTACAGCAAACATAGCCAGTGATCTCCAAATCACAGACTTTGGAAAAGTGAAAAGGAAAACAAGTAAGAGGCATAGGTCGCTAAATCTATGACAAAGCTCCTGACCAGTGATAATTCCTAAGCTCTGGGATTATTGACAAATATTTACTTTCTTGATTCCCCTGATCTGATTCTCTTTTTCTACCACTTTCTATTATGTCATCAGATATACCATGGATGATGAAAGGCATGGCAAATTAATTATGGCCCACTTTTCAATGAGCCCAGTTGAAACTTTGGAATCCTTCTCAACATAGTGTTCCAGGTGGTTCTTGGCAATTGGTAGAAATTGGCCAATGCAGTGTATTGAGTTATTGGCACCAATTGTTTATCCCTTCCTGTATCTGTGACCTCTGCCAAGTAATTTTACATTTCCTCCCACTTACCTCCTCTTGACTTTAGGATTGGCCATGTAACTTGCTTTGCCCAGTGGGATGTTGTTAAACTGATGCAAACAGAGGCTTGAAATGGGCATTTGTGATTATACTTCTTCCTCATTCTATTGGCCAAAGGGACTAACAGGGCCAAGTGAGGAGACTGGAACGTTACACGGTAGAACATGGATATAAGGAAGGGTTAAAAAATCAGAGTCAGTAATAAAATCTGCCACAAACTTGATCACTGCT
This sequence comes from Ceratotherium simum simum, assembly GCF_057802395.1. NCBI lineage: Eukaryota > Metazoa > Chordata > Mammalia > Perissodactyla > Rhinocerotidae > Ceratotherium > Ceratotherium simum. Next base: position 24,839,491 of record NC_141904.1, read on the forward strand.
CTGTTTTGCTGCTAAGAATTAAATACGGGACTGACAGCGAGTATAATGGAAAGTGTGTGTGTTTGGGGTGGGGAAAGGTTGGTTTAAATAAGATAGTCAGTTAGGGCTTCTCTGAGGGGTGAGATCTTAAAGGTGGAACAGAACCACGCTTGCTAAAGGCTAGAGTAAGGGTGTTTCAGGCCTCGGGACCTCTGCCAGCACACACAGAATCTGTGTGTGAACTGCAAAAAGACTCCTGTCTCTGAAGAGTTGAATTTCAAGGGATGCCCTTCCACTAGGCTACCCAGCTTGACAAGCAAAGCTAGGGCTGGATTTTGGTTCCCTTTGGTTGAGTTGTTGCAGATGGGGGCATAGAGAGGGAAGTCTCATGGCGAGTTATGAGAACTATCAGAAGGCCACCATGGCTTGCAAATGTGATCAGCTAGGAGTGATTATTTATATCACAGAATCATCCATTATATCATAAAGGTGAATCCTGAGGGCACTACAAACATCTGGGTTTGCTAGACTAGTATGTGTCACTGCCCAAGTAGGACGCATTTAAAGTTAAAATGTTAAGAATCACCTCCCAATAATCAATCACCGATAAAGTCAAAGAGCCTTTGAAATAAAAATGTGCATTTATGAGAAAATACAATCCTTTTTTTTAAGGTTTACATGTGTTGTTTTTAAGACACCTCTATAAGGTAAGGCAAGTCATGATTCTCAAGTCAAGGCAAAGAGAGGAAACTATTTTTGTGAATCAAGCATTTGAGAAAGCAAAATGGCAAAAGAAGAAGATGGAACTTTCTAACAGGGTTTTTGATATCATGAGAGCCATCACTTCATCTTATAATTGGAAAATGGGATAAAGGTAGATTAGTGAGGTTGGGTCATGGCTCATTCCATTTCATGAATTGTCCAATCAAAGAATCATGATTGTCTCTAAGCACTGAGTGGAACCTGGTGGTTCTCCCTTGTATTTTAGAAATGTTTGGTTTAGTGTCATACTAGAAGTAGAAGAGGAGGGTGAAAGGGAAGGCAAAAATTCTACTATCCTTGCTGGAAGCACCCCAAATCTTGGTTTAGGGGTTCTTGGGGGATTCTGAGACTGTGTTAATGACTCCTGTTTCAAGGAAGAGACAGAAGGGAGGGAAACCAAGAGAACAAACCTTGGGAGAGATGAGAGAGTGGAAGTTGAGCATTCTGCAGTGACTAAGCAAGCAGCTGGTGTGTGGCTGGACAGCTTGAATTCTCTGCGGGTAGATTGGATATTTGGATGGAAGGGTATGAGTTGTTTGGCTTGGGCTTTCGTTGTGAGCAGCAGGTGTTATAATGGGCAGCCTGGATAATTTTTTGAGAGGCTGGAGAGGGAACCAAACTTTTGCCATTGCTTCTTTTGTAGCAAAATGTTTTTTTGCTATTGTTTCTACTACATCCATTCTGAATCTCATCTGATGGGGTTGGACAGCATTAAGCCATTTTCACAAAATTGGGCAGAATTGGGTATTTTAGGAGGGTCATGTCTGCATATTTGAACACTTGGATTCTATTTTATCTTGTGGCCAGAGGCTTTAAAATGAGCAGCATTCTTTTCAAAGAACTATCAGGTAAAAACATCTTTATGTTTTTTTTCTTTTCTTTAAGAGAGGGATAACCTAAGTTTACCTGTACTGTTATCACTGCCTGTGGCAGATTTTGGAGTAGAACCCACTGCCTCTGTGGAAGGTGTTTTGCTACTGAGGGCAGCCCTTCATTATATTTACCTGTTTCCTCTTGAAGGCTTCCTGCAACTTATACACACTGAAACTAATTGCAAATTGTACAAAACAAAAATTCAGTCTGAAAGTGAAATGCAAGAAAGGAATGATGGAAACCTCCCTCACTGCTCCCCCTCCTCCCAGGAGGCCAGGTGTCCACATAGTGACCACCAGTGAGAAGCACAATAAGTACTTCAAAGTCCAGCTGGCTTTCCGTGGGATGTGTAAGAATGTTCTTACACATCTCACTCTTGCTCTCTGTAAATGACTGTTTTACTGCACTGACATTTCCGCTCGGAATCAGGTGGGAAGGATTTTCCCTGTCTGCCTGATTCCTTTTGAACAGAATGCCCTTTGCAACTGGTGAAGTGGTTGCCCATCCACAGCACAAGCCAGGCGAACCAGCAGACCATTGCTTGAGCACCAGGACAGAATGTCTCACTGGTTGGGTAATGGTGACAATCTGGGAACAGGCAGTGACTTATGTTGATCAGCATCTCTCCTGCCCAAACTGATGGCTGGGAAGCAAGCCCCTTGGCCCGCAGAGAGGACAGTGTGTTCCCTCTCTAGCTGGCTGCAGGGTGGGAAGCACCGCTAATCTGAGCAATGCGAGCCCGTTAATCTTGGAATTATCTAAGAAAAGGCAATTGCCTGGCACTTCCTCAGCACACAAAGCAGGAGCCTCTATCAGTACTGCCATCAACAGGGTCTAATCGGACAGAGGCTTCAGAACAGCTGAATAATGTACACTCAGATATCTGCTGATCCAGAGATGCCCACTATCTAAGCTCCAGTTGAAAGTGGAAATGCACAGAAATGCATGGAGGCTGATTAAAAACTCTACACGAGTTATTCTCAAACTTTGGTGGAAGAGATTGTTAAAACGCATATTCCTGGGCCTTTCTCTAAGAATTTTGAATTAGTAGGTCTGGAGTGGGGGCTAAGCCCTTGAATATCTAACAAACTTCCAGGGGATGCTAATGGTGCAGGTCCAGGGACCACACATTGAGATGTACTGCTGTACACTCTAGAAGCTTGCAGACTTATCTTTCCAGGAAGTTTCTTCTCTGCCCATAAATGTCCTAGAACATTTGGAATTTATGACCACTGGTCTTTGAGCTCTAGTTGGCCCACTGCTTCATAAATGGCTCAATGATTATTAGGATCAAAACCAAAGAAATCTGATAAAAATGCATCCATTAGGCATCTGCAATCATTTGCCAATGACAAGATTTGCCCAGTCTAGCAAGAGGTACCATTATTAGGGGTGGAGAACAGGGGAGAGAGAGAGAGAGGGAGAGAAAAAGAGAAAGAGAGAGAGAAGGGCAAAAGTGTTTACCTATACTTATATTTTTATTTTATACCAATGAAATGAAGTTTTAAAAATTTCTCCCTCTGCTTCTCAGAGAAAGATGTTGGTTTAAACAAAAGTGATGAAGGAATCTAACCCAGGCCCCTGAGGGGATAAACACAGGCCACTTTGCATTTACACACCTCACAAATGTTGATGATTTTGAGATGATCCCTTGATATTGAAAACAGAGGTGTGCATTGATTCCTGCTGTGACCAGGCTGCTGGAACATTTGACTGACTCAATAATAATTATCCCTGTAGTATTCTCAGGTAGCTATTGTGGAATTGCTGGCTCCACACTCAGTTCCCTACCCCCCAATTAGTTTTACTCTCAATACTACTTAAACTGATTTTTAAAGAAATATCATACATATAAACAAGATCAAATGTTAATGACCCATGTTATATATGTAACTACAACCCAGATATATAATTATCTGTAGTCGTTTCCAAAAATACACAATAAAATTATTAGATGAACAAATAAGTTTGATTGTGCTTTCAAGCTATGCACACAGAGAAAAAAATTAACGGACTCTCATATTGCCCGAGAATGCATCATTCAACACATTTCTTTGTCTAGCTAAATTGTAAACGTGTGTGTACGTGTTTTCAAATCCCACAAAGACTCAAGAGAAGCTTGATTTGATCAAATATTACTGTCTTAGGATAGACCTGGTAATTTTGCAGTAACAAATGGCCTCCAAAATCTCAGTGGCTCACACTACACACCCAATGCCAGTCAGCTCTGCTCGTTAGAGTCACTCAGGAATCATGTTGATGGACAGTCTATTTTGATGTGTGTGGTCCGGATTAGAAAGACAGGGAAAGGGCAAGGTGCAGGGTCTCACACTAGCAATAAAGTGATTTGGCCCAAATGTGACACATGTCATTTCTGACCACAATCAATAAGCCCCTCAACTGGCCAGGAAGTAGTCACGACATTGCCTATCTTCAAAGAGATAACGAAGCACAACTTCCCATGAAGAAAATTGGATGTTAGTGAAGAGAATTAGAAAGGCTGGCCTCAGGTGGAATTTGTACAATGGTTTAAATATGGAAGGAAAGAAGATGGGAATTCTTTATTAGTCTATAAACTACAAACGCATGACCATTGCGTGGCATGAATCCAGGCCTGACTAGAGCCTTCTCTTAGAGAAGGTCAGCTCTCTTTTTGGAAAACGGTGTAATTAACAGTTGGATCAATCACTTTAAGATAAGAGATTCAGACCACCAGGTTAAACCATCTTGAGCTATTAGTCTATAAGATGTGGTGGGAAGGGCAGTGCATGGAGTGAGAACATGATTCTAGCCTCGTGTCTACCTCTCTAACTTTAGACAAATGGCCTCATCACCTCTGCATACAAAATGGTTAGACAAAATGATCTCTTAGCTTCTTTTCTGTTCTAAGATGCTGTGATTCTATGAATTAGAGTCTTCATTGGATTTATATAACATTGACCAGAATATGGTGTGGTGGAAAAAAAGATCCTGGAAAATATTAATGATAATAGTGCCTGCCTTATAATGGAACATATATCAGTTATGTAATGAGTTCTCTTTAATATTATACATATTTCTCTTTGGTATCAGAGTTGAGTTATCACCTCCAAACCATCTGAAATGCCGAGATTACAGTCTGAATGGAAATCCTTAATGTGGTGCTGGGAGGGAGCAGAGCAGTAATGATTAATTGCAAAGGACAGTGACTCTGGCTTTTCACCTGCCTGATCTCTGTAGCTTTTGAGGTCCTGCCTATCTGGATCGATGGTTTGCTAATTACAAACTGTCTTTGGAAGGCTCCAGCATACTCTCTGGTGATTCATGTTTTTGTATTGATTTTCACATAAGCTAAAATGCAGTTGCACCATTTAAGCACTTGGAAATTGGTCATCAATGAACTATTTTGGACTGAATAGATTTGATAACACTTGAAGACTCTTTATGTTTTGATTTTTGGATTATACTACCTAATATAGTGGGAGCTGATGCTTTTGTCCTATTTATCTACATTTATAAAGAACTCCAGAAAGGATAGGCTCTGATTTATGGCTGGACCTCTATAGGCTGCCTGAGATGAAATGAAGTCTAAAAATTAGTTGTTTGCCCCAGGCTACTTATTCAGAGAACATTTATCTTACAAGTTACTTACTAGATCTGAAGTTGGCCTTGCTCGTGAGGTGATCTTAATTTTAAATGAGGAGTCCTCTACACTGTGACTGGATCTCAATCATCAAACTACAAACCGCATTGAGTCCTTTCGATCACAAGTATTAATTCAAGAAAAATTGCGGTCACTGGGTTGTCTAACAGATACCTGGAGTGAATGATCTAAAACAATGTTTTTATATACATCTTTTGAGTATTGGAAAGCAAAATGTACTCAATAAATGTGGAGCTTGATCTAGCAGATATGGGGTTCCTGGCTTAGCACTCCAACTCCAAAGCCTTCTTTTCATCTTCTCAGGTTGTCCCTAAAACAAGTTGGTAGCATGCTAAGACATCAAGGAACGCATTCAGGAACTCCTCCAGAAACAATGGTCTCGCTTCTTTGGAATTGCACTTCAGCATATCGGTCAAGAACCTGGACTTCGGGGCCCAGTCCTGAGACCTAGATCCATTTTGACCTTTTCCATTTATCATTGATGTTATCTCTAACCTCTTTAATCCTGCTTCCTTATATGCAAAATCAAGATAATTATACCTTCCTTAAAAAGCCCTTCTGAGGAGAAAATGAAAGAAAAGAAATTAGTAAGGTGGCTTGGCATGTAGTAAGCACACAATAAATGTTACATCTTTGTCCTCCTCTTAATAAGCCACATGTCTTATTGAGAGCTGCAAAATTTAATAAATTAATAGGAAAATTGATACTGGTTTTGATCAGTCATTGATGTGGTGATATTTGGCTTTAATCCTAAATTTAAGAAATAATTTATGTGCAAAAGAAAAGAATCAACACAAAAGAAGCAAATATAACAGATGGAAGGAATATTATTTTATCCATCAAATTCATTCCTCTCTATGTAACTTAAGTATCACTTGTCTGAGTATCCCCAAATCTTCCAGTATTGTGAGGTCACTCTTTCTTGAATGGTTACATATAAATGGTTTGTACTCATCACATGAATACTCAAGTATCCCATGGGGATTCTTGAGCGCTAATTGTTTCTCCTAAAAACTCATTTTATTTCCTGCTTCTATGGAATTCTCCAAATCCTTCATATTTCTCCTCCAAGGGTTGATCTCTTCACTCTACCTAGATTTAAATCAAACCTCTTGTCCTGACTATCCCTAAAGCATCACTTATGCAAAGCAGATGTGTGAAGGTACGGAGATAATTCAACACAACCATAAATTTAAAACTATGCCCAACACATCCTTATTCTTATAAGTCATTACATAAGCCCTGTGATGGTTAGTTTTACATGTCAACTTGACTAGGCTATAGTACCCAGTTATTCAATCAAATACTAGGTATTGCTCTAAAGGTCTTTTGTAGATGTGGTTAACAGCTACAATCAGTTGAATTTTTCTTTTTTATAATTTTGTTTATTTATTTATTTTTTCCCCAAAGCCCCAGTAGATAGTTGTATGTCATAGTTGCACACCCTTCTAGTTGCTGCATGTGGGACGCGGCCTCAGCATGGCCGGACAAGCGGTGCGTCGGTGCGCACCCGGGATCTGAACCCGGGCCGCCGGCAGCGGAGCACGCGCATGCAACCACTAAGCTATGGGGCCGGCTCTGAGTTGACTTTAAATAAGATTTTCCTCAATAATGTGAGTGGGCCTCATCCACTCAGTTGAAAGGTCTTAAGAGCAAAACTGAAGTTCCCTGAGGAAGAAGAAATTCTGCCTAAGACTGCAACTCAGCTCCTGCCTGAGAGTTCCAGGTTGACTGCCAGCCCTATCTCACAACTGTGTAAGCCAGTTCCTTGAAATAAATAAATTATCTAGCTAGCTAGCTAGCTAGCTACCTGTCACCTCGCTATCTGTCTGTCTGTCTGTCTATCTATCCTACTGCTTTTGTTTCCCTGGAGAACCCTGACTACTAATACAGGCCCCAATCCCACTTGAAATTTCTCACCCATTTTATTTTCTTTTATAAAGCAGGTTTTAGAGAAAAAAACTGACGGCAATAATTTGTAACACTTACTGTTATGAATAACACATAACACTGGCTACCATTTAGTCAGCACTGGTATGTGTCGGTCAAGTCATTACTCCTGTACTCTGACGCCTACCTCTATTCCACCACCTCTCTGTGGGCTGGTAGTGCATCAAGGCCATGTCAATTTTAACCAGATGTCATAATTTTGAAGGGACTCTTCTCAGGAGCCCTTACTCAAAAAACATCTCTAAGTGGACTGCTTCAGTACCAAAAACTCTACTCAATCCTTTGGACAAAGGTTTTGTTATAGAGAATCCTTTGGAGGAAATAATCCTTGGAGAGGGGCAATAATAATTCAGCTACTAGGACTCTCAGTATTTTATCAAAATTTTCTCGATAGATGGGCACAAAACAATGACCTCAATTTTTAAGAATTACAGTCTTGAGAATTATCCCCAGGGAACAGACCTGGCTGTATTTCCCCAGTGGGGGGCCACTGGGCACCTGCAGGATGTGGTAGAAAAAAGAGTGAGAAGAAAGGTGGGACACTGCCAAAGGAAGCATCAACTCCTTCACACTTGAACTGGTTCCAATCACACCTGCTCCCTTTAGGGGAAGCCTTTCCATTAAACAACGATTGTGACGACTTGGCAGGCAGACTGAGTTTGGATGCAGGTAGATTATCAAAAGGATTTTTTCCCTAATAGCTATACCCTCTCCTGCACTGCAAAATATTTTTCTCTGTTCCTGCCTTCTTTCTCCAGGGTCTCATAGGAAGAAAAATGTGATTATCTTCCAGTCTTATGTTAGTTCCTCCAATTGTTCCTTTGATCTCATCATCTTCTCTTGCTTTCTCAAGGTCCTTTCTCCATCCATCTTTCCTTTTTCTGTCTTTTCCTCAATCTTGGGTCTTCTTTCTCTTGTGTATTTAAGTCTTCTCCATCTTGACAATAAAACATTCCCACATCTTGCTGCCTCTTCTGTTAGATCACTATAAAATATGTCTAAATTTTCTGTCTCCATTTCTTCACTGTCTTTAACACAAAGCAATGCAATTTCTGTACATCACATTGTATTAGAACTCTCCCAGTGTCCTTTAAACCAGTTGTGAAAAGCAACAATCTTTTTTCACTCCTTGTCTTATTGGCCTCTTTTTAGCACTCAGCATGTCTGGCCACAGAGTAGTTGGCACCTTTTCTCACTTCGGCATCCTTGACACGCTGATTTTTCTTCATCTCCCCTTTACTGGTTGCACTTTTTCTTCCCATCTCCTAAATGTCCATTTACCCAAAGGTTTAGATCTTACTTTTTTTTTTTGTGAGGAAGATCAGCCCTGAGCTAACATCCATGATCATCCTCCTCTTTTTGCCGAGGAAGACCGGCTCTGAGCTAACATCTATTGCCAATCCTCCTCCATTTTTTTCCCCCAAAGCCCCAGTAGGTAGTTGTATGTTATAGTTGCACATCCTTCTAGTTGCTGTATGTGGGACGCGGCCTCAGCATGGCCGGAGAAGCGGTGCGTCGGTGAGCGCCGGGGATCCTAACCCGGACCGCTAGTAGAAGAGCGTGCGCACTTAACAGCTAAGCCACTGGGCCGGCCCTAGATTTTACTTTTTTGTAATTGTATTTAGTCAACATTTATTCCTCCATCAAGACTTTACCTATTATCACTAGATAGATAAGTCTTTGACTACTGGTCTAGAACATTCTCTTGAATTCCACTTCCACAAAAATCTCTGGCAGCCTACCAGTCATTTCTACTTGGAAGCTTGTCTATCATATCACACTTAGAGTATCTTCAAACAAAGGGCTTATCCATATTCACAAACTAGTATCTCTCCCCAATATCCTTATTTTTCACCTTGTTACTGGGGTTACAAACTTTGGAGTTCCTTCATCCATAACCACAAAATCACTTTGAGTCTTCCTTCATAATGACTTTACAGTAAATTCTTTCTCTTCATTTCCCCATCACCACCCCATCTCCAATCTTCATTGGATCTAGATTATAGTCCTCCCTCACTCTGATCTTTCCCATAAACTGGTGCCAGAGAAATAATGTTGTCATGCTACTTTTTTTTTGCCAGTTATTCTATCTTTCATAAACAATCGCTAAAGAATGAGGTCCAATTTCCTTCCCCTTATATTCAGGACCCTCTCCTACTCAATCCTAATCTTACTCTCTAAACTTCCATGTTACAGTGACCTATAATCATTGGGTGACACATCATTATCTTGCATTCCTGCCTCTAAGCAGGATATTTTTACTTCTTTGAAACACTTTCCTCCTGTTCTTTTCTCCTACTCATTCTTTGGTGCCCACCTCAAATTTTGACACTTATTTGTCTGCTTCAGTTGTCAATAAGTTCCATCTTTTATGAATTTCTGAAACATTTCTAAGCACAAAAGATCTTTATCTAAATATCTTTATGTTAATATCTGCCTTGCTGAGCAGACCTTAAACCCTTTTAAAGTCAGAGACTAGTTCTCTGACTCTTAAATCCTCAGTATCTAAAAGAGTATTTGTTGCTGTTGCTGCTAAGAATCTTCAATAGCTTTATTTCTATAACAAAAAGGAAGCAGCATTTCACAGTGGTTAATAGTGCAGGTGTCAGACTTGGGTTTGTGCTTCAACTCTACCATGCATTAGCTGTGTGACCTTGGTCACGTTATTTCAACTTGCTAAGCCTCATCTGAAAAATGCAGATAATAATAGTACCTGCCTCAAACAGTTGAAAGAATGAAAGAGATAATATATGTAAAGTTTTCAGCATGCTGCCTGGCACACATTAAGGAGACAATGAATGTTAGCTATTTCATAGTGGGTACTCAATATATATATGATAAAGGACTGAATTAGTATTGTGTCGCCGAATTAGAAAATTATACACTTTATAATTTTAACATGTTCTTCACATTCTATTTCTGCATTAGTTTATCAAAACTTGAAAGACTAAAAGAATGAAATGGGTATTGCTGAAGTACTTTTCACCAGGCTTGGGCTCGGAAAAGTCAGTAATATTTATTAAGTGACCGCTGAGTACAATGCTGTAGGAAACTTATAGTGCTTTTGTGTATAGATTAGACTGAATTCATATTTTAGTACAAAGGCAGATTAGAAAAATTTGAGTTTTGACTCCGTTAAATTAGCTTGCTGATTCTGGGAGCGTTGTTTACCTCTGTGAGTTTTCGTTTTTTAGCCTTTCTGAAATGTAGTAAGAATTAAGTAGAAGAATATATTTAAAATATTTCAATGTTGTATTCTGTAAACAAAAATGCTATATAATTGATGCCCTTACTTGAATGTTTTACCTTTAAAAGTGTTGCAATGTAATTTTTAATAGGTTTAAAACTATTTTCACTGATTTTGTTATTTGAAAAGTTTATTTCCTTCTGTTTTGTAAAACTCTGGGTCTTTGCTTACTTGGAGCCTTTTTTTTCTGGCTACTGCGATATAAATGTATCGATTACATACCATGTGTCAGTATCTGTGCTATGCATACACAAATACATACACACATAGGTAATGTCATAGTATTTAATTAAAGTATTACTAAAGTGTTAAGTGAACACAGAAAAAAGGAGTAATTAAGCCAGACACAGAAAGGCAAATATTGCATGATCTCGCTTATATGTGAAATCTAAAACAGTCAAACTCATAGAAGCAGAGTAGAATGGTGATTGCCAGGGCCAGGGGGTGGAAGGGGAAATGAGATGCTGGTCAAAGAGTACAAAGTTTCGGTTATGCAAGATAATGAACTCTGGAGATCTAATGTACAGCATGGTGATGATAGTTAATACTGTATTGTATAATTAAAATTTGCTAAGAGGCTAGATCTTAAATTAAATCTTCTTACTACATACACACACACACACATACACACACACACACACACAATGGTAACTATGTGGAGGTGATGGATGTTATTTATCTTGATTTCGGTGATCTTTTCACAATGCATACACATATCAGAACACCAAGCTGTACACCTTAAATATATACAATTTTTATATGTCAAAGATATTTTGATAAAGTTGTTTTTTTAAAAAAAAAGAATAATTAAATTTTCCCTTAGAGAGAAGTAGAAAAACCATGAAGATTTAACATTTTTCCTAGACCTTAGAGGTTAAGTGGGAGTTTGCCAGATACCCAATGTGAAGTGGGTATTTTTGGTAGTAGTAACAGCTAAGCAAAGGCAGAGAGGTTTGAAAGTGCTATTGTATTCATGAAATCGTGATTACTTTCCTGGGGTTACAGCATCGAAGTGTGCATACGCATTAGAAGCAGTGGTATACTAGTGTCAGCTCACACAAACTCACTTGTGATAGCCAGTAGTCCACATCCCTTCCTGTCTTTGCATTCACTGACATCATATCGGTAACTTGAAATTGGCCATTGTGGGAGTATTTACACCTGGAAAATTGGCAAACACTATAAATCAGAATTTGTTATTATTGTTGTTGTTTTCCTTCAGAGAGCTGATTGTTAAATATTCATCAGCACACAGCTTGTTAGAAGTGGCAGTTTTGACAAGGTTAGTTTGAAAAGTTAAATAAAGTGATATTGTGAGTGGCTTGGTAAGATAAGCTGAGAAGGTTAAATTTTAGATAAGCTCCATTTATAATTTATACTGACATGGGACATTTTATGGGCAAAATGTCTAAGGAAAAAGGGAACTTTGCAATGGGGTAAAACAAATATATCTAAACAGAAACCTGATTTTGAGGGTAAATGGTTATAAACTGTATGAGTAGATCAGCACTGGCAATGCTCAAGGTAAGAAGTAAAAACATTTGGAAAATACTTGGTTGTCTAGTCAGCCAAAATAAAATGCTCTCTGCAGTTCTAAGAATTCTAAGAGTCATTTCTACAATGTAAACATTTCTTGGAGCTGCTGACATTTCCTCTTGACAACGCTTCATCTTTCAGGCAATAACAGGTAAACACTGAGCCTATAAAATTATTTTAAAAAAACCTTTTGTCCTTGTGTTCCTTTTAGAGAAAGCAACCGGTAGAATCTTTAATATGTAATAAGGAAGTATACTAAAGCATAGAAGTGGCAAATTAGGTAACTTCCTTTAAATAGATAATCAATCACAGTTCTATAGGGCTCGGTTGTTCTTAAGATGAAATAGTCAATGAGAGGAAGCTAATTACTGAACTAATCTTGAATATGTTTTAACTATGTGATACAATCTGAAAGGAAGATCAAGAATCAGGAGAGATCAAAGAAGAAAGCAGAGAAAAAAAATTTAAATCCTATAAAGGAGAATGGCACAAGTTTGTACATGTCCGCATTGATTTATTTTTGTGTGTGTGAGGAAGATCAGCCCTGTGCTAACATCTGCCAATCCTCCTCTTTTTTTTTTTTTTTTTATGCTGAGGAAGCCTGGCCCTGGGCTAACATCCGTGCCCATCTTCCTCCACTTTATATGGGACGCTGCCACAGCATGGATTGCCGAGCGGTGCATCAGTGCATGCCCGGGGTCCGAACTGGTAAACCCCGGGCCCCCGCAGTGGAGTGCACGCACTTAATCGCCTGCACCACTGGGCCGGCCTCTGTCCACGTTGATTTTTATTAATAGATAATATCTTCTAAAGCCTAGGTTTGAGTAAACAGTTTGTCAGTAAGGACAAGTGCACTTATTGAGTGCTTATTATATGCCAGGATTTGTTCAACAAGCTTTACATGTGTTCTTTTGTTTGATATTCTCAACAACTCTATAACATAGATTATTCTTATTAACCCTATCTTACTATGAAGAAGTAGAGGCACAAGGTCAGAAGAAGGGTAAGTGGAAGATCCAGGATTCGAACACAAGTGGTCTGCATCAGCAGCAGCAGCACCATTCTTTTATTTTTTTTATTGATGTCATAGTAGTGTATAACATTGTGAAATTTTTGGGGTACATTATTGTTTGTCACCGTATATATGTATCCCTTCCACCCTTGTACACAACCTCCAACCCCCTTGCCCCTGGTAACCACGAAGCAGTTCTCTCTGTTTGTTAGTTTATCTTGAACTTCTGAGTGAAATCACGCAGTGTTTCTCTTTCTCTCTCCGGCATCTTTCGCTTAACATAATGCCCTCAAGGTCCATCCATGCTGTTGCAAATGGGACAATTTTGTCTTTTTTTATGGCTGAATAGTATTCCATTGTGTATATATATATATATATATACCACATTTTCTTTATCCAATCATCAGTCAAGGGACATTTGGGTTGTTTCCACTTACCAGCAGTGAATTAGGGCTTCTCTTTCTCCACAACTTCTCCAACATTTGTTGTTTTTTGTCTTGATGATTACAGCCATTCTAACAGGTGTAAGGGGATATCTTAGTGTTGTTTTGATTTGCATTTCCCTGATAATTAGTGATATTGAACACCTCTTCATGTGCCTATTGTCCATCTGTACATCTTGCTTGGAAAAGTGTCTGCTCATATCCTCTGCCAATTTTTTGATCAAGTTGTTCATTTTTTTTGTTCAGTTGTGTGAGTTCTTTATATATTATGGATATTAACCCCTTGTTGGATATATGATTTCCAAATATTGTATCTCAGCTAGTGGGTTGTCTTTTCATTTTCATTCTGGTTTCATTTGCCTTGTAGAAGCTCTTTAATCTAATGAAGTCCCACTTTTTTATTTTTTCTTTTGTTTGCCTTGTCCAAGTAGACATGGAATTAGAAAAGACCCCTTTATGACCAATGTCAAATAGTGTACTGCCTATATTTTCTTCCAGGAGTTTTACAGTTTCAGGTCTCACCTTCAGGTCTTTGATCCATTTTGAGTTAATTTTTGTGTATGGCAAAAGAAACTGGTCTACTTTCATTCTTTTGCATGTGGCTGTCCAGCACCATCTATTGAAGGGATTTTCCTTTCTCCATTGTATGTTCTTAGCTCCTTTGTTGAAGATTAGCTCTCCATAGATGTGTGGTTTTATTTCTGGATTTTCAATTTTGTTCCATTGATCTGTGTGTCTGTTTTTGTACCAGTACCATGCTGTTTTGATTACTATAGCTTTGTAGTATATTTTGAAGTCGGGGGTTGTGATGCCTCCAACTTTGTTCTTTTTTCTCAGGATGAAGCATCATTCTTAACTACTACCAAATAATACAGTGTTTCTCAAAGTGTGAGCCCTGGAACAACAGTAGCAGCCTTACCTGGGAACTTGTTAGAAATGTAGATTTTATAACAAGAGGAAAGCTGGAAAATCACAAATACATGGTAATTAAACAACACATACCTGAAAACCAATGGATCAAAGAAGAAATCAAAAAGGAAATTAAAAAATGTCTTGAGATTAATGATAATGGAAACACAAAATACCAAAATTTATGGGATGCAGCAAAAACAGTTCTAAGAACTAAGTTTATAGCAATAAATGCATACATCAAGAAAAAAGAAATATCTCAAATAAACAACCTAACTTTACCCCCCAAGGAACTAGAAAAAGAACAAACTAAGCTCAAAGTTAGGAGAAGGAAGGAAATAATAAATATTAGAACAGAAATAAATGAAATAGAGAATAGGAAAACAACAGAAAAGATTAACAAAACAAAGAGTTGATTCTTTGAAAAGATAAACAAAATTGACAAACCTTTAGCTAAACCAGCAAAGAAAATAAGAGACAGGAATCAAATAAATAAAATTATGAATGAAAGAGGATACATTGTATCTGATACCATAGAAATATAAAGAGTCATAAGAGACTACTATGAACAATTATATGCCAATAAGTTGGACAGAAAGGTAGAAAAAATGTATAAATCCTAGAAACATAAAACCCACCAAGACTGAATCATGGAGAAATAGAAAATCTCAACAGGCCAATAATGAGTAAGGAAATTAAATCAATAATCAAAAATCTCCCAACAAAGAAAAACCCAGGACCAGATGGCTTCATTGATGATTTCTACCAAACATTTGAAGAAGAATTAATGCCAATCCTTCTCAAATGCTTCCAAAAAGTTAAACAGAAGGGAACACTCTCAAACTCATTTTATAAGGCCAACATTACCCTGTTACCAAAGCCAGATAAGGACACTATAAGAAAAGAAAACTACAGGCCAATATTCCTGATGAATATAGATGCAAAAATTCTCAACAAAATATTAGCAAACCTAAATAACACCACATTAAAAGGATTATAAGGGCTGGTCCCATGGCCTAGTGGTTAAGTTCAGCACATTCTGTTTTGGCAGACCAGGTTCAGTTCCCAGGTGCAGACCTACAGCACTTATCAGCAGCCATGCTGTGACAGCGACCTACATACAAAATAGAGGAAGATGATTGGCACAGATCTTAGCTCAGGGTGAATCTTCCTCAGAAAAAAAAAGAAAAAGGATTATACAACATGGTCAAGTGGGATTCATCCCTGGGATGCAAGGATGGTTCAATATACCCAAATCAATAAATGTGATACATCACATTAATAGAATGAATGATAAAAACCATATGATCGTCTCAATAGACACAGAAAGAGCACTTGAAAAAATTGAATATCCATTTATGATAAAACCACTCAACAAATTGAGTATAGTAAGAATGTACCTCAACATAATAAAGGGCATATATGACAAGACCACAGCTAATGTCATAGTCAATGGTAAAAGGTTGAAAGCTTTTCTTCTAAGATCAGTAACAACACAAGGGTGCCCACTCTTACCGCTCTTATTCAACATCATACTGGAAGTCCTAGCCTGAGCAGTCAGGCAAGAAAAAGAAATAAAAGGTATCCAAATCAGAGCAAAAGAAGCAAAATTGTCTCTGTTTGTAAACAATATTTTCTTATATATAAAAAATCCTGAAGATCTCCAAAAAACTATTAGAACTAATTAATGAATTTACTAAATTTGCAGGATACAAAATCAACATACAAAAATCAGTTGTGTTTCTATACATTACCAATAAATTATATGAAGAATAAATAAAACAATCTCATTTACAATAGTATCAAAAACAATAAATTGTTTAGGAACAAATTGAACCAAGGAGGTAAAAAATCTATTCACTGAAAACTATAAGACGCTGATGAAAAAACTGAAGAATACACAAGTAAGTGGAAAGATATCCCATGTTCATGGAATGAAAGAATTAATATTGTTAAAATGTTCATTCTATCCAAAGCCAGCTATAGACTCACTGCAAACCCTGTCAAGATTCCAATAGCATTTTTTACAGACATAGAAAAAACAATCTTAAAATTCATATGAAATCACAAAAGACTCTGAATAGCCAATGCAATCCTGAGAAAGAAGAACAAAGTAGGAGGCATCGTACTTTCTAATTTCAAACTATATTACAAAGCTATAGTAATCAAAATAGTATGGTACTGGCATAAAAACAGACACATAGATCAATGGAACAGGATTGAGAGACCAGAAATAAACCTGTGCCTTTTGGGTCAACTAATATTTGACAAAGGAGACAAGAATAGTCTCTTCAATAAATGATGTTGGACAAACTGGATATTCACATACAAAAGAATGAAACTGGATCCTTATCTTAAACTACTCAAAAAATTAACTCAAAATGGGTTAAAGACTTAAATATAAGACCTCAAAACATAAAACTCCTAGAAGAAAACAGAGAAAAACCTCCTTGACATGGGTCTTGGCAACGATTTTTTGGATATGACACCGAAAGCACAAGCAACGAAAGCAAAAATAAACAAGTTGGAGTACACCAAACTAAAAAGCTACTGCACAGCAAAAGAAATGATCAACAAAATGAGAAGGTAACCTGGGGAATGAGAGAAAAATATTTGCAAACCACATATATGATGAGGAGTTAATATACAAAATGTATAAGAAATTCATACAACTCAATAGCGTAAAAACAGACAATCCAATTAAAAAATAGACAAAGGACCTGAATAGACATTTTTCCAAAGAAGATATTCAAATGGCCAACAGGTACATGGAAAGGTGCTCAACGTCCCTAACCATCAGGAAAATGCAAATCAAAACCACAATGAGATATTACCTCACACCCGTTAGAATGGCTATTATTAAAAAAGGCAAGAGACAACCAGTGTTGACAAGGATGTGGAGAAAAGGGAACCCACGCACACTGTTGGTGGGAATGTAAATTGGTACAACCACTATGGAAAAGAATCTGATGGTCCCTCAAAAATTAAAAATAGAAATACCGTATGATCCAGCAATTCCACTTCTGAGTATATATCTGAAGGAAACGAGATCACTATCTCAAAAATGTATCTGCACCCCCATGTTCATTGCAGTATTATTCACAATAGCCAAGACACAGAAACAACTTAAGTATCCATTGATGGATGAATGGATAAAGAAAATATGACACACATACACAATGGAATATTATACAGCCAAAAAAGGAGGAAATCCTGCCATTTGTGACAACATGGATGAACCTTGAGGGCATTATGCTAAGAGAAATAAGACAGACAGAGAAAGACAAGTACTATATGATCTCACTTATATGTGGAATCAAAAAACAGCTGAACTCATAGAGGGAGTGGATTGGTGGTTGCTAGAGGTGGGGGGGAATGGATGAAGGTGCTCAAAGGGTACAAACTTCCAGTTATAAGATGAATAAGTTCTAGGGATGTAATGTACAGCATGGTGACTATAGTCAACAATACTGTATTGTATATTTGAAAGTTGCTACCAGAGTTGATGTTAAAATTTCTCAACATAACACACACGCACAAAATTGTAACTATGTGAGATGATGGATTTGTTAACTAACCTTATTGTAGTAATTATTTTGCAGCATATACAATATCAATTCATCAATTTGTATACCTTAAACTTAAACACTGTTATATGTCAATTATATCATAATAAAGCTGGAAAAAAAATAAAGAACAAACAAACAAAATCCAATTTGAACCACATGACTATAAAAAAAGAAAGAAAGAAATGCAGATTTTTAGGCCCCATCCTAGACCTACTGAATCAGAAAATCTGCAATGGGGCCCATAATCTAGATTTTTAACAAAATCACCAGGTAATTCTGCTTCCTGCTAAAGTTTGAGAACCACCGCCCCAAAATATACTGCCGTTACAGTCATTTCTAAGGATAACTGATGTTCTAATGGAAATGATCTTATATTGAACATGTGAATGCATGTCACAACAAATGGAGTCATCAGAAAAGCCTTGTGTATGTTGGAAAAGCAAGAACTGACACTTGGTTCTGCTTCCGCTGTGACCGTGCACTTCACATCCACAGTCAGAAGAAAAATTGCACACTGAGACAAACTAAGACCAACAGGATCACACTGACTGGTACAGACAGAACCCCAAAAGAGTAAAGCCTTTACTATTTCCCGTTATCCTGAACTCACTAAAAAAAAGGAAATCATTTGATCCCTGCTTTTGGATATGCTGACGTCCATCCAAATATCCAAGATATATTATAACCTTCCTGAGTATGATAACCATCTGAGAAAGTTGTTGATTTTCCACCAGGATCAGAATAATATAAATTTGTTTACAATGGGTAATTTTGTGTGTGTATGTTTTAAAATACTTGTTACGTATTTTATTTGGTGAGCCAGGCCTTCTGAAGTCTTATTCTGCTCCATTTATCTATTACTTCATAATAAATTACTCCAAAAGTTATCAGTTTAAATGATTTATTATTATCTCTCTTGGGCTGTGGATTGACCAGGCTTATCTGGGTGGTTCTCACTTGAGGTCCCTCACACAGTTGCATTCAAGTGATGGCTGGGACTGATGTCATCTGGAGGCTTGACTGGGCTGGATGTCCAAATGGCTCACTCATAAGGATGCTAGTTGATGCTGGCTGTGAGCTGAGAGCTCAGTGGGGATTGTTGACCAGTGCTCCTGTACATGGCCCCTCTATGCGGGTTCAACTTCTCACGTCATGGTAGGTGAATGAAAAAAGCAGTTGTCCCAAAAGCAAGTGTTCTAAGAGACCCAAGTAGAAGCTGAAAGGCCTCTAATAATTTACTTTTAGAAGTTCCAGAACCTAATTGCTGCCACACTGAGGCCAGAAAAGTAAGGAAAGGACTAGATAGACATCTTTAGGGACTATCGTAGACTCCCTTGCACTCTTTGCATGTATTTTCTTTTCTTTTCTAAGTGCATATTTCTTTCAGTTTTCCTTTGGCAATACATTCCTTCAGCTAAGTCTTAAAGTTAAGCAAGGATTTGCCATTATCAAGGACTGTGTAGTCTAAGATTTTACCCTTCTGACAAGCTAATGTTATTCTGCCACAGCTGCATGGATAATGGCAGAAAACAAGAGACAACTGGATCAGAGACAAATGACAATTTATTACTCCAAGCACTAGAAGTAGCCAGTATATCAGCATATTTTTCCTCTGGTTCCTTGAGCCCCACCTCCCAGGGGGAGACATGAAGAGGAGCTGATGACACCTGAACACACAGCAGGTCGTGTTACAGCATAAGTGTCCTGAGCTTAGGGAACTCAAGTCTTTTATAATGAACAGTAAGCAAACCTGCCCTTTGCTCCAGAGGAACACACTCTCTCTCTCTTCTAAGGATATTAACTATGTAAATATACTTGAAAGGACAGTCTAGAACAAAAGCAGTCAGTACTTCACTTGTAAGACATGCAGAAATGAAAGAGATCCATGGCGAATTGTCATCCAAGAGCCATGTGATGGTGGTCACAGTAGGTGTGGAAATGAGGGAAAAGAATGGACCACCCAGTTAAGGAAAAGAAGCAAGAAAAAAGCTTTCTATATTTTGGGAATTGCAAGTAGTTTAGCTGTAAAAAGCATGACTGGAGAAGTAAAAGGGGATAAAACAACGAAGAAGTGTCCACAGCGTGTTGAAGCTTTTGGATTTATTGTATAGGCAATACTCAACAGCTCATAGGCTTTTATGAGGGAAAAGACATGCTCGCAGCTGCAGTATTATAAGCTTACTCTGACAAGATCTGTGGAGGACTTAAATTTCTGGAGGAAGCGTTCATTTAGAAGGAACATAACTGAGGAGATCCTGAGCTGAGACAGTAGTGATTGGAGTGGAGAAACAGTAGTATATATGCCAGATGTTAAGGAAATAGACTCCACAGAGAGCGACTGGGCCACTGCTGACATCTCTTAACACAGTGTGTCGTCATTATTTAATATACGTCTCCCGCATTAGCCTCTTAACTTCTCCAGGACAGGGATCACATATTTTTCTTTACATCCCCTATGTCTGATTCAGTTTTGTTTGATGGCTTGGTTGATGTTTAGACTGCAATGAACATAGAATAGGGTTTAAACTGCATCAAAAATGTAGAGATTAGAGCAAATAAATAAAGAACTAGTCATTATGGAACTTATATTCTGGCGAAATAGACAGATAAATTAGTGAACAAATAAATATCTAGCATTATGCCAGGCGGTGGTAAGTACCATGAAGAAAAATAAAGCAGGACCAGGGATCTTGGCAGTAGGATACTATTTTAGACAGGGTGATCCAGAAAAGCTTCTTGGAGAAAATAATCTCAGCCCTTCTGTCACTTCTGTGTTAAAGGTATATAGCAGTGGTAGGTGGATATTTTGGATATGCAGAGGTAGTCTAGAGGCCAGGCTGAGGTTTTAGTGAATCTGTATAGAAATGTCCAGTGGTGTCTTAGTTTGGGTTCATCCAGAAGCTCACTCTGAAACAAAGATTTACTCTGGAGGTGATCTCAGGAAACACCAGTAGGCAAAGCAAACAATTGAGACAGGACATGAAGGTATCCAATATATGTGGGTAATGGGAGCTGAATCCCACTGGGGACTCTCAGAGCCAGTGTAGGTCATGCACCTCAGAGGTTTCCGGGGTGTGCTGGAAAATGTTAACAACTGGCTTTCTGAGGATAAAAAGAGCCCTGATTTGTAGTGTTTGTCAATTTCTTTGGTGTAAATATTCCCACCTTGATCTATTTCAAGCTACCAATGTGACATCACTAAACCTGGAGTTGGGAAAGACGCACAGTAGCACATTGTTACATAGGATTTTCACCATCCAGATATAGTAGATGTAAATAACCACAAGAGCATAGATAATAGTAAACTCTAGTAAAATAATTAGGAAGTGATGCACTTGCATATTTATCACCTTTGTTTTTAATATAATTTGTTTAATCGAAATATATATTTAAATTTTCAATAATAACTTGAACAACTGGCTCATGAAATTCCTGAAAATTTAATGTGAGCTCTTGCAAGCTGGTGTGAACTGGCTCCACCACCACTGGAATATCCCACCTGGCGAGGGAGCTTGGGTATTTTTTCATATGTTGATGGCTTCTCCCGAGGGGCTTGATTCTTCTGCACTTCGAGATTGTGCCCAGTGAGGGCAGAGCCAGCAGTAGCACCCAGAGAACACGCTTGGAAGGTGGCATTGGTTGACCTGAGGGTTGGGATGGAGTATCAACAAGATCTACAACAGGTAGAAAAGATCCTGGTCCTGATAAGGTGAAAGTAAGTGAGCTTTAAAAATGACCTCCCCGTGTTTGGGTTAGTAGAATTTTTAAGGGTTTAGGGTTCATGTCTAGGTTGGATCTTTTTGAGTACTACCTTGTCTTATCTTTGCAGTAAAAGTCCAATATACACAGCAGCTGTGGTGCGTTTGGGGAAATAAAAGAGACAGTGGCTATTTCTTGGCAGACAGCAAGACAGGGAGAGAATAGTAGTTGTAGGGTTGAGGATCGAGATATTTATTGATACTTAGAAGACGGGAGTGGCAGAGGAGACACAAAGGAATGGGAATCTGAAGCAGCGTGCCAGAATACCCCTTTTCCCCAAACACTCCAGAAAAATGTGATCCTTGCAAAGGGGCTTGGTAAGATCCTGCTGTTCTGAAGACACGACTAACGTGGCAAAATCCTGGGTAATACAGGCATTTTTAAAAGACGGAGAATTGGTGAGCTATGAGCATGTTGAAGAACTCCCCTGGTCACCTTTTTAATTTTTCTATATTTAAATATTCTAACTGTCAATGACATTTTAAATCTAACATATATATATATGCAACACATATGTATTGAGCCCTTCCTATGTACTAGACACTAGCCTGCAATCATTACGACATCAAGGAAGTCAGTATGATCACTTTACTCACTAAGAATATTGCACCTTAGCTGCACTTAAATAACAGAAAGGCCTTCATTGGTTCAAAGCGAGTTTCTACCCTCTTTGCTTGCCTTTCCCAGGAGGTGCAGTATAACTGGCCCTGCAGAAGTGATTGTGTGCCTAAAGGTCTTGGAGTCTGTCCTGAGGCCAATTTCAACTTTGAAAATGTGCCCCAGGTAAGTCATTGTCCTATTTAACGCAAGGCTCCCGCCTCTTCTAGGGAGGAAGCTTCCTCCTCGTCACATTACAGAGGAAGTGAGGGGCACACAGAATCTCAGCGCTGGGTGGGACTTCAGAAGCCACTGATTCTCTTACTTGCACTTCTTCACAAGTCAGCCAGGTCTCTGGCTTCTCTTTTTAGGAAAACTGAGGCACCATCATGATGGGAGAATTATGGGATTTGAATATGAAGACCAAGGTTAATTCCAGCTACACTTTTGCTTAAACACACTTTTTTAAACTATAATTTATTGATGATTTACTCTCCTAGGCACTATTCTAGAAATGAAGCTATAGTGGTATGCATAATAGAAATAGTTTCTGGCATCATGGAGCTCAGCTTAATTTCTGATGTGGAAATAAAAAATAACGCTACAACTAATAAGTGAGTTGATAAATTACCAGGATAATTTTAAATAGGGATTATGTTACCGTAGCAGAGATAGCTGTCCACTAAAACCTGCCTTTCCTTTGCATACTACACTCGTAGCTGGGAAGTGGTGGGAGAGCCTTGGTTGTCTGCTCTGGTAGCTGGTCATGAGACTCACGCTCCCCCAGTGGAATGTAAGAGAAAACAGTGTGTGCCGCTTCCAGGCCAAGTCTCTCTTTCCTTCCCAGCGGCTGGATGGAAGGGCAGAGCCACCATAAGGAGCATCCTGGGTCTTTACATCATTTCAGGTAGAAGATTCACCCTTCCATCAGGAAAACCTGAAACTATTATGTGTGATAAATACACTTCTATTGTCTTTGAATCATTCTTCATTGGGGGGTTGGGGTAGGGGAGTATCAGCCAACTTTCCAGACCTAATACAGCAATACAGTCCTGCAGAAAATATAACAGAACGATATGCTGGAGAATCACAGGGGGTTGAACCAAGGGCTACTTGAGAGTAGAGTGATAGAAGAAGACTTCTCTGAGATGACATCTGTGCTAATAATGTCTGTGCTAAGTCCAGATACGTTAAGATCTGAAGAGCATTTCAGGCAGCGGGAACAGCAAGTGCAAAGTCCCTGATGCAGGAAGGCGTTTAACTTGCTAGTGGAACAGACAAAAGACTCCTGTGACTGGGGCAAAATGAGCAAGGGAGAGAAAATTTTGAGATGAGGGCAGAGAAGTAAGCAGGGGTAAGATAATGTACCACATTCTAGGTCATGAGAAGGAATTTGGGTTCTATCCCAAGTGTGTTGCAAAGCCATTACAGTGTTTTAAGATGGATAGAAAATGAGATAGGGATGGATGTTTAAAAAAAAAAAACACTCCGATTGTCGTGTGGAGAATGAATTATCCTAGGCAGGACAAGAATGAGATTTGCTTTTTGTGATTATTAATTTTATGTGTCAACGTGAGTGGACTGAGGGATGCTCGATAGCTGGTGAAACATTATTCTGAGTGTGTCTGTGAGGATGCTTCCAGAAGAACTTAGCATTTGAATCTGAGTAAGGAAGATCTGACTGAGTAAGGAAGATCTACCTGAACCAATGTGGGTGAGCATCATCCAATGTGTTGAGAGCTTTGTAGAACAAAAAGGCAGAGATAAGTGAATTCTCTCTCCTTGAGCTGGGATGTCCATCTTTTTCTGCCCTCAGACATCAGAGCTCCTGATTCTTGAGCCTTTGGACTCTGGGACTTATGCCAGACCACCACTACCCATCTACCCTAGACCTTCAGACTCAGACTGAATTATACCACTGGCTTTCCTGGTTCTCCAGCTTGTAGATGGCTCAACATCTATAGCCACATGAACCAATTTCTATAATAAATCTATATCTGTATCTATATGTATATGTATAGGTGTAGGTGTATCTCTATCTCTTTCTCTATCTTTATCTGTATCAATATCCTATTAGGTCTATTTCTCTGGAGAACCCTGACTAATACACTTTTAGAATAGAGTTTAAATCATTTAACATGTCTTGCAAGGTCCTCTGTGGTCTGGTTCTGATTCTATCCTCATTGCTCACCGTTATCCTTCATACTTGACCAGTCATAGTTGATCTTTTCAGTTCCTGCTTTCTTTTTTCTCTGAGGCTGCATATGCTGAACTTTTTTGCCTGGAACACCTTTTCCTCACAGCTCTCCTTTTCTCCCTACTCCTACATGGGGATCTAATGAACCTCTCCAGTCCCATTTTGAGCTCTGGTCGTCTTGATCTACTTTTAGATCTGGGATTATGCCATAGTCTTTCTTACTCCTGGGCTTCTGCACGTGATACCTCACTCTGTCTTGGTCTTGTTAACCTCTACTCATTATTCCAGTCTCAGCTTAGCTGGTACTTCATTTAGAAAGCTTCTCTCTCCTGAGCAGGGTAAGGCACCCTGCTCAACACTCCCAGAAGCCTGTAGAGCTTTGGTATTTACACTGCATTGTAATTGTCTGTCCATTGGAGTAGAAACTCTGTAAATCAAGAACCTTTGTTTCTATAGTGTCTGCTTCCTATCAAACATTCAACAAATATTGGTTGAATGAACAAATAAAACCAATACAATAATAAGTCCAGAGGACTCTCTCAAGGCTACGAATGAGAGATGAAGTCATGACTCAGAAGCTGGGAAGAAATTCCGTTGAAATGGGATAAGGTCGGGGATGAATGGAGAAGGGTCATTGAAAATAGTCTCATATGGTGAGATGCCTCCTTGTTGGTTATTGCTTCCAACAGAGTTGAGCTCACCACTGCCTCGAAGAGAGGGAATGAACTGTGACAGAGCTTTGTAAATTAGAAAGCGTTATGTAAATATTAAATGATATTTTAAAAATCTACAAATTATTATTATTATTATTTTTTATTATTATTATTTTTTGGCACTTATGATGGATTCATTTTTTCATCCAAAAGAGAAAAACAGCTTGGGAGTTTTCTTAAACATGCAAATGTTCTTGTCTGGAAGAATGTTTGGTGGTAAAAGGTCACTGTGAACTTATTGAAGAGCTCAGTAGAATGGAAGCTGCATTTATTTATGTGTATTTATGTGCTTATTCACTGATGGCTTTGCTGAGGAAAGCTATATTGTCAAGTGCCCTAATTAAGAAATAATAATGTAATTGATTTTTTATGGATTATCTTCAATTGAGTCCCTTTACAACAGCAAACTCTCATTGACTACTTGGGAAAATTGATGGCTTCTCAGCACAATGCCCTTGGCTGATTGCAGAGCAGTTGATGCTGTGTCTGACAATGATCCTGAGGCATCTCCATTTTCACAATAGTGACCCCTAGAAAGGCAGCAAGCTGAAGTGGAAAGGGTACCGTTGATTCACTGAATAACACAGGTCAAGTCACTTTCATTTTTGTAAAATGAGGGGGTCCAACTAAATCAATGGCTTGAAAACTAAAAACAAAAATTCAGTAGAACTCCTTCATCAAACAAATTGTGTGTAGGAGCTGTGTATGCAAAACAGGCCCAAGTGGTGTTAACTCTAGTTGGAGTGAGATTGGGAAGCACAGAGTTTACTCCAGCTCCTGGTCTCCCACTCCCAGAGTGGACTCTGAAGGATCCAGGATGCACAGTTTGAGAGCTGCTGGACTAGATGATCTCCAAGCAAGATTCCAGTTCTAAACTTCCAGGATTCTGTGATATGACTTCAAGGACTCCACGATAAACCAGAATAGCTACTTGTCTCACCTTTGGGGTAGATATGTCTCAAAGCATTTGCCATCATGGTCCAGTCAGAATATCAAACTTGGCTTAGAACACCCAGGGTGTGGTTTGAGCAGAGTGGAGCAGTCTATACCTCTGATTTTAGTGATTTCATGTCACTGTGTATGTGTGTGTGTTTGTGTGAATGTCTGTGTACACACATGAGTGAGATGATCCACGATCTTACAGGAGTTCTGAGTTTTCTTATTTCAGCAGATTTTTGTGGGATTGTGAGAGGGCTGTAGTTATCTAGGAGAGGGAAGCAACAGCTGTTGAGTACCCGTGAGTATTGTTCTAGATACTTTATAAAAGGAGATATATCATCTGTATTCATTCATGAGGGAATTAAAGCTCGAAATACCAACCAACGTCACAATAAATCTCTAGGACTCCAAAGCTCATACTTTTTACTAAATGGCGATTTCTTCTTATGTAGAAAAGAGAGATGCCTAGTTAGATTATTTGGGGAGAGGGGTCATTTAGACACACAACCATTCCGAAAAACTCTAGCCAAACGTAAAATTTTAAACTTTTTAGTTTTTGAGGTCTTGAAGGAATGGGGTAGTTGAATCAGATTCCATTTCAATTAGAGTGTGCTTATATAGTCTTTATCTAGAACAATGGTTCTCAACAGGGTGTGATTTTACCCCCTACGGGGTGCATTTGGAAATGAAAGAGACATTTTTGATTGTCACAACTCAGGAGGAGGGATAGGAGGTGTGTGCTACTGGCATGTACTGGGTGGAGGCCAGGGGTGCTATTAAACATCCTGCAATGCACAGGGCAGCCCCCCATAACAAAGAATTATCTGGCCCCAAGTGTCAATAGTGTCAAGATTGGGAAACTCTGATCTAGAGGTACCGGTAGCATTAAAGGAGGTATTGAAGAAAAGAGGGTGAAAATGCCAGTATGGGAACCCATACACAATTTTTAATCTATTTGGAATTTTTTTTGCAAGCCTACTCTAAAGTTTCTTAGCTAGACAATGATGACTTGATTAATAAATCTTCTGGGAATGATGTTGTTGTTTAAAAAAAAAGGTACACTCACATATACATATACAAGATACATTTTCATAAATCTTTTGGAGCACCCTATTATTAGGGTTCCAGAAACACCATCCTCTAAGCTTGTTTGATCTTATACCAATTCATAAGATCATCCTAACCTCATACACTAAGGTGACACTTTTTGCCCATCAGATGCCCAAGGCTCTTCTATTCCCTTGCAGACACCTTTCCTATAAAATATGGAAAAAATTAAAGCATGCATTTATTTTAGGTTGATTAAGTAAATGTTGGTATGTGTGGTAGGTGGAATAAAGCCCCCTACCCTCCCACAGATGTCCATGTTCTAATCCTGGGAATTTGTGGCAAAAGGGACTTTGCCTATGTGAATAAGTTAGACCACGAGATGGGAAGATTACCCTAGATTATCTGAGTGGGCCCAGTATAATCACAAGACCTCTTAAAAGTGGAAGAGAGAGGCAGCAGAAGAGGTCAAAGTGATGCGATATGAAAAGGATTTGACCTGTTGTTGCTGGCTTTCAAGATGGAGTAAACGCTATGAGCCAAGGAATGCAGATGGCTTCTAGCGGCTGGAAACAGCAAGGAAATAGATCCTACCCAGAGCCTACAGAAAGGAACACAGCCCTGCTGATGCCTTCATTTTAGCCTGGTGAGATCCAGGTCAGTCTTCTGAACTATGGAACTGTAAGATAATTAGTTTTGTTTGAGCCACTAAGTTTGTGGTCATTTGTCATGGAGGCAATAGAAAGCTAATACAGTACGTTACCTCCACCGGGTCTGACAGGATGCTCTGCTTAAACCTTAATTAACTTCGAAGGTATTAAGATCCTGATAAGGGACCACCTACAGGCATCTGTTTTAATTCGTTGATATGCATGGATAAATTAGATTCTTGCTTGCACTTGAAGGGGAAGCATGCTGGTACGTCAGTGCCTGGGACAGAGACAAGAGGAAGAGAAAAAAATTGAGAATGTATATATTCAACCAGCCACTCCCAGGGTGTTGATCTGATATCCTAAAGCAGTGTTGTCCTACAGAATTTTATGGCAAGCCACACATGTAATTTTTAATATTTTAGTAGCCAATTAAAACAATAAGAAGAAACAGGTGAAATTAATTTTAATAATTTATTTAACCCAATGTATCCAACATATTATCATTTCAACATGTAATAAATATAAAGTTATTGATGAAATACTTTACCTAATTTTTCATACTAAATCTTTGAAATGTGTATATCTTATACTTAGAGCACATCTCAATTTGGACTAGCCACATTTCAAGTGCTCAATATCCACGTGTGGCTACCATATTGGACAGTGTGGCTCTAGACTAGAGAGAGAAGAGATTAAAAGAAAAAAGCACTGTTTTCCTCCACTACGCCACTCACGCATGTGGCCTGATTTTTGGTTTTTTTTCCACACTGACTGCTTCTCTGACACCAGCTGAGTGTCCTACAATTCAATTCAGTTCTGACACTATCTACCTGGAGGTAACATCAGATCCTACAAGTTAAGAGCTCAACCCCCACTTCAGATGCCAATCACAAGTCCCAGGTTGTCACCTATACATCTGACTGGCTGGCTATAAATTGGGGTTCCCATGACCCTCTCCTCAGGTTCAATAATTTGCTAGAATGGCTCACAGAACTCAGGAAAACAGTTTACTTGCTAGAATACTGTTTATTATACAACTCAGGAAAAGCCAGATGGAAGAGATGCACAGGACAGGGTATATGGGAAGGGACATGGAGTGTCCATGCCGTCTCCAGGTGTGCCACCCTCCCAGCACCTCTACATGTTCTTCAACATGGAAGTTCTCTGAACCCGTGAATCCCCTTCAGGGATTTTTATGGAGGCTTTATCATGCAGGCATAATGTGGTATTAACTCAATTTCCAGCCTCTCTCCTCTCCCTGGAGAATGGGGGTGTGGGACTGAAAGTTCCAAGCCTTTATTCATGGCTTGGTCTTTCTGGTGACCAGCCCTCATCCTGAAACTATCTAGGACCCCACCAAAATTCACTTCATTACAACAAAACACCTTCCTATCACCCAGAAAATTGCAAGAGATTCAAGAGCTCTGGTCAGGAACCAGGGTCAAAAACCAACAATTAGAACAAAAGATGCTCCTAGCACTTGTATCACTTAGGAAATTACAAAGGTTTTATGAGCTCTGGCCAGGAGCTGGGAAGAGAGATCAAAATGTATATGTATTTCTTATTATATCACAATATTGCAGAGATGTAGGCTAAGCTTGAAGAGATTATCTTGATGGAGAAACTTGGGAAACTCAGGGCATTTGACATACTACCTGCGGAGCCATGTGACAAAATGCCACAAGCAGGATAAAGAGCACCTCTCCCCATTGGATCACAGCAGAATCTGTAGGGAATTGTGGAAAGGAGAACTGTCTTGTGAAGGTCACACTAGCAGCCACATGATCCAAAGACCTCCCGCAGATAAAGAAAGGCAGTATACTTCACTGAGGGGGGCGCTCAGAACAGAAAGACTAATTCTAGAGTTTTATTTATATACATGCATGTCTTATCTCCCTTTTTAGCTCCTAAGTTTTAATTGGATAAGATCCCTGAATGAGCTTCTAGAACATTTTTCTCATGGTAGGTGATCTTCAAGGGTCTCTTGAATGCACTCATCATTAAACAGGTTAATTTAATTTTTTAAGCCGACTAGGAAGATTTAATCATTTTCTTATAAAAATTAGCAAATAGTCAGTCAAGGTAATGTTTTTGGAATTTTGTATTGTTTAACCTTGTATCATGTCTGGCGCATAGTAGGTGATATTTATTTGTAGAATGAAATACTTGGCTTTTATTCAGAGAACACCCTAGTGCTAAAAGTAGCTGAGCAACTTATTATACGTCTGGCTAATGGAATATCAGCATAGAATTTTTTTTTTTAATTTGAATGAGAAAGGCAGTGGTTCTGTTACTCCCATGGAAAAATAGACCAAAACAGAACAAAAAAATCTAATATAATACAACTTTGTCGATTTTTCTATTAATAGCCCCAGTGAGTGCTGACAAATGTTTGGAGTTTACCACAATGCCCAAATCAAAACCCTCAAATGGCATGACCACAAAGGCTGTGAACTCTCAAGCCAGTAAGCTAATGGGCAAGATGCTAAATATCAACCTAGGACCAAGATATATTTTTAATTACTGTTGGCATTTTCCTTCTGCTTAATCCATTACATAGGAGCCAACACGATGCCTTTTTTTCCAGTTTCTGACTTCGTGCATTGCTGGGACTCAGCTTCAGTCGGTAACATTAGGTAGGAGGCCGACCACTAAGGAGGGTGAATGATTGACCCGGATGACACATCTGTACCACAGACAAACCACCATGAACCCAAAGCAGCATACAGACAACATTCTTAGATAAGCACTGCTAATGTTTTGCAGCATTTTATGGTTCTTAGGCAAGATGCTGTATTGAATTCCAGGGCGGGATAAGGTCTTTATTTTTACTTTTCCCTTTTCCTGATAAAAGTGAGATGGAAAACATTGTTGTGGAAAGGGCCAGGCCTAGGAGACAAAAGACTTTAGGGTCAAATCTTTGCACTGAGTGATAATAGATGAGACATTTAAACTTTCTGAGCTTCGTTTGTCCATTTTATGAAATGAAGATAAAAAATACTTTTCCAGTTTTCCTCATTTGCATATTGCGAGGGTCAGATGACAAAAAGTGCTATATATGAGAAAGAACTTTTTTGGTAAAGGATAATATAAACATAAGTGACTCTATTTTTATGACCAATATCCTAATCCTAGCAACCAATGAGGTCTAATGCGACTATGTCTATTTGTCCATGGTGACATTTTTCTGAACTCATTTGTCCCTCTCTTGACACTGGTCCCAGTCAAATTTTATTTTCCTGTCAAATGTTTATATCAATTCCCCTCTATTCTTTCTCTGTCTAGTGTTTGCTTAAGCAGAGCCAGAAATCAAAAGAGTAATAAAGATTATTTAGCAGATACTCTTTAAAAATCCTCTTGTCCCTTTCTTCCAAAATCTTCTAAGAAATTGTATCAGCCAGATATTACTGCATAACAGATATTTACCCACTCACAGCAATGTACCCCAGAACCACTTATTTCTCACCTGTCTGTGGGCCAGCTGGGGTTGGGAAACCTAGGCTGGGCTCTAGTTTGTGGGTCTAGCTATAGATCTGGCTGGATTTGTTGTTTTGCTAAGAGCTGATCTTAGAACCGTTCTGCGTGTGTTTAGTCTGGGGCGTGGGCTGAAGTGGTAACACCTACTCCAGTGAATGTCTTCTCATAAAGATGGAAGAGGCATAAGATGAAGCACAATCCAACAAGTTACCAGTGTGGATTTGGCATCAAAGAACGTTGGGCAAAATACTTTCTCTGAGGCTAAGTGTATCCTGGTAATTCTCTCCCCAAATAAAACGTTCATTTCATCAAACAATTAATCTTATGTTTTTAGATGAAGTTTTTTATGCTTTCAAATTTGTTGCAACCACAATCACAACCTTTCTGCAAAGTTGAAGACCATGCTGCTAAAATTGTATGTATATGTATTTGTGCACACATATGTGCATTCACTCTTTTTTTAGAATTTTTATTTTATTGAGGTCATAAT
The DNA here is from genome assembly GCF_057802395.1 of Ceratotherium simum simum. Classification (NCBI taxonomy): domain Eukaryota; kingdom Metazoa; phylum Chordata; class Mammalia; order Perissodactyla; family Rhinocerotidae; genus Ceratotherium; species Ceratotherium simum. The sequence continues at coordinate 24,871,286 of NC_141904.1, forward strand.
AGGTCATAATGCATTCACTCTTTTGCTTGCTTATTATGGCAGGTAAATTTTCTTCAGATGTTTTATTCTTACTTTTCAAATCCTTGAAAAGTTAGAACATTGAAATAATATTTTAAAACCCTTAAGACAAAATATGGATGTGGGAAATCTGCATAGGAGTATAGGAATTACTTTTCTCTGGGTGTGAATCAACAAATCTATCCTGAGAACGAAGGTCCCGAGAGGGAAAGGTTGTGCCTTCTTGAGTCATATTCACATCCAAGTTTGTAGTGCAGTACTAACTGAATACCCTGACCAGCTTGTTCTTTTGTTTGAATGATTAGCATGGTAAGGAAAATGGAGTTCATTCTACTAAGAAGCTGTTTGGCCGTTGTGTTAAAAATGTTCATGAGGGACCTGCCCAGTGGCGCAAGTGGTTAAGTGCACGCGCTCCGCTGCGGCGGCCCGGGGTTCGCCGGTTCGGATCCTGGGCGCGCACCAACGCATTGCTTGGCAAGCCATTCTGTGGTGGCCTTCCATATAAAGTGGAGGAAGATGGGCACTGATGTTATCCCAGGGCCAGTCTTCCTCAGCAAAAAAAGAGGAGGATTGGCAGATGTTAGCACAGGGCTGATCTCCTCACAAAAAAAAAAAAAAAAGTTCATGAGTTGAATTGCATGCTTTATCATTATGTGGGGCATAGCAAAGATCCTAGGATAGAATTTTCTACGTGTTCAATTTTCCTGACACAGAAGCAGTTCAAGATGATTTCTGATAAAATCCAGTTAAAAGCCATCTTTTTTTCTTTAAGGAAATGCTCAAGTCAATGTTACAAATATTTACTAAAAAAATCAGACTCGGTGAAGACAACTGATCATCTACACAAACACATACACATATACACACCCCTTATAAATGTCTACTTTGTAAAAGGGCTTCTTGTTTGGATCATTTCAATATTAAATGAACAGTGTATAGATTTTAGGAGATTTATATGGATCCCTACTAAAAAATAGAGATATTTACTTATAACATAAAATTGATGCTTCTTTTGAGCAAAGATGTTAGGTTTAAACATTGTATCTAAATGAATAGGTGTACCTTTTTTAGGCCTAGGGCACTAAATTCTCATGTCACAATAATCAAAGGATCCATCAATGCACCATATTTGAGATTTAATACTTTTTCAAGGTAGCATTTCCATTGATGAGCCTATCTGAAGACAACCTTAGGGCTGGCCTTCAGGCTGCTCAAAATATAATCCCTGGAAGAAGTGTTTCCAAAGCCAAGCCACTCTTGGTAGAATGCTACTTGGCAAGTCAATTTATGAAAAATAAATAACATTCAAATCTCAGTTTCTCTCTCTCTGTCTCTATTTCTCACTCTTTCTCTTTGCCTGAGTAATTATTTTTAAATCTTAGTTTTAAAATTTTAAATGGTTAAGATACAATCACATCATTTAAAAATATTTTTAAAAGGTACGTAGTGACAGGGCTGGCCCAGTGGCGCAAGTGGTTAAGTGCGCGTGCTCTGGTGCGGCGGCCCGGGGTTCGGTGGTTCGGATCCCAGGCACGCACCAACGCGCCGCTTGGCAAGCCATGCTGTGGAGGCGTCCCATATAAAGTGGAGGAAGATGGGCATGAATGTTAGCCCAGGGCCAGTCTTCCTCAGCAAAAAGAGGAGGATTGGCAGATGTTAGCTCAGGGCTGATCTTCCTCACCAAAAAAAAAAAAAAAAAAAGGTACATAGTGACAAGTTGCTCATTTGTGTTTCCTATCCACCTCGTAGCCAGCCCTGGTGGTCTAGTGGTTTGGATTCGGTGTTCTCACTGCCTGGGTTCATTTCCCGGTCAGGGACCCACACCACCCGTCTGTCAGTTGTTGTCATACTGTAGTGGCTGTGTGTTGCTGTGATGCTGAAAGCTATGCCACCAGTCTTTCAAATACCAGCTGGGTCACCCATGGTGGACAGGTTTCAGCGGACTGACAGACTAGGAAGAAGGACCTGTCTACCCACTTCTGAAAAAATTGGCCATGAATAGCCTATGAATAGCGGCAGAGCATTGTCTGATATAGTGCTGGAAAGTGAGAGGATGGCGCAAAAGGACCAGATAGGGTTCGGCTCTGCTGTCCACAGGGTTGCTAGGAGTCAGAATCAACTTGATGGCGCTAATAAATCCACCTTGTGCCCATCTCCCAATATGTCCACGTTTATTAGTTTTTTAATGAATATACAAATATAATCTCTTATTGAAAGTTTTATTTTGCATCACTTATCTTTAAATCACAAATATGCATGTATGAGTATTATATATACTTAAACATACACCATACACATGATCTGTGTAGATTATCTATTGCCACACTACTAAATACCTCAAGACCCAGTAGCTTAAGACGAAAACAACTTATTATTTCTCTCTATCCTGTGGTTTAGGAATTTGCACAGCACTCTTTGGAGCAGTTTCTACTACATGGTGTCAGCTAGAGCCATTCATTTAGCTACATTCAATAGGGCTGAGCTGGAAGATCTAAAAAAGTTTCCTTATATCCCTGGCCCTGCAGCACTCCACCAGGTAGCTTCTCTCCTTACAAGTTACTTGGGCTTCCTTGCAACATGGTGGTCTAAGGATAGTTGCACTAGTCATGTGGTGGCTGGCTTCCGAGAGCAAATGTGCTGAGAGGTAAAAGTGAAAGTTTTAGGGTTCTAAATTCTTATGTCATAGTAATCAAAGGCTCCAGCAACCACTGGTGGGTCATATTTGAGATTTAATAATTTTTCATGATTGCTTTTCCATTGATGAGTGTATTTTAAGAGTACCTTGGGGCTAACATCTTAAGGCTCAGACCTGAAGGTTAAAGTGTCTCACTCCTACCACATTCCACCGGACAAAACAAGTCCCAAAGTCACCCCAGATTCAAGGGCAGGGAATATCTCTCAATGGGGTGGTTGGCAAAGAATTTGCTGCCATCTTTAATTCACCACAATATTTTTCATGTTATACATGTTTTAAAGCCCAGAAACACTAGCCAATCAGTGATAGAAAGATGTCTGCTGATACACTATGAAAAATTTGATTCCAGTTCTCAAAAAATAATCAGGTTACTGAGAAACATTGACATAAGAAGCAGTACTTTTAGAAATAAAAAGTTTTCTTTTTTAAAAAAAATAAACCCTTCACTGCAAGCTCATGGTTTTGCTTTAAAGCCCACACGTTTGTAGCACAAAGTATTGTTAATTAAAGGAAAAGAGACTCCCCAAAATATTTTTAATCACTTGGACACACCCTGATGGCCAATTTCTGGACAGGCCAGCTTCTTCAGGCGTGCTTTGACATGTACATTAAACCTCCTCTTCCTATTCTTGTGATGAATCTAATTCCCATCAAACCTGTGACATGACCTATAACTGTCACCAGCTTCTTTGTGGGAGTTTACGATCTTCATGATATATGCCTTCTGAAATATATGTCTGTAGGCTTATGGTAAAATTAATAAAACTGAAATGAAAATTGACAGCTCTGAAATGATATGCTACCCTTAGCATATGGAATAACTACCATGACCACTTATGGGGTTTGTTGCAAGATTATAGACAGTTACCCGATGGGGGATAACTTCTGAACTGCGTTGCTAAATCTCATTTGACAGGATTTGGATTTGGTATAATTTTTCTATAGCATTTTAGTGTTGGGTGAGCAATATGTTAGCTGTGATTCAGATGACATTTTATGTCTAAGCCCTTTAGTCTTTCCCTCCAAGTCCTGCCTCTCTTCCCTCTCACACACTCCTCTTTCTTTCCTTTCCCTCCCTCTATATACACTCGATCTTATCTAAATATTCTAGCAGTTAGTTCATGACTAGGGGTTTCTTTATGAAATATGATAATAAAAAACCCTTTTGTCTGGCTGCAAATCTGAGTGTGCACATTTGCAAATCTGAGGGTACATATCAGAGTTTTATCGATCTATTTGTTGATAGATATTCTCATGTTTTTCCTTCCCATACTCAAACGTTTAAACTGTTACTTCTTCTGTGGGAGTAGAAGTACAAATTGCAAAGATTTAGACCTGTACACTGTGTTCAAGGATCCAGTCTTTTATAAAATCTGTCTTGGCCCCATTTCATGTGTGCACATGTGTGCACACACACATACATACATTGTCTTTTTGTTTTTAATGAATCTATTCATCTCTTTTTCTGTTGAATGAAGGGCTGCCAGACAGATGTTGACTTTGTAAAGAACAGCACTATCCCTACAAAAGAAAGATTTTTGTAGTTTGGGGAAAAAATAGTTAAGAATCAGTTGCTACAGTAGCAAAAAAATACTCATCTATTGTAATTATGCTAAAACTTCAGGATTTCATATACTAGAAACTATGCAGGATTATTAAAAGATGAAAATAATCAGGAAAATGGGGCCAGAAGGAATCTGAGGTACATTTAAATGTATTTCTCCTCCCTCCCCATCCCAGTTTTGCTTTGAAAATATAGAAATTATATAAACATGCTTCAAACAAAACAAATTCAAAAATAAACACATGTTAACGAATTTAGTGCTTTTGGGTAGGGACATGACTTCCCATTTAATGGCCTCCCCATTATGAGCCTTTCCAAAATTTGTCCAAAATAAGGGAGACTGTTGCTTCTGTGATAGTTCAGATTGAGGTTGCCTTTAATAACCTTTTAATAATTGCTTCTAAATGATTTCTATCCCCGCAGTCAGGATCATTCTTTGATGTGAAACTGTTTTGTAAATAATAAGATGCTACACAGTGCTGTAGGCATTCTTGGTTATCTACTTAACATCCAATTCACTCTTCTTTCTTGGCAAGGGGGCTGCACTGAGCCCTGTCAAATGTCAGTGCCTCAAGCCTTTCTTTCAGTTAAGAGCGAACTTGGTTTTGAACAATGAGATTTGTAAGCAGATATCCATGGATAGCGTCTTGGGAAGATGTTTTTTTTCTTTACAGAAGAGATGGTGTCACTTTCACCACTTTTCCCTTCTTCTTGCTGCCTTGAATGAGGTTGTGATGGGCAATTTCTGGCAGCCATCTTGTGACCACCTGGAAAAAATTAATGCATTTCAGAGTCCTTGGCCCTGACAACATACAACTGCTGGACACATGCTGACAACTTTTTTCTTCCAGGATGTATTATAAGCTAAAAAAATAATTTTCTATTTGTTTTGGGTATCATGTCAAGTCTTCTGTTGCTATTGGACAATTCTAACTACTTTAAATGTTAAGTAGATATGAAAGGCTCATTGTGGACATTAAATTTATAATTTTGATGCTAAGTTTTCTGTTGTGTTGTTTTTGCCTGTATTTTTATCTCTTCTTACCTCCAATTCAAATATGTCCCAGGCTTTGTGCTTTGATGCCTAGGGATGTTTGCAATATACTTTCTGAGTGTTTTTTTTTTAAAGGTTATATCCATTGAGGGGTTTAGAGTTGGAAGAAGGAGGTCTACAAAAAATTTTTTTTCCTGGTTTGGAGGAGTCTAGAGGGGACTGTGGGTCTAGTGAACACTGAGGACTAAGAGCTGTAAGGGTGTAGGTTGTGGAATATCAGGAGGCTGGATCTGAGGCCCAGGATCTCCAAGCCTCACTAAAGACTCTGTATTCTAAGTATAATCTAGACGCAGCGGAGACAAGGCATCTGTTGAGAAAAACCCTCTCAACTGAAGTCTCAGTCATCCTCACTCTTCTGAGTCAGACTTTCCCATCTGATCTCTCTCTGCTACTTTTGCCAAGTCCTTACCCCACATACCCTTCAAGTCCACTGTCTCTCAGAATGACACCCTGGCTCCACTGGATGGTCATTTGGTGCTCCCCCATGACCAGCGGTGGCACAAGAGGCCTCTGCAGGGTGGTTTAGGCAAATCCCTCTAGGCAAACGGTGCAAATACCCCTTCTCTGTGCTCCTGATCTCTGATAGCAGGAGGACATTACGAGGAGACTTGATATCACCTGGGCGACTCAAGTAGAAGTAGGACCCAAGTTCCTCTATTCTCAGAGGCACAAAATTATGTGGGGGTTCTATCGTTCCTCCTTTCTTTACAGATAACTCTGAATTGGGGGGAGAGTGCATGAACCAAGACCCCTTGTTAGAAATATTGGCTTATTTTATATTGTGAATCATAATTCCCATATGAAAAGGATACAAAATATAAATACATAGTTCAGTGAATTCTCACAAGGTGAATATCCATGTCACTCCTTCCAGTTCAAGAAATAAAACATTGCCAGTTCCCCAAAACCCTCCTCATGGGCCCTCTCAATAATCACTCAAAGATAATCTTGATAATCATACTTTTCAGTAATATTTTTCTTGCTTTTATTTACAGTTTTACTGCTTAAGTGTGAATTACTAAACACTAGCTTTGTCTATTTTTTATCTTTTTTTTTTTTGCTGAGGAAGATTAGCCCCGAACATCTGTGTCAATCTTCCTCTATTTTTCATGTGGGTCGCTGCCACAGCATGTCCGACAAATGGTGTTGGTCTGTGCCCAGGATCTGAACCTGTGAACCTTGGCCACCAAAGTGGGGCATGCTGATCTTAAGCTCTAGGCCACCAAGCTGGCCCCCTAGCTTTGTCTATTTTTTAATTTTACATAAATGAAATCATACAGTCTAAATTTTTTATTTGTAGCTTTTTTCACATATGAAAAATTATGTTTGTGAATTTTGTTTGTGAAATTTATGCATATCATTGTGTGTAGTTGCAATTCATTCATTTTCTATTGCTGTATAGTATTTGATTACATAAAAACACCACAGTTTATTTTATTATTGAAGGGAGTTTAAATTGTTTTCAGTTCTTAGAATAACAATTCAGATGATTTTAGCAAGAGCAGCCAGGTTCAAAAGTAATACACAGAGGGCCTCCCTAACCCCTCACATTCCCACCAGTACTAACACCCTTATTAGCTGATTAATCCGTAGTTGAACCTCTGACGTAGAAAGAATTAATCACAGTGTCCTTGAGAGATCTTTACTATTTGGCCATAACGGTTTGGTTCCAGAAGATACTTGGTCTCAAGTTTCTCCAATGAATGCCTTCTTTGGAATTTTGAATTGGAACAAAAAGAGAGTGCGTGTCTCTGAGTGGCTAGAATATAATCTATAAATCTAGGCGCTATGGGTAGCCATGTTTTCCAAATGGGCAAGAGAAAAAGTTAGAAATATCTGCAGAGGAAGAAAAGAAGGAAACAGATGCCTAAAGGGGCATAACAATAAGACTGCAAAGAATCCTGATGATTAAATTTCTGGTGTCAGTTTGTTCTGAAGCTTTTATATCCTTACAATAAATTTCCCATTGGTTTAGAAGAGTTTGAATTGAGAGTCTGTTACATGCAAATACAAGAGCCCTTGTTTTACAGATATTTTTTACTATCTAATTTAGACATGATTCATAACTATTTCTTAAATAATGATATTTTTCAATAATTTTATGTTTGAGGATTCAAGTATCTGGAAAGTAATACTAATGTGTTGAGTGAATTTGGACAAGTAAAAGAACCTCTTTGTGACTTAATTTGCTCATCGGTAACATATGGGAGTTTGGACAATAAGCTCTCTAAGATTCCTTTCATATCTAACACAGAATTATTCTATCCAAGTGCTAGTGGGAAAACTTATTTTTTCTACTTGACTTCTCAGAGGATGCAGTGGGGATCCTGGTGAAAATTTATTAAAAAATTTTTAAACCAAAATATTTCAGAACTCCTCTAGTTCTTAGTAAATGGTGCATTCTCCATTAGAATGCAGAATTCAGAATTAGAGAGCAGGCACTCAATAAATATTTCTCAAATGCAAGAATGAATGAATGACTATCCACTAGAGATATTTTATATCCCAAAATATAGAACATTAAACACATACTCTAATGATGTCAGTGTTCATTTGACCCTTACCATAAACCCTTAATCTTTACAAAAGCCAAATGCAATCTTTCAAACATGGGATCTTCTGCATCTGGGTGATTCAGAACTGAAGGGGTTAATGAAAAGTCAGATACCTTCATAGGATTTCTGTGAAGCACAAAAAGTACAGTGCCAACAAAATCCCCTGAAGAGTAAACAAAACTTGGAACTATTGCAAACAATAAATTGTCAATACCTTATAGAAGCAATGGATAATGAAAACTTATCATGCCTATAGTTAGTATCCTCTTTAAAAGAATTTACAGAGTCTATGAAATTAAATTCTGTGCACAGTTCTCTTAATTTGTCCTTAATTAAACAATACTCCATAAATGGTGCATTCAGTGACCAAATGTTCAGAGACAGCAAAATGGTGGGTCCCAAGCCATTAGGAATGAAATAAAGGCAGTCCCCGGAGAGTCTGCAAGAATCTGGTCTCTCTAAGTGATAACTGATGGTTTAGGAAAGATAATTAACTTTGCAATTACAAACTGCAGCTTTCACCAATGCTGTTTTTCCCCCAGTATAATCTTTAAATGTTGGATTATTTCCTATAACGTGACATAGTTTGCTTGGAAAGAGGAAAAGCAAACAAATACCCCACCTTGGGCTGCTGAGTTCATCAGGAATTAAATCTTTATTGATTAATTTAATGGGTATTGTTTTTTATTTCTAATGTTAGATCAATATCCATTTAATGTGCAATGCTATGCAGATTCTCAACACTAAAATTTCAGCAGTAAATTTATACAAATAACAAAACGATATTTAGATTTTACACAAAACTGGAAAAGATACATTTTTAATTTTTTTATCAGAAAATAAACCTGAAATTACTGTTCAATAAATTAAGAGCTTAAACTTTTAAAGAACCCTTATTCTGTTATAGATTTAGTGACTTTATGCCATTTTTTTCCTGCTTAAGTGATTTTCTGAAAATCTCATTACTTTATTTATTATGGATTTTTAAATTACCTTAGTACCAGAATAATCCAGTTTTCCTCCTCCTCCCCCAAAGAATTCAGTCCACCCTAACTCTACCTGGCCAACTTTTCTTAATGTCAACTGCCACTATGCATTAGGCAAATGTTAATGGAAAATAAAGAATTGCTTTTTTTTTTTCTTTTCTTTTAAAATCTGATTGCGGAAAGGACACCTTTATTGTGTCTATGCAGATAAAAACTGTGAACTGTAAAAACACACTGGACTAATTTTAGATCAAAAATTCCCATCTTCTCTTCAATACTGTTCAACTCTTCAGATGATAGTGCCCCTCTACTTTGCCCTTTTTTCTGATTATTTCTGTTTCTAAATAGATGTGCCTGTGTGTGCAGGTTCAGATGGGTCCTACCATTCACAGTAAATACACCAGACTACAGTCTTTGAAAGTTGACTCACTCATGCAAATACCTAATTGCCTTTTATTTACACTAAGTGATAAAGGTTAAGAATGAGAAGGCAATTGAAAGATACACTGATTTTGATTTTGTGCCTCAAAAATTCAGAGGAAACTTTTCAGACCATGTCTCAAGTCGTCAGGCTTTATCAGAGACTTTCACATTAAATAATCTTTATATGTTTTCTGATCTTGGGCAAGATCACCCTTCCACCCTCCCTCCTTTCCTTCTTTCTTTCCTTTCTTCTTTCATTCACTCATTAAATATTTATTGAATTCATACTACATATTAGTACTGAGCCAGAATCTATGGGTACAGAGACATATACAACACACTCAAGGAAGTCACCATTAATGGAAGCAGAAGTTCTTTGCTTGTGGATCACATATATATATACGGCCACTGGGGTCTTAGCTAAATATAGAGAAATGGGCTGCTTCTCTTCCCAGAGGCCTAGCTTCTACACTGCCATAGAAAACCCAGACAACTTTCTGTATCCAACACTGTCACAGAAAACCCGGACAGCTTTCCACATCTAAATCCATTTCCATGTCTACTTAGCAAAATTTCCATCTTTCCCTAAAAAAGAGAACAATGAATACAAATTATCCACCAGGCCACCTGACACAAGCCCATTTTCCCTGTAAGATTGTGCCTGTTTCCACCCTAATCAGTCTCCAAATTTTAAGGATGGTCTCTCCCTAACACCTTTAACCTCAGTTCCCTACCATTCACACCTTTAAATTAACCTGGCTTTGGTCACACACCCTGAACTGCAGTCCTAATGGCATCTGTACATCTCCCACTCACCTTATCTGTGACTTCTCGTTTCTCCTTGCCCTATTTCCTTGACCTACTTTTTATTTTGCATCATACCTCATCTCCCACTTGGGCCTTCTCTTCTAGCCCTCTTACTTGATCATCCAGTTTACATTCACTCTCCCAGCTCTGACCTTCAGACAAATGCCCTCAGATGTCAAGAGTTGCCCGGGGTGGAGCCCCACACTGCCTCTTGATCTCATGGGACTTCCTGGCTGAGCCTGGACTGCATCATCATGAGTGGGGAAAGGGGATGAAGGAGCACCTTCAGCTGTTATCTCTTGGTCCAAGGCTTCATTACCTCCTTTTTGGACAATTACAGAAGTTTCATAACTGGTTTCTCTGTATTTATTCCCCCAAAACTCAAGTTTATTATCTGCCATTTTAAGATGACTATGTCTACGGCCCTATTCTGTTCCCCAACTCTGCAAAACTTGTGCTTTGTTCACTGCACAGCACTACACTCCTCATGGTAGAGAATGTGTAATATTCATTCTTGTACTTCCCCCTGTACTTCGCAGGACCTTGGTAGAGTACTTCTCAAAATTTATCCACTAAATGCTAATTCCATTGGATATCAGTGTATGTTTTGCATGGACAATTTTCCACCAATAAATATGGAAACCACTAGCTTAACAAAACTTACATAAGTTTCTTTACTGCAGGACTTCCTGAGCCTTAAATATGCTAATGTACTTGTAGTATGCCAAGAGGAAGATAAAAGATTTGGTTCTCAACCAGGAACGCCTTTTTCCCTAGAGCATCTCGAATAGCTAGTGCTAGTGCTCTGTGGAGCACATGTTTAGTGAAATATTGTTTAACAAAATAAAGTTTTAAGTATCTAGAGAGTAATTAAAAGGCTTCCATGATTTGGTCCTTGTTTCCCTTCCTATTCTATCTAATTACTTTCTACAAATTTCCTATTACTAACTTTATATTCTAGGCAAAAAGGCCATTTCCTATTCCAACAAGTCCTATGCTTTGCTGCACACCTGTATTTGCTCTTCTTTTTCCCATTCTCCCACCTAACCTTCTCCAGTTAAAGTTTTACCCATAATTTAAGACCCCCGAGAAAAGTCTTCTTACCCACAAAGCCTTGGTTTATCACTTAACTAAATATGACTTCCTTGTGTTCTCAAATTCTATACTACCATTTTTATGGCATATATCTCAATCTGTTGGGTATTGTGGACACATTTCCATTTCCAGTTTACAAATTCTTAAAAGAATTGCATTATATTGTATATTGAGTTCTCACCATGAACTAGCCACTCTTCCAGGCATTTTATTCATTTATCCATTCAGTCATTCATGCATGTATAGACCTCCTTTCTTCAATCCAGCCATCCATCATATTAGTGAGTACCAAAGCACGTTCAGGGGCTAAGCATTGAGAATACAACAGTGAACAAGGTAGACAAAACACATTCCCTCATAGAGTTTATATCCTAATGGAGGATCATGGATCATAAACATGTGAAAAAGGAATTAGTAAGACGATTTGGGGAGTGATAAGTGATATGCAGAAAATAAAACAGAATAATGGTGTACAGAATAACAACTCAGGCTGGGATGCTTGCATTAAGTTAGAGCAGTCAAGACATTTTGTTTATGCCGGCTCATTTAATCCTCAGAGTAATACTCTGAGCTACTTATTGCTATCGTCAGTTTATATATGAGCAAATTGAAGCTAAGTGAAGTTTCACAGGTTGACCAAGGTCATTGAGATAATAACTATTAGAACAGGGCTAGTGCATATGTTTGCACAGGCTGTGCATCACAAAACTCCAAAGAGCCACGTTCATGTCCTAGTCTATGTGAATAGTGTCTCTATCAGTCAGGATTTGATAGAGAACCAGAACCACTAAAAGTGATACAGAATAAGGGATGTATGATAGGGACTAGGCCATACATAATTGTGAGAGCTGATAAAGAGTCTATGGAAAGTCATTGCCTCTTTTTCTGGTGTGGGATAGAAGTCACTGTAGGTGACCAGGGCTAGTAGTGCTAAGAAACTATTATATAAAGTGGGGGAAAGCAAGGATTAACTGGAAGCCCATGGAAAAAACGGATCCCACAAGGACAAACTTTATCCCACTAGGACAAATTGGAACCCATGTCTGTGTCTCACTGTCTCTCACCTCAGTGAAGTGGGCAATACGCAGGAGGAGCTGGTGCCTTTCACCACATGGCTGTTGATGTACCTGACCCAGGTCTTGGAGAAGCTGAAGGAGGAATCCACTTGGAACTGGAGGAGCTGTGGCCTGGCTGCTGCTCACGCCTATGAGATGAGCCATGAAATCAGTGACAACGTGCATAAGCTGAAAGCTGCATGTTACCCTACAGTGAACTTAGGGTATAATGGCTGCTGCTTCCAAATCTTGCACAAATTTCTCTTGCGACCAACCCTAGCTAGAATCATACAAAGAACAGAATTTTTGAAAATGTAGGTCCAGCTTACCTAAGATGACACAGCGGCCCTGGGTTGTGCAATTCAAACCCTGCACAGCCACACATAGCATCCCTTGTAGCAGAGATGGGCTTTCACCTAAACTTTGGGACTCCAAAAGTCCCATGCTTTTGGCTACATAGTATTACCTCCTTCATATGAGACACAATATGTCTCATACTCATACATCTCACAATACCTACCACAGAAAGTAAGTGCTTACTAAATATTTAGTAAACAAATAATTCACAAGGCATTGCATAGGCCTGACCTGAAAGTCGCTCTAGAGAATAAAATTCTTACATTCTCTCAATTGACTAGACTGTACGAAAGCACACAGGCTGGCAAAAATAATCACTTTTGACCAGAGAAAAACAGAATGATCTCTCTGTCATTGAAACACTTTGCTTTTAGGAGAGTGGGACTAAGGGTCCCATTTCTAAATGTAAGCATTTGTGTTCTGGCATAACTAGACCAGCATCACCTGAGAACAGAAGAACCAGCATCACCTGGGAGCTTGTTAGAAATGAAAATTCTGAAGTTTCACCCCAGATCCACTGAATCAGAAATTCTAGGGGTAGGGCCTCGCAATCTGTGTTGGAGCAAACCCTCCAGGTGATTCTGATGCATACTCAAATTTGAGAATCACTGACATAGCAATGCTGAGTTCCAGGGCAAGTGAATAAAAGGAGAAGCTAAAATAGGTCTCATTTGGTGAATCTGCACATTTGGTGAGTAAAAGAAACTATATAAGGAAACACTGAGCAGCAACTTGAGATAATTCCGGATAGCTAGGCAAAAGTGGAAAAGGCAGAAAGCAGCCACTAGAAGCAAGTGCTTTAAGGAGCAAGCACATCATGCAGTTGCAATAAGAGAGTCATCCAGAGGCAATATAGGGGATTTCTCCAGTGGTATACGGCAGCACCTTTTCCACAGATGCTCCTGGCAGGCGGGTCGCTGATTTCTTGTTACTGGGCAAGTTCTGTGTGAACTGATGAATTGCATCATGGGTCCCCACCCTGCTAATCATGCAATTTGATATAAATGTTCATGAAATGGTGACACAACCACATTGCCCTCTCTAGCTTATGTGTAGTCATGTCTCTCCTTAGGAACTTCCTTGTTTGTCCAAAGAAAAGTCAGTCGCTGCAGAATCAACCATTAAAAAGGCCTAGAGACCACTTGATTCTGATCAAGCCTAGCATTCTCAACTGCCTTCCCTCCATCTGCCTGCAGCTGCTTGCTCACCCAGTCCTAATCTCACTCGCTCCAGACTCCTGCTTCATTTCCTCTTCATAGCCCCACACTTATCTCTCCAACTCGACCTATGATATTGAGGTAGGATAGTATTTTGAAATGCTAATCGCTGTGGAGGGATTTTTTCACCCTTTATTTCCTCCTTGCTCCTCTGCACCTATGATCAAAGCTGAAGACCTAATTCTCTGTGGCTTTTCTGTTCCACCATGCTAAGACTTCAAGGAACCTTAGCAGGTATGTCAACCAGCTGAAGGAAGAGGACTGAGCTATAGACAAGATGTCTTAGTAAACAACACAGAGAGGGAAGAAATATACCTTTGGCTGAGGGTTGGAGATTCAAAAGGGAAGAGCAAGGGAAGACTGGGATGCAGCTTCCATGCAGCCAGATAGTGAAAGAGGATTTCAGAAAGAGAACAGTTTATCAGGCATGTCTAGGCCTGTGGGAGCAGAGAAAGCCTCAAAGAAGGATTCCAGGGCCCCAAACATGAGGTAGATGAAACAGAGAGCTGCCAGGACAGTGGAGACTTGGCAGTAACTCTGTGGACAAATGACCCATGACTAGTTCCACCCTCTCCAAACACCTGGTCACTGTGTAAAATTCCAGAAGTTGAACATGGAAAATAGCTAAGGTTAAATTTTCCCCTAAACCTATGAAATGGGTTAATTTATGGAAGAGAGAGTAGTAGTTCTTGCACGACTAAGTGTATGGAATGAAGTTAATACTTCTTAAGACTGTACCTTTTTTTCTCCTCACTAGGATTATGTCTTTTTAATTATTTTATTTTGATAAACAATGTACTATTATGGGGAAGACCTATTATCTTGAAATGAACTTAAACATTGCTAGCTTGGCTGCTTTAGAGGTCGATTGCCAGAAACAGGGGAAAAAGGAGGAGGAGGCAGATTTAACCAAATTCAGGATTTAGCCATTATAATTTGGTACATGAGTTCCAAGTTGAAAGGGTTGGATATCGTTGTTACTAACGGTGCGCCTGCAGTGGTCTAACTTGATAGCATGATCCTCTTCACTTAGTAGGAGAGTGAGGCTGGTATATACCGTTATATATACAGAATGCAAAAAAGTATTTTAGATGGAATTAAGTCCAATACACTAGAAAGATAGAGGAGGGAGTGATTTAATTTTTGGATGGGGGGATGTATCAGTCAGGATCCCAATACAAAACAGATGAAATATTTATAATAAGATAATTCTAGGAGGATTTTTTTTTTTTTTTAACAAAAATGTGGATGTAAAAGAACACAGGGCAAAGAGTCTTCAACCAGGACTTAGTAGAAGTTGAGCTATTATCATCCAAGGTCCAAAGGAGAGGAAAATGTACCAGCACATGGAGGGAAAGTTGTGCAAAGTCAGAGGCCTTGAAATGAACAGTGGTCTTCATTTGAGAGACATAGCTAAATGTGAGTTCACAGGAAGGATCTGAAGGAATACATGGCCAGATCTTACCCTCTTGCCTCCTTTCGATCTCCTTCTAAAGGTCCCCACAGGCTGAACCCAGCCTGAAGTCACAGGACTTGAGAGCCCAGTTGACGGAGTCCATGAACTCAGCCTTTCCAGGCAGAGGGCAGTGAGGATAAAGGTGGTGGGTGGACCCAAGGGGCAATCAGAGGATAAGTGGGCTAGGAATGATGTTTCCAAGAAGGAGATGTCTCACCAACATTTTGAAGGCTCCTTAGGAGTTTGCTAGGTACATAATGGAAGGCATTAACTTAGATTCACTTTCCAGGTTGGTTTTATGTTGACAAGATGATAAATTCTGACATTTTCTGAGCACATTTCCACTTACTAGAATAAGAAGGACGTAAGAGGTATGTCAGACTGTTTTCATCCAAGGACACTGAATTTCTTAAGATAGCCCATATATTAATACCATGTCACTTGTTGTTATAGATTGAATTGTGTCCCCCAAAAAGATGAAGTCCTAACTTCCAGTACCTGTGAATGTGGCCTTATTTGGAAATAGAGTCTTTGCATATGATCAAGTTAGGATGAGGTCATCAGAGTGGGTCCTAATCCAATATAGCTGTGTCCTTACAAAAAGTGAAAATCTGGACAGAGATAGCCAAGCACACACGGAGAACACCACGTGAAGATGAAGGCAGAGATCAGGGTGATGCATCTACAAGTCAATGAATGCTAAAGATTACTAGCAAACCACCAGAACCTAGGCAAGAGACGTGAAACAGATTCTCCCTCACAGCCCTCAGAAGGAACCAACCCTGCTGACACCTTCATCTTGGACTTCTGGACTCCAGAATTGTGAGCAATATATTTCTGTTGTTTAAGCCACCCAGTTCATGATATTTCATTATGGCAGCCACAGTAAATGAATATGCTTAGAAGCAATGTATCCTCTATAATTCTTTTTCTCTGCTACAAAATATATACATCAATGATAAGAAATGTCCTGCTCATGTTTACTCAAAACTTAATAAAAATGATCATGTCATGTAAGGTTTTTAGTATAATTTTGCTCCCAACAGAAGTCAATTTATCATGAAACCAAAGAAACTTAAGTTTTAAGGTCCCCCAATTACATTGGCCCCTTCTAAGTCCCAGTACCTAATTTTATATTCTTAATTTGAATTCTTTTTCTTAAAGAGAGTAACCCAGATATTATATAAACTTTGGACTCCATAAAACCTGTATCCATTCTTTATCCCAACTTTTGTTATTATAACCTCCAACCTCAGCTAGTTATTCAACACAGCTGGATATGATATCTTTATATCCTAAATCACTCCTAACATGCTTTCAAATTTATTGTTTTTATAAACAACCACCATTAAAAATAAACTTAAAGAAGGAATAACAAACAAAAAGAACAACTTTGAGAGTCCTTGAGCATAGAGTGTTCTAGACCCAGTGGGATTCCAAAACGAGGACAAGAAGCCTTCTCTAATCTGCACCAAATGGTGATTTTTATGTTTTTTCAATGCATTTATTTTTGCATGAGGATTCCTGCTTCAGGTGAATTATTTCAAAGAAAAAGCTCATTTCTGATACTCCTAGTTTCCCACTATTTTTCCAGGTTGTGAAATCTCCATTGCTTTGGAGAGAAGATGGAATAAAATTATAATTACGTTCATTAGCATATACAAATGGAAGAATCCTGCTTTACTATATGTATTCATTAAGAGTAAGCATCAGCAGATTCCAGAGTTTGCCTCATTAAGTAAGTGGTAGAATCATACACATCCCTAGTACTTCTGAGCAGGATGGGAGGAGTTGGGGTGTTATGACCTGAGCTGGCCATGACTCAAAGGGCTTTCTTTATCTGGAATTCATATACTCTCTCTACAGCGTGGGCCGTACTCCCATCTGTCACTATAATAACCATATTTAGGCTTCACAAGTACGTACTCAAACTTAAATCCTATTTTAGCAGGAGAAGAGCAGACATCTCTCAACTCCACAGGGAGTTAGGCAAGGTAGCTGAAGTACTGCTGAGATCATCTTAGAAAAATAAAACCCATTTGTTTCTTGCTTTCCCTGGATAATGACATTCTGGCACTTTTCCAGGCCGTGTTGACTAATAAGAAGTTAGAGTTCATGTACACCACCATTTTCTTTTGCAAACATTGTGCATAAATTCTGCCTGGTGTTATGGTGGACCACTTACTCCCTCATGCTTCCACGTGGAGGGGGCTGTCCTTGAGAAACACTGTAGACTCTTCTCTACTCTCTTACTCATTCCCACCCCAGGGAAGAAGAACTCATCTAATTGGTGAGTTTGGGAGAAGGAATTGGGCATCCTTGGATCAGTGCCTTCTTTCTCTCTTTTGAATCCACTTGTCTGTAGAAGGTACCTGTTCTATCTACTTTTTGCCATGCAGTCAGTATCCCCAGGTCAGAGAGGCCTGATGTTATTCAGCTATACCTATGACTAGGTATGTAAGTCTGTTTTGGATTGTCTCTAAAAACAGGCTGCCAACAATTCGTCCTCTCCTTGTACATGCTTGCCTATTCTCTCATCAAGAAGTGGGATCTATTTCCTCACCCCTTAAATCCAGGCTGGACTGTTGATTTATTTACACCAACACAATGCAGTAGAAGTGATGCTTTATGAGTTCTAGGCCTAGTCCTTGCAAGGCTTGGAAGCTTCCATTTCCCCTCTCTTGGAATCTGGCCATGCTGTGTGGAAGTCCAGACCGTCCTGCTGGAGAGAGAGGGATGTGGAGAGGAAGCACCACGTGAAGCAAGGAGCCATTTGTAGGAGAACCAAAGTACCACAGCCAACTCCCAGCACCAAAGGCTCCAGATATGTGAGAGAGCTCTCTTGGACCATCTAGTCCAACCTGCCTGCCACCTGAATGCAGCCATATGAGTGACCCCAAATGAAACACGTGGAGCAGAAGAACTGTCCAGTCCACCCACAGAATAATCAGAAGTAACAAAAAGTTGTTTTAACACTAAGTTTGGGGATTTGTTACACTAAGTTTGGGGGTTTGTGACATAGCAGTAGATAACATCTTTTTTTGGTAATTTTAGGATTGAAGACTTAGCAAGCCTATTTGGACACACACTTAAATCACATTCTACAAAGAGCTTTATCAGTAATTAAGACGATATTTTAATCTCCATCTTTCTTCTCTTGCGTCTGCTTATGAATTAAGTCCAAACTCTGGAGAGGAAACAAACAGTAACATGTATTGACTGGTTAAGACTCCTCAACTGGAAAGTACCTTTTCTATCTACATAAAAACCTGTATGTCCTCCAAGAGTCAGCCCAAATGTCACCTCTGAAAACTCGTATTTGATTCCAATCCCTCTTCTCTGTATTTTTCCAGAGTGTAACTTTATCACAGCATATATTTTCACTTTGTCTTCCACATTACTCCATGCTCATTGAAATCAGAGGACATATTTTATTTGAATTTATATCACCACACTCAGAATCACGTCTAGCACAAAGTCATGTTTAGTAAATGCCTGTTGAATGTAATATTTGAGAAACTTTACCTCATTTGCTTCATTAAATAGTATAAAACTACTTCATTTCTCCCATCTTTTTTTTCTAAAAAATTTTTCTTTCAATGCTGTGGTCTACAGTTTGGTGATGTGGAAAGAGCACTAGCTTTGACCAAGATGAATCTGGATTTCAAACTTATCTCTGCTACTTTTTAAACTTACGTGGCTTTGGGCAACCACTTGCCATTTCTGAGCTTTAATCTCCTTATTATAAGATAGGAATGATTATTGATAGAATTTTAGTAATGGATTTTTTAACAGTTTTATTGAGATAATTCACATATCATACAATTTATCCATTTAAAGTATATAATCACCACAATCTAATTTTGAAATACTCCTCAAAAGACACCCAATACCCATGAGTAGTCACTGCCCGTTTCCCTCTTCCCCTTAACCCTAAGCAAGCACTAATCTTGCTTTCTGCCTCTATAGAATTGTCTGTCCTAAATATTTAATATAAAGGGGATCATAGAATATATGATCTTTGTGATCATATTCTTTCACTTAACATAATGTTTTGAAGGTTCATCCATGTTGTAATATGTATCAGTACTTCATTCCTCTTTATTGCCAATTAATATTCCCTTGTATGGCTATACTACAATTCTGTTGTCGAATTATTAGTTGATGGACATTTGGATTGTTTCTACTTTTTGGCCATAATGCAGCTATGCTGCTATGAATATTTGTGTATAAGCTTTTGTGTGGACATATCTTCTCATTTTTCCTAGGTATATACCTAGGAGAATTGCAATGTAGGAGTGTTCCAATTTCTCCACATTCCCATCAACATTGTAATTGTCTTTTTTATTTTAGTCATCCTAACGGATGTGAAGTAGTATCTCATTGTGGTTTTGATTTGTATTTCTCTGAAGAATGATAATGTTGGACATTTTTTCCTATATTTATTTATCATTTGTTTACCTTCCTTGAAGAAATGTCTATTCACATCCATTGTCTATTTTTGGGTTATTTGCTTTTTATTGTTGGGTTATTTGCTTTTTATTGTTGAGTTATAAGATTTCTTTACATATTCTGGATACAATTCTCTTATCAGATATATGATTTGCAAATATTTCTTCCCATTCTGTGAGGTATCTTTGCACTTTCTTGGTGGTGCTCTATGAAATGTGAAAGTCATTAATTTTGATGAAGTCCAATTTGTCTATTTTTCCTTTAGCCACTTGTGTTTTTGGTGTTATATCTAGGAATGATTTGCCTAACCTGAGGTCACAAAAATGTATTCTTATGTTTTTTCTCAGAGTTTCATTGTTTTAGCTCTTACATTTAGGACTGTAATCCATTTTGATTTAATTTTTGTGTATGGTGTGAGAAACCATACTCATTCAACTTCAAAAACCAACTTCATTCTTTTGCATGTGTATATTCAGTTGTTCTAGGACCATTTGTTGCAAAGATTAGTTTTTTCCCATTGAGTTACCCTTGTTGAAAATCAATTGACCATAAATATAAGGGTTTATTTCTGGACTCTCAATTCTGTTCTGTTACCAGAATCTATTTCAGATTTCTACTGACATAGTTCCAGTGAAATACAGAAACTTGACTTCTATATAGCTCCATTCTCTACTTTTTTTCGTGCTATAATTGTTATATATACTATAACTATACATGTTGCAAGCACAATACATCATTATAATTGTGTCTTTTAAAGAAGTTAAGGAGAGAAAGAAGAATAAGTATATGTTTGTAGAGTTTGTTATATTAACCTTCTATTATTTTTTCTGGTTCTATTCATTTATTCCTGTGGATTTTAGTTATCATCTGATGTTATTTTCTTACTCCAATACAGCTATCACCTCCTTTGTACTGCTATCATCAAATATAGTACATTTCTATATGTTATAGGCCCAACAATATAATTATATACATATTGTTTTATGCTACATAATTATATTTACTGCCACTCTTTGCTTTCTCATGTGTATTCAAATTAACATCTGGTGTAACTTGCTTTCAACCTGAAGAATTTTCTTTAGTATTTCTTGTAAGACAGGTCTTATAGCAACAAATTCTCTCAGTTTTATTTATTTTGGAATGTCTTTATTTCATCTTCATTTATGAAAGGTAGTTTTGCTGGATACAAGATTCTTGGTTGACAGGTTTTTTACTTTCATCACTACATTGCCTTTTGGCGTTCACTGTTTACCACAAGAAGTCATCTGTTAATCTTTGGGTTTCACTTGTCCATGATGAGTCGTTTTCCTCTTACTGTTTCAAGATTTTCTCTTTGTCATTAAGCATTTTAACTATGATGTGTCTAGGTGTGGATTTCTTTGAATTTATCTTACTCGGAATTTCTTGAGCTTCTTGGGTGTGCAGATTAATATGTTTCAGCAAATCTGGGAAGACTTCAGTTTTTATTTATTTATTTTTGCTGCTCCTATCTCTCTTGTTTCTCCTACTGGTACTCTCATTAGGCTTATGTTAGGGCACTTAATAGTATCCCATATTTCTCTGAGGCTTTACTCATTTTTCTTTATTCTTCTTTTTTCTCTGTGTTCTTAAGATTGCATATTTTCTATTGATCTATCTTCAAATTCTCTAATTCTCTCTTGTGCCTGCTCCAATCCCATAGTGAGTTTTTCTTTTTCTTATTTTACTTTTCAACTCTGCAATTTCTGTCTGGTTCTTAATTTTTAAAAAATTCTCTCTCTTTATTGATAGTCTCTGTTTGATGAGACATTATCATCTCATCAACGTATGATGATACATATCTTTCTTTAATTTTTTTTTTTTTTTTTTTTTTTTTTAAAGATTTTATTTATTTATCTTTTTCCCCCCAAAGCCCCAGTAGATAGTTGTATGTCACAGCTGCACATCCTTCTAGTTGCTGTATGTGGGACGCGGCCTCAGCATAGCCAGAGAAGTGGTGCGTCGGTGCGCGCCCAGGATCCGAACCCGGGCTGCCAGCAGCGGAGCGCGAGCACTTAACCGCTAAGCCACGGGGCCAGCCCTCTTTAATTATTGAAGTATAGTTTCCTTTACTTCTTTGAACATGTTTATAATGACTAATTTGATATCTTTCTTAAATCTGACATCTAGTCCCTCTCACAGATAGTTTCTGTTGCTTGCTTTCTTTCTCCTTGTATTTGGCTCATACTTTTCTGTTTACTTGTATGTCTCATAATTTTTTATTAAAAATTGGACATTTTAGGGGCTGGCCCCATGGCATAATGGTTAAGTTGGCCTGCTCTGCTTTGGCAGCCTGGATTCAGAGGTTCAGATCCCAGGCGTGGATGTATACCACTCATCAGCCATGCTGTGGAGGCAATCCACAGACAAAATAGAGTAAGATCAGCACAGATGTTAGTTCAGGGCAAATCTTTCTCAGCAAAAAAAAAAAAAAAAAAATTGGACATTTTAGATAATATATTGTATAGGTACTCTGGTTATCAATACCCATACCACAGGAATTGTTACTGTTGTTTGCTTGATCCTTTGTTTATTGGTTTAATAACT
Organism: Ceratotherium simum simum; assembly: GCF_057802395.1. NCBI lineage: Eukaryota > Metazoa > Chordata > Mammalia > Perissodactyla > Rhinocerotidae > Ceratotherium > Ceratotherium simum. Next base: position 24,893,585 of record NC_141904.1, read on the forward strand.
TGGCTGAACTGATTCTGCAAAGTCTATTTTCTCCATGGTGTGCAGTCTTGTATGTTGCTCCTCAAAGAATTTAAATACTTTTTTTTAAACAGTTTTCAACAGTTATGGTTCTTTCATTGAGAAGAGCATCTAAGAGCTCCTCACAGTGCTATTCCAACTCAGTAATGGATTTATATTTAGTTCATTATAAGTTCAAGAATCTTCCAGAGTCTTGCTCAAAATGGGAATTTTGTATGTTTTTAAAGCCTTAACGGAAATGTAACATTTTCTTGTTAGTCCTATTTATACAATGAGTCAGAGTCAAGAATAGGAAATCTTCAAAGATCAGGAAAAGTGACTGACCAATGGAATTTGGGGAATATCCAGAGATATATAGAAGAAGAATAGAGTTACCCCACCGAAATGAGGATGTAATTTATATTGCTAATGTAAACCACAAAGAACTGAGTAACTTTGGGGTCCAGTCCGGTAGCATAGCAGTTAAGTTTGCGTGCTCTGCTTCAGCAGCTTGGGGTTCACTGATTTGGATCCCAGGAGTAGACTGATGCACCGCTCGTCAAGCCATGCTGTGGCAACATCGCATATAAAGTAGAGGAAGAGGGGCATGGATGTTAGCCCAGGGGCAATCTTCCTCAGCAAAAAAGAGGAGGATTGGCAATGGATGTTAGCTCAGGGCTAGTCTTCCTCACACACACACACAAAACTGAGTAACTTTGTAGTCCAGTCTAGACCTGAGATACATATTAAAAATTAGATCAATATTTAATTTAAAATGCAATTTAAGTGTTTTTTTAAGTCTCTTGTAAATATGGAAAGAAGATGTCATTTGATATCATCATATTTTTAGGTTCTTATACTTTGACAACTCTTTCTTTCATGTAAGTTAGGTCTAAGTCATCTCCATTCTCTCTAACAGCTCATTGAATTCCCCCCATCCAACTCAAACCAATTTACATTGGCTTTTGTCTTTTCTACTGTCTTTAAAAAGATACTATTTGGATATGTTCATTTCTCTTCTGCCAGTAACCTTCTGCTTTTTCCAACGTCAATCACTCAAGCAATTTTCAGTGACTCCTTGTTCTCTCCCCCAATTCTTTTCATGATTCTATACAAGAAAGACTCAGGATCCAAGCTGGCACACACATGTTTCTCCTAAATAGTTTGAGGCGAGAAGAGGTTTTTAACACCTAGACATTAATTTTTTGTTTGCTGTTCACTAGAAAAAAAGATTGCCATTGTTGAAATCCTTCTGGGGTGGTAAAAATGTCAATCATGAAAGGATGGGCTGGTACTCTAACATAGAATGTTGACAAAAAACATTATCCTTGCTTTAACTCTTCTTACTTATTTTGTTCTCAGTCATTCTAGGAAAACTGAGGCATCTTAGCAGATATTTTAATAATACCTATTTTGTAAAAATTAGGTTATATAATTAACATAAAAGCCACTTCTTTAATAGGTGTTCAATTAATGTGGATTTTATTTCTATCCTCTGCCTACTATTGGGTAATAGAGCTTATACATACCAAGGATGGGAGAATGTCACACCCCTTCTGGAGGCTTCTACTGGTTCCTTTGAATCTTCCTGAGCATATGAAAATATGCCTAGAATGCTGGCAATAATTTTCTAGGATTTAGCAGTTGAGAAAAGAATCTTCTGACAGTGGCTTAGGGTTATTCACTAACATATTTACTGTACAGATGTACATTGGTAGAATTCAAGCAAGAACTGATGCAGTGTTCTACGTTTGCATTAATTAATGCAACACTGGCAAGTGACACTGTGCATAATTTTAAAAATATTTTTTAACTCACTATTGTTTATGTTGACCTCTTGAAAGTATAATATGGAAATATTTTCCTTACCAAAATAGTTTTTCTTCTGCTTTATGAGCCTTCTGTTTTCTTGTTGGAGGTTTTCTCCTGTTTTCTATCTTGTAAAGTTAAAAAATAAATATAGAGAATGATAGACAATACACAGATAGATAGATAAATAGACAGACAGACTTATTTTGAGGTTCTAAAACACTAAATTCATATAAAATACCAGAGTCTAGAGATATGCACATTTGGGCTGGGGAATTTCTGTTCCCAAAATATTCAGAGATTGGCATTTACCAAGACTGTGAGTCTAGACTCTAAAGGACTATGGAAACATTCCACCATCTCAGACATGTTATGCACCTCTATCATCACTACCATTACTAACACCACCATCCATCACCACCCTGCTACCTCAAACTCATATCTCCCACCAGGAAAATGTCACCAGGTAAAGAGAACTCAAGGGAAGTCTTCATGTCAAATACATAGTCTCTCTCTACCTAGCTCAGCTAAGGTGGAGTTGTAGCAATTATCTGGTTAAACTTGATCAGTGGAGGCAATCAAATGTATATCCTTTAAGTGTGTGAAGGATCTTGCTTGACTTTGATAATTGACACATCTTTACTTCAATATAATGTGATGTGCCACATGGAATTTCTCTACACGTTTGTCCCAAAATATATGGAGAGAATGCTAAGAAATTTTATGTAAAGAAGTCTGGATTAAAATGGTATATTCTACTTATCAGGGAAAAGAATAAGAATTTTGAATAGGAGGAATGAAAGAAGAAGGTGCTGTGAAAAACTAAGACACTGGGAAAAGAAATAACCACAAGAACAGAGCAGAAATCCACAGACCAAAAAGACCAGGAAGGTCACAGAAATGATCTCATCTATTGAATCTAGCATCACCTTCAAATTTGTACATCACATAAGAGTGGCAAAGAGAACTTGAAAGTATGCAAGTGATGATGGAACAAAAATCCTCGCTTTGTGACAACTGTGGGGATCAAGGCTGTCTTACTGCATGTCTATGTGCATGGATACTTTACATTGTAAGGGATCTTTTCAAGGAATATGTTTGCCATCTATAGATTCAATGCAATTCTTATCAAAATTCCAAGGTCATTTTTCACAGAAGTACAAGAAATAATCCTAAGATTTATGTAGAACCACTTAAAAGACCCCAAAGAAGCAAAGCAATCCTGAGAAAAATGAACAAAGCTCGAGTAATCAAATTTCCTGATTTCAAACTATACTAAAAAGCTATAGTAATTAAAACAGTATGGTACTGACATGAAAAGAGATACATAGACCAATGGAATAGAATTGAAAGCCCAGGAATAAACACCTGCATATATGATCAGCTAATGTTTGACAAGGGAGACAAGAATACTCAGTGGGGAAAGGACAGTCTCTTCAACAAATGATATTGGGAAAACTGGATAACGACCTGCACATAAATGAAACTGGATGCCTATATTTTACCCCTCACAAAAATTAACTCCAAATAGAGTAAAGACTTAAACATAACACTTGATACCATAAAACTCCTAGAAGAAAACATAGGGGAGAAGATTCCTTGATGTTGGTCTTGGCAATGATCTTTTGGATATGACACCAAAAGCACAAGCAGTAAAAGCAAAAATAAACAAGTGGGACTACCACAAACTTAAAAGCTTCTGCACAACAAAAGAAACTACCAACAAAATGAAAAGGCAACCTATGGAATGGGAGAAAATATTTGCAAACCATGTATTAGATACAGGGTTAATATCCAAAATGTATATAAAGAACTCATACAACTCAATAAAAAGAAACAAACAATCCAATTAAAAAATGGGCATAGAAACTGAATAGACATTTTTGCAAAGAAGACACACAAATGGGCAATAGGTACAGGAAAAGATGCTCAACATCACTAATCATCAGGGAAATGCAAATCAAAACCACAATGAGATATCACCTCATACCTGTTAGAATGGTTATTATCAAAAAGACAAGAGATAACCAGCGCTGACAAGGAAGGATGTGGAGAAAACGGAACATACATACACTGTTGGTGGGAATGTTAATTGGTACAACCACCATGGAAAAGAGTATGGAGTTCCCTTAAAAACTTAGAAGTAGAACTACCATGTGATCCAGCAATTCTACCTCTGGGTATATATACAAAGGAAATGAAAACAGGATATAGAAGAGATATCGGCATTCCCATGTTTACTGTAGCATTATTCACAATAGCCAACCTAATATGGAAACAATATTAGGAATATTGTAACAATATGGAAACAACCTAAGTGTCTGTCAATGGATGAATGGATAAAGAACATATAATATATATATATAATGGAATATTATTTGGCCATAAAAAGAGAAGGAAATGCTGCCATTCCTGGCAACATGCATGGACTTTGAGTACACTACGCTAAGTGAGATAAGTCAGATAGAAAAGACAAATACTATATGATCTTACTCACATGTCAAATCTAAAAAAGCTGAAGTCTTAAAAACAGAGAGTAGAGTGGTGGTTGCCAGGGGTTCGGGGTTGGGGAATTGGGAGATGTTGTTTAAGGATACAAACTTGCAACTAGTACATAAATAAGTTCTGGAGTTCTAACGCACAGCATAGTGATTGTAGTCAACAATACTGTATTATAAACTTCGAAGTTCCTAAGAGACTAGGTCTTAATTGTTCTCACCACAGAAAAGAAACAATAACTATGCGATGTTATAGAGGTGTTAGCTAATGCTACGGTGGTAATCATATTTCAATATGTAAATGTATCAAATAGACATGTCGTACACCTTAAACCTACACAATATTATATGCCAATTATATCTCAATAAAAAAAGAAAGATGTTTGGTCAGATACTAATTCTGCTGGATATACTTATTTCACCAAAAAGTTTGAATTATGAAGTAATTTAGTGAAACCCTTAAACAAGTATAATTTTCTGAAGAACTTCTCAGGGCCTAGTGGTTGGTGAATCTCCAGAAAAGGAATGGGAGGTAATAGTGCACCAAGCATCTTTTACCAGGAAGCCATTTTTATGGTGCTTCTCGTGGGATAAAGCAGCACTGTCTGAATGGAAAGGTATGAACAAGGAAGTGTTCATAGAGGTACATAGAGGTTCGCGCCCATGTTTTAAATGAATGAAAGCAGGATAGTGGAGTGGGTTGCTCATCAGAAAGCAGGAAAAGAAAGACAAAAGGATACATTATAAATATTTTTTTTAATGTGGGTGATTTAAAACAATGATACCTTAAGCAATTTGTCAATGTGACACCTGTGTTGCTGAGGTGATAATGCACATGCAGCTTTTTCTTTCAGTCTTGATCCACTGAAGAAACAACCTTGTCCCATAGCACGGGAAACTTTAAAGATGATGGAACACCTAAGGACTTCTTTTTGGTGGACATCCCACTCAGCCATTACCATTTATTCATTCATGCATTAAATATTTGCTGGGTACTTCTTTTGTGCCTGGCACTTAATATATGTATTTTTACAGGGTCATACTTTTAGTCTAAGGGTGGCAGATCCTTGTGATGCACAAAGCCACATTTATTTAGCTACTTCATTTCAGAGCAGTTTGGGTTGACAGTTTTCTGCACTTGTCAGTATCCTATTTAGAAGCTAAGTCCTAGTGATCTCTGAGTTGCTTTCTCTTAAGCCACACAAAGCCTCTGTCATACACAGGCACAAATCAGCAGTTTCAGGGACTTAATGCAATTGTGGGCAATCCTTAAACAATGGATAATGAGAGTTGGAGTATAAATGCCCCAGGTTTCCTGTAATCCGGTGGGACGATTCTGAGGCACATTCTACAGGGTTTCCCAGTGGTCTCCTGAAGGATTGAACCCTGCTTGCTTACAGTGGGAACCATCTTATCAAGGTAACTTTGTTGACTTTTCCCCCTTCCTCATCTCATTTTTTCAGCTCCCTCACAGTGCTTCCCAAGATCACATCTCAAATTAACTACTTGTATCCCAGTCCTTATCTCAAGATGTGCAAACTAAGACGTTATGTCGTTATTCAAGATGTTTGCAATGACCTTATTTTTAAATAAGGTCATATTTTGAGGTACAGGGATTAGAACATCAACATATGAATTTTAGAGGGACTTAATTCAACTCATAACAGCCCACCCTCTCACCCTCTAACATTCATGTCCTTCTCACATGCAAAATACATTCATGCATCCCAACATCCCCCAAATTCTTAACTCATTCCAGCATCAATTCTAAGTCTAAAATTTCATCTAAATATCATCTAAATCAGGTATGGGTGAGACTCAGTGTATGATTCATACTGGGGCAAAATTCCACTCCATCTGTGAAGTTGTGAAACCAGACAAGTTATCTACTTCCAAAATTCAATATTGGGACAGGCATAGGATAGACATTCCCATGCCAAAAGGAAGAAATTGGAAGGAAAAAAGGGTCATGGAAATGTCCAAAACCTAGCAGGATAAATTTTATTAGATTTTAAGGTATGAGAATAATCCTTTTTGGTCCAGTGCTCTGTCCTCCAGGAGCACAAGAGTGATGGCCCTGCTCCCTCGTCTCTGGGTGGTGGCCCTGCCATATAGACCTGAAGAGGTAACCCAACCCTCTGGAACCATGGAGGAGGCAGCCCTTGAACCACCTTTGAGGTGTTTCTTCCTTTGTCTTGTCCTGTCTCTGTCCCTGTCAGTCCAGGCTGGCAGTGTTTATGCTGATATAAAATTCTCAAAAACTTTGTGACTTCCCATGCAATTCACGGGTGTCTAGGCCATCAGACAAAAGAATCTTCCACAGATCTTTCCTGGACAACTTCATCTCTATTTCTGGCTTCTGCTGAGATGCTTGACTGGATCCATGAGTCACACATCTAATTTCTTTAGCAAACAGTTGTCTAGCCACATCCTTGTCATTCTCTCCAAAGGAAGCTTTCTCATTTTCTGCACTATAGATAGGCTGAAAATTTTCCAAATCTTCAAGTTCTGGTTTCTCTCTGCTTAACAATCCTTTCTTCAATTGATCTCTGTCTTGCATTTTACTATAAGCGGTAAGGAGAAACCAGGTCAGGCCTTGAAGACTAGGCTTAGAAATCTCCTCAGTTAAATCTCCAAGTTCATTATTTACAAGTTTTACTTTCCACAAAATTCCAGAACACAATTCAGTCAAGTTCTCTGCCACTTTATTACAAGGATTGCCTTTCTTCTGGTTTCTGATAACATGTTCCTCATTTATTTCTGAGACCTCATCAGAAGTATCTTTAAGGTTCATATTTGTACCAATATGCTCTTCTAGGCAATCTAGGCTTTTTTTATCATGGACCTCAAAACTTTTCCAGCTTCTACCCATTTCCAAGTTCCAAAGTCACTTTCACATTTGTAAGTACTTGTTACAGCAGCATCCCACTCCTGGTACAGAAATCTGTATTAGTTTGCTAGAGTTGATGTAACACAACTAAGTGGCTTAAGCAACATAAGTTTATTTGTTTCACAGTTTGAGAGGCTAGAAGTCTGAAATCAAGGCTTTAATGAGGTTTGTTCCTTCTGAGGACTGCCAGGGGAAGGATCTGTTCCAGGCCTCCCTCCTTGGCTTATAGAGGGCCATCTTCATGTTCACATGTTTTTCTCCCTGTGTACATGCCTGTGTCCAAATTTCTCCCTCATAAGAAGATACTAGTCGTATTGGATTAGGGGCCCACCCTACTCCAGTACGACCTCATCTTAACTAATTGCATCTACAACGACCCTATTTCCAAATAAGTTCTCAATCTCAAGTACTAGGGGGTTAGGATTTCAACATATGGATTTTGGAGGAGACACAATTCAACCCACAGCAATGTTGATGACCAAAACTCTGTGGTAGTTGTCAGTAATGATGATCAATTAATTTTGGCTCTCCTCCTCTGGGACACATGGAACAATTATACTTCTAGCCTCCTTTTGAGTGGGTGGGACTACGTGGCTAGTTCCAGCCTATGAGTTTTGAGCAAAAGTGATTTGTGTCACTCCTGGAATGAGCATATAATTGCTAGTGCAAAATACTCAATAGCTCTCTTTTCCTTTGGGTAAAGCAACCAACAATATTCCAAATGATGGCTACTTGGCTCCTTGTGTTCTGGAGTAACTGTTATGAGCAGAGGCTCTCTGTCTATACATGATTGACATGAAATGTGAGTGGGAAATGAACACTGGTAGTTTTAAACCCCTGAGATGTCCCAGTTATTTGATGCAGAGTAACTTGGCCTATCCTGACTAATGCAAACTTTTTACATTCTATCATGACCAATACAGATAGGTACTGAGTACGTGCTTCATTAAATCAAAAATCTGTTTTTGAGTGCCTACTATGAGGGACAAGCTATTGAGCACTGGAGATACAAAGATAAAAAAATATTATCTCTGCCCTCAAAGAACTTATAGAACAATGAGAGAGAGAGAGAAGAGGAAAATGGAATACAGTGTACTTGATTCTCTGATAAAGAAAAGCACAGCAGAATGACATATGGAAATGTCATATATTGTGGGGGAGCGGAAAGGAGGTGGTCAGTCACTTAATACGTCTAATGACATCTAATGATGGCTTAGCTAGGAAGGAGGAGGAAGAAACAGCAGGAACACATGTACCAAGTCACAATAGTGTCAGGGAAACAGCAAGTATCAAGTTTGGATGGAGGTTAGGGTATGAGGAGGAGAGAGGTGAGAGATGAGGCCAAGGCCAGAGCATGAAGGGCCATGTGTGTGCTTGGATTTCATTATAAAGGCAGTGGGAAATCACTTAAAGGTTCTAAAATGAAGAATGCTATAACACTATAGATACGCTATAACACTGTTCAGTTCAGATAGATCGCACTGGTCATGTTGCATTTGCTTTTGTGCCCTGCACCACATCCCCTCCGCCTGCCTGATCTTAGTGCTACGGGGATAACCAGCTCTGTGCCTGTCTGCCAGCTTAACACCTCACGTGCACACGACAGTGTTTCTTCACTTTTCTGCCTCACAAATTTTTCTAAAGCCATGGAAATACAGCTAGGAAGTATAAGGGAGTTAATACCCCTAGGGCAACCCTCAACCTATAGGAGACAGTGGTTGGAAGAGAAATGCCCAGCTTCTTACTCTCTGGAGGGACGATTCTGAGATGCATATTCTGCATGATTCCTCAGTAGGTTCCCAGGAAGGATAAGTCTCGGTGCCCACAGTGGCAACCACCTCGGTGACACATCCTCGACTGATTTTCCCTTCTTGCCTGTCTTGCTCTCCCCACTGGAGAGCTGTGTAGCCCCACTATCGTCACCGTAGCTCTCTGGAGTCACCTCCAGATAAATACATGCAACCAAAATTGTGCCTCAGGTTCTACTTTCTGGGAAATCCAAATTAAGATAAATAGCAAAGTCAAGTAAAATATGTTATGTGTTAAAGTTTTGTTTAAAAGGGAAAACTGTGATGCTCCTACGAATATAAAATGAACACATGTCAAAGATTTTATTTAACTTATTAATTAATGAGGGAACCCGTAAGCGGTTACAACCGGTTCAAGGGAGCATTCAAAATAGTATACAAAAATAGCTCAATTAGGATTTCTGAAATGAATTTACAAATGCAAAACCAGCTTTTTTGGGTGGGGGTGGGGGAATAGGGAGAGGTCAATCATTCCTCCACCAAGCAGAATCATTTGTGTGTGTGTGTGTGTGTGTGTAATGGATCTATTTATATTGCTATCAGTCATCTACAACTAAAGGGTTGTAAATAGGTCAAAGACAATGAAAAGCAGAAATAGGTGCCAGACAATCAGCAACTTATTTATTTGTTTGTTTGTTTGGTGCATTTCAAAATCTTTCATAACTTTTTCTTACTGATGAAAGTAGAGAAGCTCAGCAGAGAAATCTCAGTAGGAACTAGCTCAACATCCATGTGACAAACAACAAGAACTAACAAGTACCTAAGCTAATGGAGAGAGGGATAAACTAAAGATACTTCTGAAAGATAGAAAGAAAAGTGCTTGTCAACGGGTTGGATGTGGAGAATGTAAGATGGAGAATTGAAAGATAATACCATGTTTATGAAAGGCAATTAAATGCTCCCATTTATGGAACTGAACCGAATAAATGGAGTAGAAAAAGGTTGAAAACATTGGTGGGGGAGAGGGGTAGCTTGTCACTAACCAAATTTGGTATTACTAACATCTTACTGCTTTCATCGAGGTGAAGAGGTTAGGGAGTGGGAGGCAATGTAGCTTAGTAGTTAAGAGCATGGGCCTTGGAGTCAATCAAACAAGGGTTGAATCATGATTTACCACTTCCTGGCTATGTGCTGTTGAGAAGTTGCGTAGCCATTCTGAGATGCAGTAACATTTTGTTTTTTTCGAAATTGATGTAAGAATTAACCGAACTATTGTTTGTAAAGATCTTATCTTACTGCTAAGCAGGTAGCACATAGCTATCTCTTCATACACAGTAGATATTATTTACTCAGAATTGGGAGTATTTTGAGCTCTCCCTGAAAGCGACAAAGGTCTAGATTTTTACTATTCTAGGATTAACAATATTAAGCCCTCTATGTGGATTTTCCTATCTATTAACCATAGACACAGGTATAACCTCCATTTACTTTTGTCTTTCAAAGTATTTACTTTTCATTAGTTAAATGAGATTTCTATGAAGTTAGCATTTATCCGAAATGGGGGAAGGACCCATCACCAAGATGCCAAGTTTAATGTGAATCATTCACTGCTACCAGCTCACCAGGAGAAGCCACTAACATTTTAAAATTTAAGCTGAAACTTTAATGGCAAACTGATTTGTTCAGTCATTCCTGATTATATTCCCTCTTCCCCCGTATATCATGGCAATTTCCAGTTTTGCGTTGGTAGAAGATTAGACTTGGGGAAAAGACTGTGAAGTGTTGTGTAAGGGAAGGGTTTCTTGGTACCTGTATATGCCTTGGTCAAAAATGAATGCCTTTCAGGCTTAGAGTTTTGCATTGCCTGTCTCATATGTGTCTCTTTGTCTTCACAAGAATAACAAAATCTCCTAAGCTACTGCAAGTCCGACTCATCTTTGTCTTCTTTTAAGAATTGCAAAGTGTCATGACTCTAGAAAAGGTTATTGGTATTGGTGGCATGGGTGATGATGATGATGATGATAATGGTGATACTGATGATGACCATGGTGTTAATTACGGCAGAGAGTTGTTGTAAATTGCTTTATATACATACACTTATTCTCACTCATTTCCACGTGTTATTCTCCTTTTTCTCAGGAGATGTGTGCTTAGCCCTTCTAATATTTCATAAAGTTTTGGTTATCCTGAAGTGGGATGGTAAGAGGAATGTGAACCTGAAGGTAAAGAAAAAGAGTGAGGATAGAGATAAATTTTCCCCAGACTGGAAGAGGTTAGAGATCGGCATGTCTCAAGGGAAGATGTGACTGCTCATTACTCTGAGTAGACACTCTGGCCTCAAAGTATGTAAAGGTGGGGGCCTGAGAGTGGCCTCCAGACATAAGCGCTCTCATTCTCACCAAAGTGTCTTATGACTTGAGTATGACTCAGAAACAGCAGAGCCCCTGGATGGACCAAAAGGTTTTTGGAGGAGCCAGGACAATGGGTAGCCATTAACCAGCAAAGATAGAAGGGCTTTCCCATTGCTTTATTACTAGGAAGATAGTAGGGCCTTTGGATGCAACTTTGGATGTGTGTGTGTGTGAGTAGAATGGAACTCTGATAACTAAAATATAAATTTGAGCTTATTTTAAAAAAATAGAAAAGTGTCATATTTCTTGGATCTTCAGGTTTGAACTAAGTTGAGTGACTATATAATGATGATGACGATAACTAAAATATAATGGCGTGACTGGTTCCAGGGGCTATTTATGCCAGGAAACTTCACATTCTTACAACAACCCCAAGATAGCTGCTACATATAAATACAGGAGATTGGGGAGGTTAACTAAGTTGTGTAAGATAGAGAAGCAAAGGAGTGATGCAGTTAGGACTAAAGTGTGGACCTGCCTGACCCCAATGCTCATCTTTTAATGACCATAGCAGAGACTTTCACATCTGACCTCAAAGCTGGCTTTATGGGGCAGACAAAGCACACAGCTGGCATTGCCGTGGGATTTGAATGATGAGGAAAGATGTCCCTGAAGAAAAATATTTCCCTCTGAGGTTTATAATTCTGAGTAATAAAGCTATGCCTTTAGGAGGAGGATGTGAAGTATTTTCTGCTAATCAACCACGATTCAAATGGAGATGGACACCAGCACAGGGATAAGAATTAAGTGTTTATATCAAAACAGCTGTGGGCTGTGAGGCCACAGAGGCCTGGAGTGGAGTGAAGAATCTGAAGGCGAGCAGGGCCACCTCTATGTAGAAAATGGAGACCTCATTCATAGTTTTCAAAAAACTCACTCTGCCCTGTAACCACCTTGAAATTTCCTGGTGCTTCAGGCAGCCTGATAGTCTGCCAAACTAAAGTTTTGAAAATGTGACAATGTCTTGACAGAATATGAGAGCTGGAAGGGATCTTAGGATCATCTTGTCCAATGGTTTGTCAAGTTGTTCTAGATGAGGAAGACTTTTTTAGCTAACCAAATCCTATCTGGAAGCCAGGTGTGCAAAAGAGACAAAAACAGCTCTTTTCAGTTGAAGCTGGGTTGGGAGGCTAGTGTCCTGTCCATTTTTTTCCCTCTCTTTCCCTTCTCCTTCTCAAGTGTAGGTCTGCTCAACTCCAAAGTCTACATGGTGCCAGAAGGGCCTGGTTTAAAAAACCACTGAGAGTCCCAACACCTCATTTTCATGTGAACAAACCTAATGCTAAAAAACAAAGTAGCTGGCTAGAGGCCTTGACCCCACTTCCCTCGATCTCCAAGACAGTATTTTTATTTTTATTTTTTTAATATTTATTTTTACTAGGTAGATTTTCTATACACTTCTCTATCTCTTATATATCTCATTAGCCTCTCAGAAACGACAAGTAAGTTGATATTACTAGCACTATGGCAATAACAGTAATTCATCCGGTGCCTTTTATGTGCCAGGACCTGGGGAGCAATTCATCTACATCATTATAACCTTACAGCCAAATTAAGAGCTAAGTTTTATCCCCACTTTATTGATGGGTAATCTGGAGTTCAGATAAATTGAGTAGCTGAAGATAACCAAGAAGTCAGTTCAGGGGCCAGAATTTGAATGCAATCCTTCTGATTCTAAAATTGTCATTCTTCCTACTGTGTCTCACTTGGATTCTCATAGAATGTTTCTTTTTTATTTTTGGTGAGGAAGATTAGCCCTGAGCTAACATCTGTTGCCAATCCTCCTCTTTTTGCTGAGGAAGATTGGCCCTGGGCCAACATCCATGCCCATCTTCCTCTTCTTTATATGTGGGACGCCTATCACGGCATGGCTTGATAAGCGGTGCTACGGCACCTGTAGGTCTGCACCTGGGATCTGACCCTGTGAACCTCAGACCGACGAAGCAGAGCATGCGAACTTAACCATTACACCACCGGTCCGACCTGGAATGTTTCTTTTTATGTTCCTCGTCTATCTGAAAAAAGAACAGTACCCTATAACTCTGAAATTCAATCCATGTTAAAAAATATATATATACACACAAACACTCACACTTAGATATCCACAGATGGTGATCTTACAGGTCTATATAAAAAAAAATCAGTTGTACAATTTCAAGTTCATTAATTGAATTCACTGGACAAACCTGTCAAAATTGTTCTAGAGTCCCATGAAACTATATCTTCTGTGGTTGGATGGACAGTGAACAAAATCCTAGTGGGAGGAAAAGGACAGGAGAGAGGTAAAGAGAGAGAAGACACCGCCCTTGAAAACACTGCAGTTCTGAGCTCAGAGCTTACTCCACAGGGGTGCCGAGCAAGATGAGAAACTGACCCTATATGTTCAGTGGGAAAATCAAAAAGTAGGCCAAGTGCACATTAGTTAATATTAAAGTGAGAGTCTCTGGAATTGCTTCTTCAAATCCCTCACTCACTGGTCTAATTAGGGAAAATGGAGGATCCCAATGTATCAGTAATTTCACACCAGTGGAAAGCTTTGGAGTTACATAAATGTTTACCTCAATAATCCAGGCACAGGGTTATGCCTGCCTCTGAACAGTTTGTGAAGGAGGAGGGGACATGAGCAATTGCCCGGGGTTAGTGAAGTTGCTCCCCAAATAAGAAAATAAAGGCTAGCCACTGGTCATTGGTCACTCTCAGCACAGTATAAAATAATACGATCCCACAAATTCCATTTTCTGGTTGCTACCTAGCAGGTTGCTTCTCTCCCACTTGGAACCCACCCTCCTACTGGGCAGGGGCATGGATGGAGAGCTCTGAACATCTACCATTCCTGGCCAAGCAGCTCTAAGATGGAGGAAACAAATTGTCCCCTCTGTCTCTTTTTCCTCCTGTTTACATTTAATTCTTAAAATACCACTGGAAACACGCACGATAAATGACTACAGAAAACAGCATCACTCATCATCCCAATATTTTTTATCCGCAGATTTGTGCAATAATAATATGTATTTGCATAGCTCTGTACAGGTTACACAACTCTTTTACCAGCATCAATTAATTACTTTCTCATATGATTACTGCTGGGAACCAGGCAGGGCTTTTAGCTAGAGATATAGAAACCAACTCTCAGACAAGTTCAGCGCCTTTCCCAAGATCACACAGCTAATGAGTTGTGAAACCGGAGTTAGAATCCCAGGTCTTTGGCTTCTAATTCAGCTGTGTTTCCTTTGTCACTCTGCTCTACTTCCTTTGTCACCAAAACATTAGTTTTGTCTGTCTTCCTGTTCATTGCGTCTCTCCCCATGAATATCTATCTTCCAGCCAATGATAATGTAGTAGTGTTTTTTTTTCCAATCCTCACTGAATGATTTTCCAATAATTTTTAAATACTCATCAGTAAAACATTTCTACAAGGTTATTAAGTCCTTCACAAGCGTGTTGGAGGGCCACTTTACCAGCAGCCAAAAAATGCATTAATACATTCTTGTGTGTGAAGTAGGTTAAAAATAATATGTACACGAGAGATAATGGAAACATGTTGACATTATTAAGGTTATAACACATTTGAAGTTATCTTAATTGTAATATCAAGAAAATTAAAGATTATCAAGTACGGTGTCCCTGAACATCCTGGAGCAGCATCTTTCCCCATTTGACTAATTGCTGTGACACTTGAGATCTCAGTGGGATGTTTTCCTCCACACAAGTGCACAAGTGGAGGCCACCGCACCTCTTTAAATAAGCAGGCAGATGTGCTTAAATAATAAATTAATTTATCGAGAGAAGTCAGAGTTGCTGCCTTATCCTTTGGCTCTGCCACAAACATCCTCTGCCAGATGAACAAGAGGGAGGTAGTTGCAATTTTTGCTCCCTTGGGCATATGTGGAAGGAGAGGTTGTTCTTACCGCTTTACCTGTAAGTGAGCCCAGGAGAGTGTCATGCTCCCAATATGACTACGATGTATTACAGGGGGCGGTCAACTTACATTCCCACAGAGTAAATATTTCAAGCTTTGTGGGCTGGGTGATCTCTGTCTCAACGACTCAACTCGGCTGACGAAGTGAGAAAGCAGCCAAAGACAATAGGTAAACAAATGGGCGTGGCTGTGTTCTAGTTAAACTTTATTTTCAAAAACAGGACGGTTGAGGGATTTGGCCCATGGGGGCGCTGTCAACTGCCTACCTGTAAGGTAGTGAATGGAGCACTGACCTGGGGTCAGGAGAGAGATGCTCATCCAGTATTCGAATCCATCATGCTGTGTGACCTCAGACAATTCAATTGTAGTTCTAAACCTCCACCTCCTCTAAGGTCATTTCTATCTCTGACAATCTGAGACTGAAACTTACTCTTGAAGAGCAGTTAGGATCCAGAGGATGGTCTAAATCAGAGATGACAAATTTAATAGGTTGCAGGTCCTGTCTTAGTTTGAGTTTCCCCTAAAGAGACCCTGAGAAAAGCATTTGGATGCAAGTAATTTATTTTGGAAGTGATCTCACAAAGCATGTGAAAGTGCCAGGAATCGAGTCAGGAAAGTGAAGACGGTTAATAAAGTGTGCTAACAGGTGGGTTACCATAGTGGGCAACTGGGACTCAGTCTTGCTGGGAACTCGCTGAGAGACTACCAGGAAACATCTCATAACTGTCTCCCTGAGGTGGCAAGGAAGCTGGGGTCTTTATCCAACAGCTCCCGGCCCTCACTGGTTGATAATTATTGGGGTGGGGAGTAACTCTCTGGCACCATTGGCCTGGCCCCCAGATGTGCCAGTGCACTCCAGTGGGAAGAGAACAGCCTCAAGTGGAGAGATACAGGAAGCCATCATCAAAACCTTTGGATTGAGGCCACAGGACTGAGGGTAGGGGTTTGATGGCATCTGCTGCACATAGGCCCCACACAGGAAACATGAGTGAGTGAAACAGGCCCGTCAAGGAGACAACAGGGAGTGGGGCGGATTGTGCTAAATTGGAGAGTGCATGTCCAGTCTAAAGGGATTATTGATTTAGGCAGACTGTATTAGTCAGAGTTCTCCAGAAAAACAGGCCCGATAGGATATAAAGAATATATAATAGGAGATTTATTATAGGAATGGGCTCATGTGATTATAGAGGTTGAAAAGCCCCACAATCTGCTGCCTGTAAGCTGGAAAACCAGGCAAGCCGGCGGCCTGAGAACCAGGGGAGCTGATGCTATAAATCCCAGTCTGACTCAAAGGCCTGAGAATCAGGGAGCCAATGGTGTAAGTCCCAATCCAAGTCCGAAGGCCCAAGAACCATGAGGGCCAGTGTCCAAGAGCAGGAGAAGATGGATGTCTCAGTTCAAACAAACACAGCAAATTCCCCCTTCCTCTGCCTTTTTGTTCTATTCAGGCCCTCAACAGACTGGATGATGCCCACCCACATTAGTGAGGGTGATCTTCTTTACTCAGTCTACTGATTCAAATGTTGATCCCTTACGGAAACACCCTCATAGACACACTCAGAAATAATATTTTACCAGCTATTTGGGCATCCCTTAGCCCAGTCACGTTGACAAATAAAATTAACCATCACACAGATGTTTCAATTTTTCAATAGCAGTCAGAAATCCAGATTTTTATGTAAAATGCTTCTTATTTTTAAATCTTAGCAACTAATTCAAAATTGTAAGCACACAGTGCTGGGTAAAGGAAAAAAAAAGTCAGGACAAGCAGGACTATGATATGATAAGACCCTTCTTACATCAATAGAAAAGCAAGGGATCAAACTTCCAAACTGAATAAATGAGTGAATATAGATTCAGCCACTTTAGAACCATTTCTTTTCTCTGTGCTTTATCTACAAACCTTCTGTTTCTTACTTACTTGGGTTACTGGTCCCAACCTTCATCGACCCACTTACTAAAGCCAGAAGAGAGATATTTTAGATTTTTTCCTAATCCTCTTGTAATTGCCAAGTACTTTTGTGTTTTGTTTTCTGGGTGCTCTTGAATTCTTTTCTATCATTTCCATTTCCAATGCCTCTGCTGCCTTAATTCAGGACCTCAGGCAATCAGTGATTGCCTGATCACTTTTATACTGGCATAGGCTGTGAGCAGATCACCCTGCAGCTAGTAGTGTTGCTTTCCACCTATGTTTCACACTGCAAGTAATTTACTTTCTCTGAAACACTGATCTGATCATATGGCTTCCCAATTTAAAACCCATGGGGGAATCTCCGTTGTCTAACTATCAGCAAAAGTATAAATTCTTGGCATGGTTTGTAATGTGCATCATTATATTTGATTCCATTTGCTATTCCTCTGCCATTGTGCAGGGGCATACCAAGCCATTTGCTGTTCTCCATGATCTTTTGCCAACTGGCCTGCAATCTCTTACTGGAACCGAACTCCTTCACCCTCACTCTTCCCAAATCCACACTCACAAACTGTCTCTATCTCCCAGTAGCCATGAGCTACCTGGGGTTTTCTTGCTACTAGAGAAGAAAAAGATCACTCTTCCATGTAGAATATGAAGAAATATGATGCCCACCCTTCTCCATAGCTTTAGGGAATAGAATATCTTAAGCTAGGCTCAAAGAAACAAACTTTTCTTGAGCTTATAAATGCCAGGCACCTCTTCCATACTCTACTATCTCTGTCTCCGTACCCCTCCTAATTTAGCCTGTGCCCATCGCCATGGCAATCTACTTTTCATAATTAACAAATAGAACAGAGACACCCTTGAATGTTTTTCTTTAGGGATCGCACAAAGTGGTTATTTCTTGAAGCTTGGAGATCTTTGTACTTGCCATATACCACACCTGCCAATTAGCTCTGTAACAGTCCCCAGATGCATCCAGGTGCTCAGACATAGAGGCACCAAGTACATCACTTAAATTTATGCATGTCCTCCCCCATGTCCAGGTCCACACATCAAATTAAGAGGAGCATTACAGTTACATAAATCTGACATAATAGATGTGGACAGAGGGGAAGATCTCTCTATCTGACTATATTCTAATCACAAAGGCCCCTACTCAAACTAAGGCGAAAGGAAATGTGGACTGTTACTAGATAGTTAAATACCAACCATAAGGTTGTAAGAGAACTGTGATCCATTATAGAGGTCTTAACTAGGGGAACCCAAAGGTTCAGAATGCAATCTAAACAGGCGAGGCAGCTTTAGAACATATATGGCCCTAAAAAAGAACTGTGCAGAATGTAAGAGAGATTGTAAACGTTTCAAACCTGAGAACAAAGGGACAAGGAGGAAGCGTGTCAAAGTGGGCCTGAAATCCTTTGCCTCTGAAGTTGGGACTAACTACAGTTCTAGTTCCATTTGAGTATCCCTTTTTTTAAAAGACCAATGCTATGTCTTGTGCCTAGAATGCCTCCTTCCATTCTCTCTGAGTCAGTATTCCAAACCTATTGCCAGTCTCTGGAAAGGCTTCTCTGATGTCTCTCGAGTTTACTTTTTTCTTCATTACTCCCTTTGAGACTTGCTGAAAACTTTATAACACTCACCCCACTGATGTTACGCCTACATGTCTCTCTCCACTAGATTTTGAGCCCTTCCAGAGGAAGGACTTGACTTTTCTATTTATGAATTCTCAGTCTCTCAAATCACTGACCTTCGATAAAAGTCGGTGGAATGAATGAGTAAATGAGTCTATAGGTGGAAGGCTTGTGGCCCCTCAGGGCTAGATTACCCAGTAGGAAACCAACACATCTTTAGGATACCAGCAAAGCAGAGGCACCAAAAAATTAGAAAAATATTTTGAAAGATTTTATTTTATGATCTTATTAAAAAGTACCATGGGAGAAATCTCAATGTTATTGAATTTCCTTGCCCTTGTTTTACAGCTCAGAATTGCTTTTATATTATTTTGGATTACATAGGGAGGGTTATCATCTTTTCAAAGCTTAGGGTCTTAAAAAATCTAAATTCATCCTTAAGTCTCCTTTTTTTTATCTGGCAATAATTTAACCCATTCACAAGGTATCAAGCAACTACTGTATAACAGGCCTTATGCTAAGTGTTAGGAATTTAAAGAAAAAAATTGTTCATCTCTTTCATTTACATCTGCTTCAATATTATACAGGTTATATTTTTTCTCTTGTCCAATATTTCTAAGAAGACCCTCAAATTTTTTCGTCTAAAGTACCAGTCCTTCAGGATTCTAACTCTAAAATTTTGTCCTGTAAAGTATCCAGCCCCTAACCAGGAAGATATTGCAAGTTTTGCGAATGTATTTGATGGTGATCACAACTTTCCCAAAAATATGAGAATACATCTGTCATAATAAAAGCACTTACAAACTCATTTTTGGCTCTCTGAAATATTTATTGCAACAAACCCGAACTTGTCCAAATTTTTTGCTTTTAATTTTGCTCCCCAAGAAGCATAACTATTTGTTATTATTGCTAGGAGAAAGAATACGATGCAGAGATATCAATAGAAGAGACTTTTTTCCTTAGGTGCCTCGAGCAATGAAAGGAAGATATGAGATAGTAATCTATGACCACATTGCTTTTCAGCGTGCATATGAAGAATGCTCACATTTTTGTCAACTTCAGTTGATTAATGGACCAACCCGTTTTGGTTGATAGAGGTTCTTAAAAATGTGCAGGTGTTTCTCTATGGGAAATTGTTTTGTTTTGGTAAAGGAAAGAGGTAGTTCAGAGAAAGTATTTCGATCCCTAACAATGTGCCCAAGGGCACATACAAGAAGAGTGTACCCACCTCTACTCCTTCTTCACATTAGGGGGAACTGGGGGCGTGAGACTGGAGTATCAGTCATGGTTCCTGATGGGTTGATGGCAATCTGGAAGTCATGTTCGTTTCCTGAGCTGCTGCATCCATTGGATCAGATCCGATTTGTTCATTTCTAAGTCCTAAAGATCAGTGAACATAGAGTATGCATGCCCACGCTCTCCAGGGTTGCGGACAACCAGGCCTAAACCATAGTTTAATGCCTTTTAAAAATAAAACCCTGTTTCCAACGCTGGTTTAATGGAATATGTGTACACTAATGTGAAAAGAACAGTAGACAAACAGAATTTTCATTCATTTTGCTTGTGGTAAAAGCTAGCAGTTTCTTTAGCATACCCGTCTTTCAGCTCCTATATTCATTGGACTTATTGATCTCAAGACACAGATAAAGAAAATGTAAATCCAACTTTGTCAGATCTTTTTAAAATGTATATGAGTGGGTAGGTAATATGACAGACCAATTATCCTACATAATCTGCTCCCCTAATGTCCAGGGGAAGCTGGAACTGGGGAAAATGCTAGTAGTGGTCATGGGGGAAAGGGGAGGAAACAAACATTTTTAAGTGCCTACTATGTACCAGGCCTTGTCCTTCTTACAGTCTCTTAAACCCTTCAGTAAAACTAACCCCTATTTTACTGATGGAGAATTGACGTTTAAAGAGGTTAAATAGCTTCACCAAACATTCATAGTTATCTGCCAAGTGGTAATTCAGATCTAAGGATATATGATGCTTCCCTACATCAGTACACCTCCGCTGAGCCCAGGGGTGATAGCTAGTGTTTATGATATTTAAATGGAACAGAACAAACAAATAAAAACCAAGCATTCAGCTGAGTTCTTACATCTTGAAGCTTTTTTCCTCTTTCCTTTCCCTGTCTCTCTTCTCACTTGACTTTTTATATTTAAAATTTACCATTTCTGATATAAATTCCAACAATGAACCAAAACTCTTGGCTTTATTCTCTCATAAAAGATAAAGTGACTGTTTTTCCAGAGGCATTAAGTTGGAGGCATGACAATCAGGAGAAGTGACAGAAGATTTCACAAACTAAGAAGAATCTCAATGTGTCTTTGGTGCTTTGGTATCTAAGATATGTAGGGGCAGGGCTGCTTACCAGCAAGTCATTTTTAGTTTTTATTTATTTTTTCAAGCTTTATTTATTGAGATATAATTGACATATAACATTGTATAAGTTTAAGGTGTACAATGTGATGATTTTATATATATATTGAAATGATTACCACAATAAGGTTAGCTAACACTTCTATCACCTCACATCGTTACAATTTTTGTGTGTTTGGGGGGGGAGAACTTTTAAGATCTATTCTCTCAGAATCTTTCAATTATGCAATACGGTATTGTTAACTATAGTCACCATGCTATACATTACATCCCCCTTATTCGTCTCACTACTGGAAGTGTGTACCCTTTGATCACCTTCACCCATTCTCCCCCTACCCCTCCCCTGACAACCACCATCTACTCCCTGTTTCTATGAGTTCGGTTTTTTTAGATTCCACATGTAAGTGAGATCATACAGTATTTGTCCTTCTCTGTATGACTTATTTCACTTATCATAATACCCTCAAGTTTTATCAGTGTTGTTGCAAATGGCAGGATTTCCTTATTTTTAAGGCTGAATAATATTCCATTGTATACATATAACATATTTTCTTTATTCATTCATCCCTCTATGGACACTTAGATATGTTTCCATATCTAGGCTATTGTGAATAATGCTGCAATGAACATGGGAGTGTAGATATCATTTTGACCCTGATTTCATTTCCTTGGATATACCTGAAAGTGGGGTTGCTGGATCATATGGTATTTCTATTTTTAATTTTCTCAAGTAACCTCCATACTGTTTTCCGTAGTGGCTATATCAATCTGTATTCCTACCAACGGTTCACAAGGGCTACCTTTTCTCCACATCCTCGCTAACACTTGTTATCTCTTGTCTTTTTCATAACAGCCATTCTAACAGGTGTATGGTGATACCTCATTGTGGTTTTCATTTGCATTTCCCTATGGTTAGTGATGCTGAGCATCTTTTCATGTACCTTTTGGTCATCGGTATGTCCTTGTTGGAAAATGTCTATTTGGTTCTTCTGCCCATTTTTAAATTGGATTGTTTGTTTTTTTGCTATTGAGTTATATGAGTTCCCTATATATTTTGGATACTAACCCCTTATCAGATATGCGATTTGTAAACATTTTCTCCCACTGTCTGGGTTTACTTTTCATTTTGTTGATTGTTTCTTTTGCTGTGCAGAAGTTTTTTTTTAGTTTGATGTAGTCTCTCTGTATATTTTTACTTTTGTTGCTTGTGCTTTTGGTGTCATATCCAAAAAATTGATGCCAAGACCAATGTCAAGAAGCTTTTTCCCTATGTTTCTTCTAAAAGTTTTGTGTGTCACGTCTTACATTTAATCTTTATTCCATTTCAAGTTAATTTTTGCGAGTGGTGTGAGACAGGAGTCCAGTTTCATTCTTTTGCATGTGAATATCCAGTTTTCCCAATACTGTTTATTGTGGAAACTATCATTTCCCATTGAGTGTTCTTTTCTCCCTTGTCAAATATTAGTTGACTGTATATGTAGGAGTTTATTTCTGGGCTCTCAATCCTCATTCATCTAGATGTCTGTTTTATGCCAGTACCATACTGTTTTGATTACTATAGCTTTTCAATATAGTTTGAAATCAGGAAGTGTGATGCCCAGCTTTCTTTTTCTTTTTTTTTTTGTTTAAACAATTATTTATTTATTTATTTATTTATTTATTTATTTATTTTTTCCCCCAAAGCCCCACTAGATAGTTGTATGTCACAGTTTCACATCCTTCCAGTTGCTGTATGTGGGACGCGGCCTCAGCATGGCCGGAGAAGCGGTGCATCAGTGCGCGCCCCAGATCCGAACCCGGGCTGCCAGCAGTGGAGCACGTGCACTAAACCGCTAAACCACGGGGCCGGCCCTGTTTTTCTTTTTCAGGATTGCTGTGGCTATTTGGGGTCTTTTGTGATTTCATACAAATTTTAGGATTGTTTTTGCTGTGTCTGTAAAAAATGTCATTGGAATATTGATAGGGATTGCCTTGAATCTATAGATTGCTTTGAGTAGTATGGACATTTTATAATATTAATTCTTCCAATCCATGAACATGGGATATCTTTCTATTTATTTATGTCTTCTTCAATTTTTTTCATCAACGTCTCATAGTTTTCAGTGTTCAGATCTTTCACCTTCTTGATTAAATTTATTCCTAAGTATTTTATTGTTTTTGATGCTATTGTTAATGGCATTGTTTTCTTAATTTCTCTTTCTGATAGTTCATTATTAGCATTTAGAAATGCAACTGATTTTTTATGTTGATTTTGCATCCTGCAACTTTACTGAATTTGTTTATTAGTTTTAACAGTTTTTTGGTGGAGTCTTTAGGATTTTCTATATATTAGAAATGTCATCTGCAAACAGACAATTTTGTTTTTTCCTTTCCAATTTGGATGCCTTTTGTTTTCTCTTTCTTGCCTGATTGCTCTGGCTATGGCTTCCAGTACTATGTTGAACAGGAGTGATGAGAGTAGGCACCTTTGTGTTGTTCCTGATCTTAGAGGAAAAGTTTTCAACCTTTCATTATTGAGTATGAGGTTAGCTGTGGGTTTGTCATATAAGACCTTTATTATGTTAAAGTATGTTCCTTCTATACCCAATGTCTTGAGAGTTTTTATCATGAATGGATGTTAAATTTTGTCAAATGCTTTTTCTGCTTCTATAGAGATGATCATATGGTTTTTATTTTTCATTCTATTAATGTGGTGTGTCACATTTATTGATTTGGGTATATTGAACCATCCTTGCATCCCAGGGATAAATCCCGTATGATCCTTTCAATGTGCTGTTGAGTTAGATTTGCTGATACTTTGTTAAGAATTTTTGCTTCTATATTCATCAGAAATATTGGCATATAGCTTTCTTGTAGTATCCTTATCTGGTTTTGGTATCAGGGAAATGTTGACCTCATATAATGAATTTTGGGAGTGTTCTCTCCTCTGCAATTTTTTGGAAGAGTTTGAGAAGGATTGGTCCTAATTCTTCTTTAAATGTTTGGTAGAATCCACCAGTAACCATCTGGTCCTGGACTTTTCTTTGTTGGAAGGTTTTTGACAGCAGTTGGGCCAGGCTTTGAATTTGGTTTCCTGCCCAGGTGGCTCTACAGCCAGTATGGCCCCTTGACTGGAGACCCAAATCAGGCAGAACTGCTGATTGAGCTTTCTGGCTAGACAGCGCTACCTCCTTGGCTCTGCAGATGGCCAGAGCTGCTGGCTGGGATCTCCGCTTGGGCTCTGCTGCTGGCAGGAGTGTTGTCCACCAGGATCTGAATGCTAGTTGCTGTGATCCCCACCTTCCCTTCTCTATTTCTACCTGATCCCCAGTGGTAGAGTCCTGCAGAGTCTCCCAATGATCCCCATGAGATGAGACTTAGGTGGGCCTCCCAGCAAGTGTCTTGCAATGTTGGGAGAGCTGGAGGTCCACCTTGGACTCTCTTTTTTCCCACTAGAATAACCATTGGCCCAGGGGGGCCCTCTCAGTGTGCTGCTGTGCTGGCCCGGGGGAAGGGCAATGCGATTAGAATGTAGCCAGTCCTGGAACCTTTCTAATGTGGTCCTTTTCTGTCTCTGGGGTTCTTCAGCCTTGGCCTTGGGGATTTAGGATTTTCACAATGGTGTCTTGTCTATGGATAGTTCCTAGTGGGTCTTCTCATGAGGCGGATTGAAGCCAGGAACAACCTATGTCCCCATCTTGATGACCTCACTCTGTCAATGTTTTCTGCAGCCAGGATTGTTCAAGGGCCTCACCAACAACTCATTCTTAGAATGAGGTTGACATCTTGTCATATCTTTTTCAAGAAATAAGGTTTCCATACTGGCATGTTTGGCAGGCAGGTGAATTTTGCATATCAATAGTAACAATGAATTATTCAAGGTCACATAGCTAGTAAGTGGCAGAGCCACAGACTCGACCTGAGGTCTGGCTTATTCCGAAGATGATGCTACTAACATATTTTGCCATATTGAAGATGAACCTAATACTAATCACTTATAATACACCACACACACGTGCTTATTCACACCTATGCACACACACACATATTTTTCCCTCTGAAAAGCATCAAGAAGCAGTATACTTTTCTTTTTCTGTTTTTTTCCCAAGGATATCTCTAGATCTATGCCATCCAATACAGTAACTATAAGCCACATGTGACTGTTTAAAATAATTAAAATTAAATAAAGTATAAAATACAGCTCCTCAGTCACACTTGCCATCTTTCATGTGCTCAATAGCCACAAATGTCTAGTGGCTACTATATCAAGCAGCACAGATATAAAACATTCTCATTACCGGAGAAAGTTATATTGAACAGTGCTGCTTTAATCTTTTCATCTGAAATTCTGTATAAAGAGAAGTGGTAGTAACAGGTCATGTATTGTATTCTCATTGGGTGCCACTATTTAAATACAACACCTTTCTCCATAAGTACACACCTGCTTTAGCTGAAAAAAAGTTTTAATTCATTCACACACATATCCATTCATTTAACATTTTTCTTGAGTATCTACTGATTGCTTGGCACTGTGAAGAATCAATAGAATACAAATGTAGCCCTTTTCCTATGAGCCGCTCATAGGCTAATGCTGGAGACAAACATAAAAAATGTCACTTGTGTATGGCATGGAGTGTGTTGTAACAGAAGTGAGTGCTGCAAGAGCAGCACAACAGAGGAACTGTGGTCCACGACTGTCACTGACGTTGGAGTCACTAGAGCTATAGCCCTCTGTTCTTTGAACAATCCAACAGGACTGCCCTCAACAAATAACTCAATGGGAATTGCACAAATTTCCCTTGCCAGTCCGTGATTTAGCTGCTGCCCTCAGCCTTGATTCTCTTTCTTTTCATCGCTGCTGAAAATGGCACCAGGCAGCTGCGTGCAACACCGGCGAGCTCTATCCCAACAGCAGGTGGGCATTTCTCCTTTTCCTACCCCTCCCTTACAACCTAAGATAGCATCTTAAAAATCACCCCTGAGACACAGGAAGCCAAATACAAACAGACTTAGATCAGACGTGCCTCTCACTTGTCCCCAATAAATCATTTGAAATTAAGAGCATTTCCATTTGGAGCCAAGCAACATGGGAATGCTAGAGGGGAAATGCCAGGCTACATGGGAGGATGGAAGAGCTGGCCTACAGGCAAGGTGGAGGCTCCACACTGCTCTGCGTTAAGATGCCACTTTTATTATAAAGGAGAGTGAGAGTCGTGAGAGTCTGTGTGTGTTGGATTGTGGCTTTAAATAAATAATTCCTAGCTCAATGTTTCAGTCGCCCTTGTCTAGTTAGAGTTGCAAAGGGGAAAATAAAATGGCAAAGTTGTACCATTGGATTGCCCCAAGGAAAGATCTTAATATTTGACTTGCAAACTCTGATTAATACTGCATAGGTAATGCTCTTTATGGAAGGCAGTGATAGTGATCCACATGTTGTTTGGGGAAAGTGGAAGCCAATTACACATAAAAGAAATCTGAAGAGTTCATCCTTGGGATCAAAGAGTCACAGTGGACATGTGAAGATTCTGGAATTCTTCCCTTGAGAAAAGGGAGCCATGAGCAGCAAGAAGAAGAGAATCATCCCACTATTTAGGGAGGATGGTCAGGTGGGAGTATTTCCTCCAACAGATCATGGAGTCTGCTTCACATTTTAGTTGCGACCAATTCTGAAGCTCATTTGCATATAAAGCATCTGGAATAAGCAAAACTAATTTGAATCTTCTTTTATAAAATGTTAGCTGGATTAAAGGATCAGGTAGCAGGTTCCCTTACAAGATTCACTAGAGGGAAGTCAGACAGAGAATGAGATAAAATCATTAGGCCAGTCCCACACTGGCAACTGTTCCTGTGTAAACTCAGTCTCTAAAAAGGGTATGTTGATCTGGCAGCTTCTTTTCTT
Organism: Ceratotherium simum simum; assembly: GCF_057802395.1. Taxonomy (NCBI): domain Eukaryota; kingdom Metazoa; phylum Chordata; class Mammalia; order Perissodactyla; family Rhinocerotidae; genus Ceratotherium; species Ceratotherium simum. The sequence goes on from NC_141904.1 coordinate 24,920,669, forward strand.
ACCCTCTGGACTTCATAGTGATCTACAGCACAGAATTCTTTAACTGTAGATACACCTGTGACTCTCTTATCTTCTCCAAATTTCTTAGGTCCTCTGATCTTCGGCCTCACCACAGGACTGTGGGGGCACCCATAAGGTGCCCTACTTTAAACACCTGGGTAGGTCATTGCTACAGTTTCTATTGGGGACCTATTTTCTGTGTTGCTTCTTCTCTATCCTCTGTCCTTACAGTGAAGAGAACATCTGGCAAAAACAACAATGGCACCATTCATGTATCTAAAAGAGAAGTCATTTTTAAGTTTATCTTTTAAAATCCATAACAAAACACAGATTTACAGCTGACGGGAATCTTAAGATCTTGCAATTAATTCTAACTTCTTCCTTTAATAGAAAAAGAAACTGAAACTCAAAGAGGCAGAGGCTTCTACAATTTCTTATAACTAGTTAGTGACTGAGTCAGGCTTAGAATTCAAGACTTCTTATTTCTACTTAATGGTTCTGTCCCTTATAATGCCATTATGTTCCACGTTATTTGACAAGTAGTTATTGAGAAATATCTGTTAGAAAGGCTGTTGTCTACAATTTGGGGAAATAGAAAAAGATGACCAATACACAACCCAGTCCCCAAGTGTTTACAGTTGAATAGAAGGATAGCATTATTAACACAAATAGAAGTCAGAGAAGTGGACCAAGAAAGGGAGATAAAAATACTATTGAGGTTCAGAAAAAGGAGAAAATAGATAGAGTTCTAGGGGTATAGAGATTGTGAAAAAATGAGGGTAAGCCATTCATTATCATATTGGATGAATTTTGACATTGTTTCAACCCATAAGAACATGTCTTCCACCTTTTGAATTAATCCATTGGTACACATTTGTGAGGGGAGAATGTTCCTTTTAACAAGGCCGTGGCCTGCAAGTGTACCTAGTAAGTAATGCAGGTACAGCTTAGTGATGCCTGCCCTTCCCTCTTTACGTCTCTTTCCTTTTGTTACGCTTCACGGATCTTCACCATCATTTCTCTGGAACCATTAAAGAAGTAAAGTGTCTTGAGGAAGATCTCTTCTATTTAGCTTGCTGAGCATTTTTATCATGGATGGGTGCTGGGGTTTGTTAAATGAATTTTTTTTCTGCATCAATTGAGATGATCTGATCAAATTGTTTTTCTTTTTTTTTAGTTTGTTAATATGGTGAATTACATTGATTGGTTTTTGAACGTCAAACCAACTGTGAAAGGTTCTTCGTAGTCTTTTTACATGCCATTTTCCTTCCTCTCCTCTTCCCTCCTTCCCTTCCTCTCTCTCTCCTTTCCTTCCTCCCTCTCTTTCTTCCTTCTTTTTTTTCTCCTCCTCCTGTGTTCTTGTAGACTATTTCTCATGCTATTTGTTTTCATCTTCCTCTTGCTTAACATGGGAAGTTCTCTCAAGATCTCATTGTTTTATACATTGTGGGTACATTTTCCTTGACACACTATTTTATCAGAGGTCTGTTTCTTTTACATTCTAACTTACAGTTCAAGGACTGTGCATTGTGTCGTCTCCTCATCTCTGTAGCCCTACAGTGGGGGATGAGAGAGACAGAGGGAGAGAATGAGAATGTGTGTATGTGTGCGCGTGTGGGTGTTTGTGCGTGCACTGGTAAGGCAACTATGGCTCAGTTGGCTGTTTCCTCCTTTTGCAGGATGACCTGGACACTGGTTTCTCTTCTGAAATGTTGTATATCTGATACTAGGCTTCACTTCACTACTCAAGAGTGTATCTTCTTTTCAGGAGAGAGAGCACTAAGCTTTGACTCTTTCTCTCATCTCAGCATGGAGGCTTTAAAAATGATGAACCAGACAGCTTTTGACCTGGTAGGAAGGGCTTCTACTCACAGGGTTTTCTCTTCATAGTTCCCTGAATTCATTATTCACTTGCTTAGTGCACTTTTCTTCAAATCGAGGTGAGTGTGAGTTTGGAGGGAAAATATTCGGGAGTTCAATAATTTTTTAAAAGTCATCTTCTTCCATTAACATTTTTTATGAAATTGTGAGATTGAGAGCTGGAAAGCAGAAGATTAGGAGATATAGCAAACAAGATCATACTACGACCTTCTCTTTCTTGGCTGCTACTTTTTGATGTTTAAGACCGTGAAGTTGAACTCCTTCCTTATTTGGTGATTTGGTAGTCTTTTGCTTGTCTGTTTTGAAACAAATTTTAAATGATTCTGTTATGTATTTGGAGAGGTAAATTCTATGATTTGGCTTCACTCTGACTTCTTTACACTTCATGGAACTTTATATTATTTTTGAAGATTGAAAGCAGAAATACATGCATTTTTTACAGGTTCCTATCCTTAAACAACTCAAAGTAGTACATACATTTTGCATGCATAGAAGGTCTTATAATGAAAAGTTAGGTTCTTTCATTCTGCAGTTCAATAGGTAAAGTTTTTAAAGTTTTTAGCAATTTCTATGCTTATTTATTGATTTCCTTTTTTTTTTTTTACTTGAGGAAGATTGGCCCTGAGCTAACATCTGTGCCAATCTTCCTCTATTTTGTGTGTAGGTTGCCACCACAGCATGGCTTGATGAGCAGTGTGTAGGTCTGCGCCTGGGATCCAAACCCTTGAACCCTGGGCCACTGAAGTGGAGCACGTGAACTTAACCACTACGCTGCCAGGCAGGCCCATGTTGATTTCCTTTTTAATGTTAAATAATAGGACTTTACTATTAAAAATTGTTAAATTTGGAGAGTATTTGTTGACTCTCCACTCCAAATGAGCCACTGAAAAGGAAATGCTCCTAATGTCAAAGTCTATTGGCATCTTGTCTTAGACTGTGTTCCTTAGAATGATTCTGAGAAGGAGATTTATGAGCAAGAAATCTACTGGGGGATGGTCTCAGGACTAACATCTGTACGAGTGTGAGACAAGCAGGATGGGACAGAGGGAGAGGTTCAACTGTGAAGCAGAACCTCGGGTCTGAAGCTGGAATGGCTCTTGAGTGTTGTCCTGAACTGAAGGCAGCAAGGGATTTGGACATTTGTACATCCACATAGACCCAGCAGTGGCTGCAGGCTGCCTTTGAAGAGGGGCTTAACTTTGGCTGAAGCAGCTCCATTTGGCAGATGGCACTTCTTAGAGTGGGACTCATTTGTGAGCCCTCAGCAGTCAACTTTCCTAGCTGCTGGGGGAATGAGTGCCTTGGTCCTAAAGAGGAATCTGGGTAGTACGCCACAGCATCCACTACACTTCATTTCTTCAAACTCTAGTCACATTTAGACCATGCGTTTCTTATACATATTTGATTTTCTTGTAGTTTCTAATTGCCTTAGGTTTTTTTGGTGATAAAAGAAACATACACATTCACTTTACCACAGTGTCATGCAGTCCAGTCTTAGGTGAGCAAAGTACATTTCTACTGTTTAAAAACTACTCCTTATAAAATAGAAACCCTGGCATTACTGACATCTACCATTAAGCATCATTTCCTTCCTGAGCCTATTTTCATAAGAAAGGATCACTAGTGGTTCAGTCTGAGAAATAATGAGGTTATCCCAAAACTGACTCTCATCAATACATTTTTTCATCCAAAGAAGAAGGGGCACTCAGTTCACCACCGTACGTAGCTCACTTTTTAAATTTTTAAACATAGGTTGGTTTATTTTAATGTGATTTAGACATCACAAAATCTTTGCAAGGCATATAAGGAAGGTAATTATTCCCATATTAGGGATGAAGGAAATGAGGAACGTGGAAATTAAGAAGTAGGAATTAAGAAAAACAATCAGTACAAGCTAAAATGGTTAAAAGCAAAACTGTCGTGCTTGAAGCCTCGTCAATCCTCAACCCCATCTATGACCCTGGTGCATCTTGACACCTTAACCACTGTTCACCAAGCACGCAAGATCTGGCAGCTCCTACTATGTGCTTTTGCTTCCCTTTTTTATGAATATATTGGGATTTTGAGCACAATTAATTAAAAAGCTCAAATGCACTATTAGTGAAAAGGGTCAATAGTTATGAAGTTCAATTTGTATGTTTTTCTCAGAAGTAATTAGCAATGATCAAGGCATTCCAATTAAAATTGCTACAATGTAACTTTTTTCTATTTCCAGATTGGCCAAACAGCTAAGTCCAAGAAATCTTTTCATACTATTGTTCTATTTGCCTGGAATTCTCTATCTCCCGACCTAATCTTCTTATTTTCAGCTTTTTAAAAACATTGTCTTCTCCTCTTGTGTGCTTTTACGGTGAATCTTAAACAGTAAAGGGTAAATTGGAAGAAAATATACATGGGCTGTTTATCTATGTATCCCTATCTTTATCTTTGAAAAACATCTGGCTGAATACAGATCAAAGTATTTGCATCTACTGTCTTTTGAACATGAAATTATGGGGCATTTCCCTTTTCTATTTTGTACTTGTATGTTAACTTTGTGTGCATATTTTCTTGTTGTATGATTTTTGAGGTGTTTTCGTTGGTTTCCCCTGAACTGTGAAGGAAAATTATTGGGTAGGCAGGTTTACTTTTTTACATTGCTAGACAAATGTAAGAGATAAATGGTGACCGTCTTTCATTATTAAATGAAACACAAAAGCATTTTTACCAACTTCCAGTGAATATTCAAACACATTTCTTGGTCATGTGACTATTCAAATTTAAATTTCTATAAATTTGTCTTCATTTGTATTATTCTCCTCTCTGTACTTTTCTCTTTCAAATAATAATAAGAATATTTCACATGGATTGTAAAAATGGCTTTGTGGATATAGATTTTTATCTCACTTGGCTTTGGCTATGTTTCCTAATCCCTGAGAAAAGTTTGGAGCTTGAACCACAGCTTTTCCCCTTGTATCTGAGGATGTGGTTATCAACAGATTTTGGAGAGAGAAAAAAGAAGAATGTTTAACAGGAAAATATGCTGGATTTTAGAATCAGACCTGAGCATTACCTTCCACTCATCCACGGGGATGATGGCCGTTCAAACTAATTTATAATATTTGACTTACTTCTAACCACCACAAGGTGGCAAAACATATGACTTGGATCATTAAGGGCTCATGCGATTTGGCTATTAATAAGCAAAGGCTTATATTCTAAAGAGAATGAAATTTGGAGACCTTTTACTTTAAGGCATATTGTATATTCTTGAATCTCTTCTCTTTTAAAGGAAAACAATAAAAATCTCTAATTAAAATTTATCATTCTTAACTAAGCATTACAGCCGTGAAAAATAGCTAATTATTCACTGTGGGCAATAATGTAGAAATCAGATTTGCTGATTAACAAATAAACTTACAAAATATTTCCAAAAGGTTGTCTCATAAACCTGCTAAGAATTCATTTAGCCTCAGAAACCCCTCCAGATCTGCCAGTTACTCTGAGGCCTCTAATATAATCCCCTTGAACACATTTTTAAAATCCTTCAGCTTGCATTGGTAGTTATCAAATATATTTAAATATTTGGCAAGAAAATTAAAATATGAAAACTAATATAGCAATTGCCCCCAAATACACAGTTTTCTGAGGAGACTTTGAAGATTCAGAAAGAAATCTATGGAGGATATTTGGTATTTAAATGATAGAAAAGCATTCTGACAGTGCTTTTTATAAAAATAAACTGGCCCAAGAATAAAATAAAAATAAGCTGTATAAACTAGCTCAATTTTATCTGAAAGACAAGGAACAGAGAGAGCAAAGTTACCTGCAGAGCTATCTTCTATTAAGCAAATTTGATTTATAAAACTCACATTTATAAATCTAGCATTTTATGGAGGATTTATTCACTTTACAAAATTACTCACCATAGGATATTTCTTTTAAAATAACTGTACTCTGGGCCGGCCCCGTGGCTTAGCGGTTAAGTGTGCATGCTCCGCTACTGGTGGCCTGGGTTTGGATCCCGGGCGCGCACCGACGCATGGTGTCTCCGGCCATGCTGAGGCGGCACCCCACATACAACAACTAGAAGGATGTGCAACTATGACATACAACTATCTACTGGGGCTTTGGGGAAAAAAAGTAGGAGGATTGGCAATAGATGTTAGCTCAGAGCTGGTCTTCCTCAGCAAAAAGAGGAGGATTGGCAAGGATGTTAGCTCAGGGCTGATCTTCTTCACACACACAAAAAAAACTGTATTCTGTTAGTGCATTGAAAATATGATTCAATTTAGGAAAAAAAAATTAAGTTCAACTTTTTAGGAATGTAAATATTAAATAAAACTAAATATACATGATTATTTTAAACATTAATTTTCAATCAAACTAGCCACACATATATGTACGTATACACTTATGTATGTATGTATAGAAATGTGAAAACGACAGTATTTGTGTTATAATTCACCAGAGAAAGTAACCTTTGAGATCTTTAACCAATTTATGCGGATATAATACACATGGTTAGTTATGGCTGCAGAACAAATAACTTCCTCCTGTTTTTCTTTTTAAAAATTGAAAAAGCAATTTTCATTTACAACAGTACTGCTTGAATATATGTAAAAAAATGTGAACAATACAGATGGAGTTATGTCATCCTCAATCACCATCTCTGTTCCTATACCTTACCTAAGGATACCAAAGATTTTTTTTGTTCATTAAATCAGTTTGATGTAGGCCTTTCTTCTATGCATGTATACCTAGTGATATATAGTTGTATATAGTTTTATTTTTTGTGAATTTCTTTAAAAAATATATGGTATACTACCGTACCTATTCCCCTGTAGCTTGCTTTTGCCACTCAACAATATGTCCTGACAATTCTTTCATATCATTTACATAAATTGACCACATTCAGTCCAAATTACATGTAAGATTCCATTATATGGCTATATCTTTTTCCTTCTCATTCTGATGAGTATTTTCTCCCTAAATTTTCTTGCTATCACAGCAATGCTGCAGTAGACATGATCACATGTGCATCTTTATGCACATGTACACTGTACATGTTCCCCAAGATTAAGTAATGAGAAGTGGAATTCCTGGGACAAAGGGAATTCATTCATTTATTTAATTTTAAAAGATTCAGAAATACCCTACCAAAGTGGCTGTCTGAATTGACTTTTCATTAGTAGCGTTAAAAATATCCATTTTCTCACATTTCACCACCTCTTAATATTATCAAACTTTGCAGTTTTTGTCAGTCTCATTGTGTTCTTTGGCATCTCCCTGGTTATTAATGATGTTAAGTATCTTTTAAGTGTTTGTCATCCGTATCTATTTCCTGTTCTGTGAATTTCCTAGTCTATTCATATCCTTTGCCCATTTTTCAGTTGGGTTGATTGTCTCTTTCTTAGTAGTTTTGAAAAGTTTTAATATATTGTCTGGTTTTTAATCCTTTTCAGTTATAAATCATGAAAACATACTATCCCCAATTTGTATTTGTCTTGTAACTTTTTTAGTTTTTGTTTTTGGTATCATTTGTCTGACTTTTTCTCCAAATGTAAAATATATCAGTCTTTTCCATAATGGCATTTTCACTTTATGTCGTGTTTAAGAAGACCTATCCTATTCCAAGGTTCTAAATACATTTTGCTACAGTTGCTTTGAATAAATTTATAATTTTTAAAGTAAATTTAGACCTTTAATCTATTTGGGATTTTGTTTTATTTATGTGTATGGTAAGAAGTAGGTATCTAAGATTATTATTTTCTATTTTTCTAAAAGAATGGTCCATTGCCATAATACCGTCTTTTTTCACTGCATGCAAAATATACACCATTTCCATGTATATATAGATCTGTGTCTGGGATTTCCATTATTTTCCACTGATCAATTTTTTTATGCATCAATACTACTCTACTTTAATTGCCACCACTTTATAATGTAGTATAATGCTTGGAAAGATGGGAGCTCTCAATATTACCTATTCTTCAAGAGATCTTGGTTATACTTGTGCACATTCTCTTTCACATGAATTTAGAATTAGATTCTCAAGTCACAGGAAATATCGCAATGGAATTTTGATTGAGATAAGGTTAAATTTATGATTATGTTGAGAATAATTGGCATTTTTTCCATGTTGAGTATTCCCACTAATCTGCATATCTCCTTCTTATTCGAAGTAGTCTTTAACAACATCTAGGTTTATTTTTGCTATGTGTGTGTGGTTGTATTATTCAGATTTTTCTTATCTTCTTGAGCCAGTTTTGGAAATTTGTATTTTCCTATTATATCATCCACTTCACCTAGGTTTTCAAGTTTATTGGCATAGCATTGTATCTCTGTATCTATAGTTGTGCCCCTAAGGTTGTTGCCTTGTATGAGCACTGTTCCTTTTGAGCCAGACATGCCAAAAATCTGTCTGTTTTTTTGGTCTCTTCCGAGAACAAGCTTTTCATTTTATTGTTTAATACTTATGATTTACTTTTCTGTTTTTGTTCTTGTTTTCCTATTTCTCCAATTTCTGCATCTATCTTTTATCTTTAGTTCTAATTTTTGGAATTTTTGTTGATATTTTTCTAACTTATTTAATTATTATTTAGCTCATTTATATTCATACTTTCTCTATTTCTAATATATTGTCCTGAAGTTGTGAACTTCCCTTAGGCACTGCTCTGGTAGCATATTGCTGGTTGACATGTAAAATGTGCACTGTCATTTATTTTTTATTTCATTTTTTCTGCAACTTTGTTTTTATATAATTTAAAATTGGCAGAAAAATTACAAAAATAGTACAAATAACTGCATTATACCTCTTATCCAGATTTGCCAATTGTTAACGTTTTGTCCCATTTCCTTTATTGTTGGCTATCTACATGTATCCATATGTAAACATATGTATATGTTTTTGTATATATACATATATGTATGTGCATATATGTATATGTATGAATATATACATATATTTTTCTGAACAATTTGAGAGTAAATTGGCGGACATCCTGCCCCTGCACTCCTAAGTACCTCTCAGATAATCACAATTGAATTTTCAAATTTTGAAATATAACATTGATTCAATGATATTATCTAATCTTAAAGCCAAATTAAATTATACTAATTGTCCAGATATTCTTTTTTTCTGGTCCAGAATATAAACCAAGATTACTCATTTCATTCAGTTGTTATGTTTCTTAAAAATCCTTTAATCTGGAAATTTTCTCAGCCTTTCTTTGTCTCTCATGACCTTGATATTTTTGAAGAATAAAGATCCATAAACAAATATGGAAGTCTAGTTAGTAGGTTTGTTTCTCACAGAGATGTGGATTAGCAGTTCTGAAACTACTTTTTAAGGTTGAGGAGATTGGTAAATATATGGTGGATAAAGGGAATCAGTTTTATCAGTGACAGAGAAAGGAGTCAAATATGAGAAGGCAGAAGACCAGAATGAATCCTGTTCTCTGGAAGGGCTTAGAAGCAATGGCACTCTTAGGATAACAAGCATACCTAGTGTTTGGTTTCTAAATAGTAATTCTCATTAAAGGAACCAGGGATCCTGGGGAGATGGCTGGTTCTACAGCTAACGCAGGAAAAGTATAAAATAAGCCTAGAATATCTTGGACCAGAAAGTAAAGTGTTCAAAAAATGATGGAGTCACGTTAAAAAGACATGGAAGCCACCTTGAAGGGGTTCCCATTGGCCAAATTTGGAATAATTTTGAGGTCAAAATAAATAATTCTTATAACAGATTATATACTATTGAATAAAATAAGAATTCATGAGTCCATATAGATAGAAATAGATAGATAGATAAATAAATACATATGGGAAACTTTTCCTTACAGCCATTTATTGTTAAATTGTTTATAATTTGAATTTTATTTTTTCTTTAATTCAAGAATTCTTAGAAGTTGTAATTTTAAATTTCCAGTTGAATAGATTTGGATGGTGCAGTGTGAATGTGGTGATGATGGTAAGACTCTCTTGCTTATTGTAATTAATTCCTGATGTTATTAAATTATAGTCAATGGATATGGCCCAAAGAATTTTTCCTGTTTTGAATATGTTGAGATATCCTTTGTGGCAAAATGCATAACCAATTTTTGTGAACATTCCTTCCATGTTAAATACAATACTCTCATTTAAATATGTATTCCCTCACTTAAGGTATAAAATTATTTACAAAATTATATGTACATATAACTCTCTATATACATATAACTATACATAATACTAAAAAGAAGAATGATTTTTGTCACACTGTAAGAAGTCTAGGGCAGGCAGTCCACAGCTTATACAGCAATTTTACAATTTCATTAAAGTCCCAGGCTCCATCTATCATTCTGTTATTGCGTTTTCAACAAGGAACTTTCTTCTGATGGCTACCTCTTGTTCATAGGCAGTTTTTTTTTTCCCATGTCCAGCCTCATATCATGCTCTATACAAGAAGAGGAAAGGACGGCACTTTGGCACTTCTATCAGAAATCCCCAGTAGCCATCTGCATGTATCTCATTGACGAGCACCTTGGCAAGTGGCCACCCTACGAATTAGGGTGGAGCTTAGGAGGGACATCTCAGGTAGAGAGACTGGGCAGTTGTGAACGTATGGATGTTACTTGCAGCTTTGTGGTAGAGAAATGAAATCTCCCAAGGACAGTGTGCAGAGAACAAATGATTTAAGCCTAGGATCAACACCAATTAAGAGAGATGAGCAGAGGAAAAGAGCCTGCAAAGGAAATGGAGAAGAGCCAGCCAAGGAGATTGGGGAAAAAACAGGAGACTTTGGAATCATAGAAGCCAAGGGAAGAGAGTATTTCAACAAGGACCAGGAATAAAAAATATCAAGAATTACAGGAAGATAAGGATGGAATCATATATTTTTGTCATGGTGTTGATAAGTGTGTGATTTTCACCTTATTTTTTTTTCCTGCCATGACAAGGCACAGACAAGAAAGCACCTCTCCAACCCCTACTAACAGGTTCCCTAACACATGACAGGGCCTCATTGAATTTAGCTATCGTTAGCCCTCATTCTCCTCTCTTTTGTAATTTCCTCAGGAAACTTAAAGAAAATGTCATAATAGAATTTTTGAAGAGGAAGTCCGTGTTCGTTTTCAGACTGAACGTTCTGTGAGCCATTTTTTCAGAATGACCACTTCCATGGGATGTGTCTACACAGCACCCCCGCAGGGCCAGGCGGAGGACACCATTCCTTAGCTAGATTCTGTTCTCTTCCTATCACACTCAGTTCAACAAAAACAACAGCAAAAAAAAAGAAAAAGAAAAAGAAAAAAAAGGAGGGGGGAAAAAAAAAAGCCCTTATCTGCACAGTTGTGATGAATAGACTTGATTGGGCTCTCACACAGCAGGCAGGTGATGGCCATTGCCTGTCTATTTCAGGACTAAACTTTAGACTGGCCACAGGTGTTTTTCCTTTTTTGGCTCTGCGGCCCTGCCATCATTAAGTTTGCCTGAAGCAGCAGACAGCTTCTGGGAGACCAAAAGATGGGGGGGAGGCAGGGTGCAGAGACAATCCAGCTGACATTTTAAGCAGGAAATGCAACCATCTGAATGTAAAGAAGATAAACCCTGTCTCTACACAAACTGTTCACTCCGGGGAAATTGAGGTAAAATATAACAGGATTCAGAGAAAGGGAATACTAGAGCATGTGCCTTTGAGATCACCCTTGCTCTTGCCAATTTATTACCCGTAGTCCTTTTTCGTTACTAGAAATATTGAAAAAGAGGGAAATGAAGTTTTAAGATACCACTGGAAATTTACAATTTGGTGGAAATGTTTTCTCTTGATCAAATTTAATAATTATTTTTCAGTATGTACTCAACCTAAAAATATAAAACAAACATAAATATAAAGTGAACTTTGTGGGGTTTCTCCTTGGTATAAGTAGGTTCTATTACTGAATATTGTCAATATCTTAGAAGTATGATTTCTAGGATATTGGAGAAGATGTCTTTTCTCCTCTTCCCAATTCTCATCCCCAGGAATTTCTCAGGTACCAACTAATGTTCTAAATTCCTTAACAGGAAGCAAATGTTCCAAATTTGAGTTTAGTCTTGACATACGAGGTAATAGGAAAGTGAATACATTATCTTAAATTTACGTTAGAATGTAATTGAATGACTTCATAGCCTGAAATCAAGTTTGATAACAGGGCTATCACTAGAGGTAGGAAGCACAAGATGAAATGGTGGAAGTGACAATTGTGAAGGCAAACATCACTAGGAATTTTATATGAGTCTGGCCTTTTTTTTTTACCCTGATGAGTTTATAAACTTCACCCTTGAGTATATATGAATAAATATATGCAAAATGCACATTGCATATCTGCATATGAAGATTTTTAAACCAGAAGAGGAAAAATTATGTGAAATAAAATGAACACCATTGCTTATATAATTTCTAAGTATAGCTTAAAATTACAGATTCATAGACTTTTAAAATATAGGGATCATAGTGAAAGTTAACAGTTTTGTTTGCTTATCTTTGTTTTTGCTTTTTAAACAGAGTGGATGGATTCTTCCTCAGTTGTTAAAAGCCAATTTCTGGGACACAGGTCATCACAATTCTAAAAGATGATATAATCTTTCACTTAAGATGATCTTAAAATTTCATGAGCCCAATCATTTATTTTGTAAGTGAAATGTATTTTTAAGAAAATCAGAAAACATTATCCACTGTGATATTCCTGTACTTTTAGGGAGGAAAATGATGCCCTAAAACATTAGAACAAATACTTTTCAAAGATCAAACCAGCAACTTGTCAGCATTGCCAAAGTTAGAGCTGAGTGATTTGTCTTCCAGGTCCCTGTTCTAATCTGCTGGATGGTCTTCTCTTCTAGTTATCTCATAAAACCATCCATGTAGCTCTAGAGAAAGGATAATTTTTTTCATCAAGTGAGCCAGGGGCATTCTGGCAGTCATTTTCTAAATTACTACCAAGACTCTGTTACTGCTAGGTCACCCACGTCTACTCCATCCCCAATGGCGAATTGAGTTCAAATCACGTACTTATTGCTCTTAGAGAAGGAGAAGGTGGTGTTTACATGACTATGTGTATTTGCATGTGCTGTTTCCTTCAAGAGGTAATGCTCCCAGGGGGACGTGATCAATGTAGAATGTTTAGTCTACTCAGATGCTGCTCAAGGGCCTCCGCATTTGGAATCTGAGATGGGTTTTCTCAAGCTGGAATCGCTTAAGGATGCTCTAGGGAAAACCTGCATGCTGGTCGGCCAGAGAAGATGGTGAACAGTATCTGGACTTGCATGTAAATCACTGCTTGGAGGAGCTAATGGTGATAAACAGTCATTGACTTTGAGTTTCATCCCAGAATATGTGAGCTGGGCTAATGGATAATGGAGAAGGATTAGACAGTTCAAATATGCATTCCAATGGGCACACACACAGGCTTCAGCCTATTAGGAGACAATGTCCTGGTACTCGCTGTTTGTCACAATGATACTTTCAAGGATGGACAAGACAGGCATATTTTTTGGAGTTTTAAATGCCCAGATGTATGCATAAATCATAGAAGTACAATCCAGTCCCTTTGGATAAATTAAGAATAAAACTAAAATGAAAGAAGTCATGGTTATAAATCAGCTTTTTTTTTTTAACATAGTAATAGGGATACAAAAGAAATATCTGTATTTCCAGTTCTCCATTGATAGTTTTTCAAGAGTATTTATTATCTTCATGATGGCAAATTTTTATGGCACTAGCAGAAGGAAGCCTCAAAATTATGGGCAAATCAATCATGTTTATTAAAGAAACCTGGTTGAAACTTACACTGCCCAAGGAAGAGTCCCCAACTCTAGGACACAGAATGGGAGAGGTAATGGTCCTACCTGCACTCAAGGAGCTTAGAGTCCAACAAGGAAGACAGTAAACACAAATGTAAACAATAAGAATGAAGGATAAACATGAGTAAGTTCTATAGTAGAAGTTCAGGAAAAAGCTACGGGAGCAGAGAGAAAACAGAGGGCTCAAGGAAGCTTTCCCTCTAGAAGTGACATGAGATTGTTGCTTTAAAGAATAGGTGGGATTTGAGTATGTAGAGATGGGAGAGAAAGGAATTCTAGATGGAGAGACCAAGGCAAACAAAAGCTTGGAGAGCTAGGTGGAAGAACAGCCTCGTTCTGGAGAAGTTCAGTTTGATTGGATTTTTTAATTAATCAGCCCATAAATGGATTTGTTTAGGACGTCTAGCAAAATGTAGCTGGTTGCAAGAATATTTTCGCCTACTTAGTGTACAAGATTAATTAATACCTTGGTAAGAGAGACCAAGTGGTTATGGAGAAGACCATGCAGAGCAGCTGAGTTCATTATGAAAAGGAGAGTTAGTGTTTGCTTGGGTGGAGAGTGATTGAGGTAATGGCTCATAGATCCCGAAGAAACCCTGTTTGGAAGTAAGTTTGTTGAGTGTGTGGAATGCTCCATTGCCTAGCATTTGTTGGAAAAAGTTCTTCGGGCCTCTGAATTTTATTATCAATATTCATTTCAGAAAAGACATGTTCATTTTTTGTTCGCTTTCTATGGGTCATTTTCAGACTAACTTATGTTTGTCTTTCGAGATTCGGCAACTGATGCCACCTCCTCCATGAAGCCTTCCTTCCTCAGCACCTCCCTGCGAGTGTTTATCATATCACTTATCAGACGCTAATCTTTTTTTTAGCCTATCTGTTCCACCCTTGCCCCACCCTGAAAGAGGCACTTACTCGTCCCCAATATCACACAGTAAGTTCTCAAATAACATTGCTGATTGGCAGAAAGTGAGAAATAAAAAATAAATGATTAAAGAAATATATTTTAAAACTGCTATAGTGTTTGCTATTTTATCATGAGCCATATGTGAATATGTAGGTTCTATTTCCCTTTCTATGAAAAATTGTTGATTTGATTGGCTAACTCTTCTTAGGGAAATAGATATCTACACAGTCTGTGCCATCTGCCCACCCACCAAGCCCACCTACCACTTGGGCTTTAGAATCAGTGTACTGAGTGTGTGACCCAACCCCAACATTTCACGCAGCCAGGGCCAAACAAAAGTATGTACTTGCAAGACTTGGAATTTTGGTGTGTGTAGGGTGGGGGGAGAGGTGAAGGGATGGAGATACTGTCTGATTTGGACAGTACCATGCCCACTGTTTCAGAAGCATTTCTGAGATTATCACAGTCAATTTTGATTTATTCTCTTCCTAGAATTCAATTTCTCATGCCCACTTTTCTCCCCTTTGGTTTTTGTGACCACTATGATTCTTGGTGTCTTCTTGACTCTTCAATAATGCTGACAGTCTACAATTTCCTCCCCCACTTTTTGAGTATCAATTTTTTTTATAGTAGCCTATAAACTACCTCGTTAATCAGATAGTGTAAAATCCAATTAGAGGCATTAGAATCCAGAAATACAAGTGTTAAGGAATGTATTTCTTGATTGACAAGGAAGCCAAATAGACCCATCTATTTAGAATCTTAGCAACAATTAGCTGCCTTAGTTTCATTTATTGTGACATAAAAAATCTGGTTTATTGAGAGCTCTATTGAAGAAGATTTCTATGATATGCACCATGAGAAAATATCTTCAAACTAAAATGATTGTTTTGCTGTAATAAATTGAACCATATGTACACTATGTTATTCAATCTTTTTTCTTCAAGGCATAAATTGATATTAAAGAACATTTAAGTCATAACACATGGTTATCCAGGCATGAACGAGGCAATAACCCATATAAGTTGTCAAGGTGAAGGCAAAGCATTTATTAGAGGTTTGTGTTGTTTTTGAAAAGTGCATGGTTGGATAAACATGGATTAGTGCTATTATGCTGCTACGATGACTCAAGTGTGTTTTTACAGTGTCAGTAATTTTTATGTTTAAAAATCACTGGTGCAGTATATTAGCTATAATTTATGTTTATCATCTTGTGTACTCTAATAGGTTTCAACAAACCATTTAACACTTCAGCTTGTGCATATACATTACTTAATAGGTATTTATCTTAAAAAAGAGATACTTAACGGGACTTTCAAAGCTTGCAACTGCATGCTAAGAGAGAATACTGCAGTGTGTCACATTAACTTTCTTTTCCCTGTTTGCAGTTAACTTTGAACATTCTGGCCACTTGCTTCTTTGTACAATGTGCCTCCGAATGGCACAAGAAGAATACAGTCTGTTAGTGTCCTTGTCAGCAAGAATGACATCAAGTTCTTCTAGCATGGAGTGTCCGTCACACTTGCTAAGTCGCGTGGCTGCAAGATATAGCCAACACAGCTGAAAATATGATGAAGGTCCAGTGATCAGTCGCCACATTGGGGTGCCCTTTCAGAAAGGGCTAGTTTACTTCTGACTATGGCTGTATCTCTGAGGCTTTTCATGGTTTATGTGACCTGGACTCTTGTCTTAGAAGAGTCTGAGAGAACCTAGGGGCTGAGTGTATGGGAGGAGGGGTTGGTGCGGAGTCGGTTGGGACTTCCAGTCACAGGAGATTTGTTGCAGCAATACAAGAGGGAACTTCATTTATCATGACACTATTGATTCTTCCCAATAGTGCTATGCTCATTGTTTTTGCTGCGATGATGACCTATTTCTCTTTTGGATATTCTAGGTAGATGAATTACCGGTGTTTAGTCTTTTCATAAAGGAGATTGATTCACTTTTAAAATGTACTCAGAGTTGGTGATGCGGTAATATGGTTTTTGTCTTTTTTTTTTTTTTAAGTTAACTACTTTTTGACTTATTGACAGTCATGCCAGAGATGGATTTGAAGTGAAACACTCATGAACTTCTAGTTACCACTTAAATAAATGATGCCACTTTATTCATTTGTGACATGGCTGGATAAGAGTTTGTTTGGAATCCTGAAATTATGAATATACTGATCCACTCAGTAATAAATTTTTAGAAAGAGACTATAAATTCTCGAGAGTCAATCAAGCACATCAGTTGGCTGAGTTAGCAAACAGGGAGGATTTATTACTCACTGGAGACAAATCGACCAAGATGGATTGTTTAGTATTGCGAACTACCTTTTCCCTTGTAAAACTAATGGTGACACTTTGACATCTTATCAGAGAGAGCCATTATATCTTGATGATCTTTTCAGTACTGGCAACCTCTGCTAAGTGAACCCAAAACTGTTTCCTATATATTTCAAACTTCACTATTTTCATAATAACCTGAAAATTGTATGCAAAACACCACGGACAATTTATATGAAAAGGCATGCGGAGTGTGTTTTCAGTGAAGAGAATTAGAGGGAAAATCTCATTAGCATCCTGAATGAATAGTTACATAGTTTCAAAAGGATCAAAAAAGATAATGGTCTAGCCCAAACAGATTTTTTTCTAGAATGATGTAGAACTTTCCGGAATGGTGCCTCTTCTATGTCTGAGCTATACAACACAGTAGCCACTAGCCACATGAGGTGATTGAGTACTTGAAATGCTCAACTTGAAATGCTAGTGCAACTGAACAACTGAATTTTTAACGTATTTAATTTTAATTTTAATGTAAATAACCATGTGTGGCTAGTGGTTACCATGTTGGACAGTGCAGGAAAGTTAGCACCTTTAATAAAAAGCTGGAAGAACCATTTACTTGGGGGAGTGGTACCGGGTTAGAGAAGCAGAAGTGATGGCAGAAGACAGTTGCCCTCTTTTAAAAGACAGTTTAGGACAAATCAGGAAACATAAGAAAGGAGAGAGAAGCCATATAGATTTTGAAATCTGAATAGCAAGAGAGCTTACCATAGGAGTGAAGCTATCCACACATGAAACTTAACAGCTGTACAAGTGGGTAAGGATGAGACTGAATTTTATGAAACATGAAACTGATGAAATATATTTAAAAAACATATATTTGGAAAGCAGAGAGCATAGTTAGTAATGAAGTGTTTTAAAATACATAGGTATCATTACTAATATTATTATTGTTTATTTTTTGCTCTAAATGAGGCATTTTTGTAAGTAGAAAGTGAATATATGTATTTTTAAACATTAAGAAAGTACTTGGGAGAATATCAACTGGAATATCTACATTAATTTAATAATTCTCATCTCAGTAGATGATAATTCCATTCCTCAATACTCAAGCTTATCCCCAATTCCTCCCTTTCTGCTCATCTCCAAGGTATAATCAATCACCAAGTCCTGTCGTTCTTATGCTTTACAGATAATTCTTGTTGATTCTCTCCTCTTCATTCCCTCAATCACCACCTTCCTTTATGCTCTCTCCCACCCAGACTATTATATGTACATCATGGTTATCTTCTGGCTGATTGTTTCCCCTCTCTTCTCTCTTTCCAGTCAACCCTCCCCAAAAGCACCAAGATCAGGTTGCTCACCTGTTTAAAATTCTTCAAATGTGCTATGGACTGAATGTTTGTGCCCCACTCCCATTCATATGTAGAAATCTTAACCCCCAATGTGATGGTATTAGGAGATGTGGTCTTTGGGAGGTAATTAGGTCATGAAGGTGAATCACTTATGAATGGGATTAGTGCCCTTATAAGAAGAAATGCATGAGAGCTTGCGTCTCCTCTCTCTCTGCTCTCTGCCATGTGAGGATACAATAAGAAGACAGCTGTCTGCTAACCAGGAAGAGGTTTGCAGACACCAGATCTGCTTAGCACCTTGATCTTGGACTTCCCAGCCACCAGAACTGTGAGAAATAAATGTTTGTTGTTTAAGCACAGTCTATAGTATTCTGTTATAGCACCCTGACTAAGACAAAGGGCTTCTCATCACCTGTTAGTTATTGCCCAAGATCTTTAGCACACCATACATGCCGGTTCATCTCTCCTTTCCTGCCTTTCAAGCCCTGACCCCTGACATTGCGTTCCTTACATATTCTATTCCAGCCCTTACTGAGTCATAGCCTCCCCTTTTCTGGCTCTTCATCTTTGTTCATACTGTCCCTATACTTTCCTGCCCATTTTATTCATCCTTTTAGACTCACCTCAGAGTCACCTCCTCTGTGAATCCTTCTCCACCATATTGCCCCTAAAAAGAATTAGTAACCTCTCATCTGATCCTCTTATTCCACACCCCTACTATAGTAGTTATGGCATTGAATTCTGATTCTTTATTTGCCTAGCTCTCCTAGCAGACTGGGGCTCCAAGGGGTAAGAGAAGATGCCGTATTCATCTTTACATCCCTACTGCCCAGCACGTTGACTGACACCTAGTAGGGACTTCATGAATGTCTGATGAATGAATGAATGCTTACATGGTCACTTCTTTTAGCTAGCCGTATGTGATGTAAGCCTAGCTGCTGGGGCTCTGCTATGACTTAGATACATGTGCCTGGCAGAAACTACAAGACGTAACATCTTTACAACTTTGAGAAATTAAATACTCATGTTATAGACTTATATACCAACCTCAAACTTTATTTTTAATTAAAGAAGTCCTAGTATGTCATATTTTTAGAGAAGATTCTTTTAAGACCACTAATTCAATAATCCCAAATAAATGAATTAATGAAGAGGCTTGTAAGGCAGTTAATTTATAAAATATTGTTACCTTTCAGCATTTTGTGATATTTGTGATATTTTCAGCATTTTAAAATATTATGTCATGACTATTAATAAATTGTCATGTACATACTAAATTTTCTGTTTATAATTTTGTGTCCTTTTTCTTAAAAAGCATTGCCAAAATTGTGTAAACCTCAGATCTTAAAAAGGAAGGCCAAGGAGTTGACCTTCTCTGAGTGCAAAATGTAGAATCAGAATTGACATTCTTCGGAAAAAGACCAAAGTTAAGCCTTGGTATAAATTTAGGCAAGTTATTTAACCTTCCTATACCTCTATATCCTTGCTACAAAATGGAAGAGTAGGATTAGATTATTCTAAAGCCTGTACAGCCCTAAATTCTGTGATTTCCTTAAGTCTAACAAAAAATCAAAAACTGTGTGACTAATTAGTTTATACCTATGGCATGCATGGTGTTTTCGAGGAGCCCTATGATTGTAACATTAGGAAAATATCCAACCTCCTCCTTCAAATTACCCTATAAATACATAGTGAAATGAGAAGACAGGACATTAGGTGACTGGTGGCAGGCATATTGGTAAACTTGGTTAAGGAATTCAACTTTGGTCAGTATAACAGGTATTTTAGCAAGGCTTAAATAAACAGCTTAACTTGTTCATTTGACAAACATTTATTTAGCTCTTCTCTATCTCTGGAACTATGTTAGCAAACAAGAATACAAAAATTTAAAAAAGCCAATGCCTGCCCCCAAGGACCACACAAGGTAGTAAGCAAGACAGATAAGCAAGCCTAGAATGACCTATCTGGAAAGGCTAGTGGAAGGAAATGAATATTAAAGGATGTGGTGAATCTAGCCATGTGGAGAAGCATTGTGTTGAGGAAGGTGATAGAGTGGAGGTGGGGTGGGATTTGGGGCAAATTTCAGCAAGAGTTTCCAACGTATAGGGAGGCATGAACCTGAGAAAGAATGTATTGCACTTAGATCTTAGGATCTAAGAAGAAATATGGCTTCAGAGGTTGTAATCTTCAATGGCTACCATCTTCCAGGCAGGTAAGGCAGGGGAGGGTAACGCAGTAGGGAGTGATGGGGACTGCGCTCAGCTTGAGGGCACATACTCTCTCTGAGGGAGGATGTCAGAACTCAGCTCTGGTGGGCTCACATCTTGGAGAAGGCAGACCTACTGTTACTATAAGGCTTTCACTACATCTACTGTAAAAAGTGATCGTTTGGGCGTGTGAGGAAGACTATGATAGATGATAGACATGCATATAAGTAGACGCTAACCAATTTTGAATCACGTCTCCAAGAAGCAAGACATGGTTTCAAGCCTATATGTTTTAAAGGCCCAAGTAATTTATTGTTTCACTGTAATTACTATCAATATTTTTATTGCATTAAACCTAAGAAGTTCTCCTTTCTTATAGTCTTCTTAAAATATCTCTGCAGGAATTTACAGTATTTAAAAAATGTTTTTAATGATGAAAAATTGTAAGCATACACAAAAATAGAGAGAATAGCACAATAAATAAATCGCCCAGCTTCAACAGTTAGCAACATTTCACCATTGTTGTTTAATCTATCTCCTCACTCTTCAAATCCCAGACGTTGCGTTCCGGCACCCATAAAAACTTCAATATTTCTCCAAGAAGTAAGAATTTTTTAAAACGTTATTACACTGAAAAATATTGCAATAATTCCGTATTTTCATCTACTACCCAGTCTGTGTTTAACTTTTCCTGATTGTTTAAAAGAAGTCTCTTTTTTTTTTTTTCAGTCTGTTTGTCCAAGTCAGGATCCAAACAAGTTTTACACATTTTAATTCCCTTCTAAAGCTTTTCTCAAAAATAGTTTTGCAACAGACCAAGTAACTTACTTTAAAGAAACTGTGATGCTCTCAACAATAAATACATAAAAAGTGGCCTATGGATAATGCTCTTGCTAATTGCTTTTTCTCTGGAGTCAGTCTTCCTGGGTTCAAATCCAGGCTCTGCTAATTATTGCTATGTGACCTTGGGTTTAACCTCTTGCTTAAATTACTTCATCTGTAAAATGGAGATTAAAAAGTATCTATCTCATAGAATCCTTACAGGGATTAAATTAAATCAGCTAATATTTGAGACTTTAGAATAATGCCTAGTACAAAGTAAGCCTTAGGTAAGGGTTTGTTAAATAAATAAGAATAAGTAAATAAATTCAGCTTTTACCCATGACATAGTAAAATGAATGAATTACCTGGGAATGGTAGAAATGATACATTCTCAGCTCAGAAGTTGCCTACAATGCCTGTTTTACAATTCTGTCTATAATACATTTTTCCACAGAAGCAAGCAGGCCACACATAAACACACATTTTTGTAATGGAGGCAATGGCAGAATCCATAAACCATATACTAGAAGGCTGCGGAGAGCCTCAAGCCGATTCCTTTGAGGTCTGACTTTTCTTTTGAGTGTGGCCACTAGGAGGCGCTGGCAGGAGACTGGAGAATGGGAGGAGATGGAGGTCTAGGTAGACTCTGGTTCCTTCCCTGCCGGGCCATGCATTGGTAGTGATGATTCCTCCGCTGAAGACCACAGAGTTTATCAGGCAGCCTCATGGAACAGAAGGTTCTAGAAACTGCTTCCTGTACTGTCCCCTTCAGGTCTAGGAGTAGTCAAGTTGCCTCATAATTATTGTCTAGCCTTAGGTGCATTCTTTCCCTCTGTTGGTTTTCGTTCATGGTGTTTTCATTAAACACCTCAATTACCCACATGAGCAAGCTATTTATTTCCCTCTAGGACACTGACTGATACAGTCTAATAACAGGTCAGATATGAAATATGTCCTGATGTCCTGATTGATAATAGCTACATTTAGGGAGATCTTACACTATGCTAGGTGCTCCACGACATTCATTTAATTCTTACCATAACCCTGTATGGTAGGTACTATTGTTTTTACAGATTAGTAAACTGAGGCTTAGAGAGGCTCGTTGACCCAAGTTGTAAGTAAAGCTAGTTTAAGAGTTAGGTTAGCATAGCCTGGGCATGTTAGCACAGCCTCCTAGTTTAAGAGTCAGGTAAGCACAGACTCTGGAGTCTAACTGCCTGGGTCTAAATTCCGGCCCTGCCACTTGTGTGCTCTTGGTCCTGGGTGCGTTTCTACTGGTCAATTTCCTCAATTATAAAAGGGATGAAAATAGTACCTACATCAGAAGGTGATTGTGAAGATGAAATGTGTTAATTTATGTAGTACACTTAGAGAACTTGGCTTATAGGAGATGCCAGTGTGTGGTTGCTATTATCATTGATGAATCTAAAGCCCACTGACTACATTATACTCCCTGCTATCAGAGATGATATACTTTTTCTTTAGAGTGTAAGATCCCTGTCCCCATTTTTAAGTAACCTGTGTGATGTTCACTATCTTGTGCAGTGGATAGACTGTCATTTTAACATGAAGCTCTTAACGTTTAAGAAGCAAAATAGGATACTTAGTTCTTTTTTCTTTGTCAGAAAGGCAAGTGTGGACAGCATCACAGAAGTTGTGGAATCTCCCCTGTTTGTGTATTGAATGAATTATAAGAATGAAGATAACATCTTAAAGACCAGGGGGCTTATGATTCTTTCATTTATATGTGGAGAAACTTGTGAAATTTGGCTACAGTCTCATTATTTTTGTTCTATTATAAGAAAAAAGGAATTTTCTTTGTGGACATTAATGTGTTTAATATGCAGATAAACTGCCTTGGATGGATGACGAGTAAAATGAAGCTCAAATTCTAAGACCCTTTCCTATCATCCCAGAATTTAATTTGTATAAACTTGATGAACAGCCATAGACTTTATATTCTTTAAAGGGAAAGAAAGCCAGTAAGCTGAAGAAAACATGAGGAGTTGGGTCAAGCAATTCCAGACACAAAGAAGTGCGCCAGACAGTTGCTGATCTTAGAGAAATTTTCTGACCACCATCTTAGGCTTTCCTCATCTCTAATGTCATACCAAAACAACACCGTGACTAAGTAAAAAAAAAATTATAAATCTATAAACCAAAAATCTGTATTTTTGCCTCTTACTCCAATATACCAAAAATTACAACTATCTAAAAAATTAGAAAGAGTCCTAAACTTCACAGTTATTGGCTTAAAACTGTTTTTTAGAAGACATTCTCCCACGTTGCTCTTTATTGTGTTTTATGGATAAAGATCTTCAGAAACATTGCTGAACAAATGGTTAAATAAAGAAAATGTTGGGCCGGCCCCGTGGCTTAGCGGTTAAGCGTGCGCGCTCCGCTGCTGGCGGCCCGGGTTCGGATCCCGGGCGTGCACTGACGCACGCTTCTCCGGCCATGCTGAGGCCGCGTCCCACATACAGCAACTAGGAGGATGTCCAGCTATGACATACAACTATCTACTGGGGCTTTGGGGGGGGAGGATAAATAAATAAAATTATAAAATCATCAGAGTTTGAATTGAATTTAAAAAAAAAAAGAAAATGCTGCTAGTGTTCTACTACTTTAATTTTGACTTTATAAGTCTCTTAAAATATATGTATCCTTAGAAAATAGACGGCACTCACAGTAATTATTAATCATTTTTACCTTTAGTCCCATATTATTTATTTATATGTTCTTTCAGGCAATTATCATTCACTTGACACTCAATGTGTCTGGCACTTGCTAAGCACTGGGAATGTCAAGGCAGACAAAATATGGTAGCTGTCCTCAAGATGCTCCCAGTTTTAGAAAGGGAGAGCATACTAATGACTTAGAGGTGTCATGATTGAAACTTCCTGGTCAGAACAGGCAGAGCCATATATATAAATATAAATATAAATATAAATATAAATATAAATATAAATATAAATATAAATATAAATATATATAAATATAAATATAAATATAAATATATATAAATATAAATATAAATATATATAAATATAAATAAATATAAATATAAATATAAATATAAATATAAATATAAATATAAATATAAACCCTACTGGCAAAGGCGAAGTCTGTAGAGTGGCTAAGTCACAGAGTGGACCTCAGATAGGGAATGCTGAGGGGTGAGCAAGTTTGGACAGGGTGAATTTGAGGTGCTTGCAAGATATCTAGATGGAAATGTTAGGTAGGCTGTTGGAAATAAGAGTTTGGAGTTCAGAAGGCCTGGAAACTGGGGAGTCAACAGCATCCAGGCAGGAGGTAAAGCCAAGGGTGTGAAGGAGCTTCTGCAGGGAGAGCACTCTACAGGAGCCTGAAAGATAGCTGCCTCAACAGGACTTTCGCCCCTTGAGAGGCAAGGTGATAAAAGGGAATCTATGTTGCCTGAATACCTTTCAAATCGTTTCCTGAAGAGTGAATTTTGAAAGGACATCATCCATAGAAGAAAGCGAGAGAAAGTGCAGTGGGGGTGGGGAGGGGAGGAAAAAACTGGTTTGAATTTTCTGTATTCTCTGAGTTGAAAAGCAGGGATTCATACCTAGAATTCACATCTCACTTTGTATCCCCATGGTAGCCACGGGCCAATGACTCAGGGAGAACTTCTAGATACAGCATATTCTTCGCTGATAGAGGCAGACTAAGAGGTTTTGTGAATTTAAAGATGGGTTTGAGGCTCACTGTCAGAGAGTGATTTGCAAATATATAGATTAAGTTTCCCCATAAAGGTAGGTTGGTAACCGAGGATGAAAGTACTTGCTAAGAATGCTGATGCAAAACTGTCTTGGAAAGGAGAGGAGTGTTATTTACCTACATAAATATGCCTCCAGGTTTGACTCCTCTTATTATTACAGGCAGCTGGTAAAGAAGGTGTGTAACAGGTAATAAATGATCTGGAGGACAATACCTTTGATGAGCTGTTTCCCAGTTAGTATCCTCTGATCTCATCTCCTGTGGGTCTCTGCGGATAGCCGCTGGAACTCCCCGGCACAAGGCCCAGCACACAGGGGTCTAGGCTGGGAGGTGAGCCTCATGAGGAGGTCTGCTGTGAGTTTCCAGACACCCTGCCATGCTGACTTGCCATCTCTGTGACCTCAGGCAACTTCTGTAATGTCTCAGAGCTTCAATTTTCTCATCTGTAGAATGAAGATAAAATTCCTTACCTCTTGATGATTCAATGTGATAATCTGAACACCATCGGAATGGGGAGTTTGCCTTTTTCTGGACTAATTCCTAGCTCCTAGAATAATAGGCACTCCATAAATATTTGTTGAATGAATGAATGTATGTACATAAAGATGTAAGAGAAACAGTGTCTAGAATATAATAGGTACTTAATAATTATTTATTCCCTTCTTTTCCCCTTGCATAAATTAGCATGGTCACTGCCTCTTCCCATTTCCCAGGCTCAGGTGAGTGTTCTTCATCTTATCATCTGTCTTCACATTTTGCAGAAATCCAAAATTTAACGAAACATCATTGATCTCTTTCCTAGGACGTAGAAGACTCTTCCTGAAAATAGACAGAGAAAGTATCATTGGATGAAATGTTGCAAAGCCAATCAGAACAATATTTCACAGTGTTCCAAGGGGTTTCCTGGGACTGTTAATAGGAGCTTTGTGGGAGTAAAACTGTGTCTAGTCCAAAAACACTGCCTTGAACAGATTTCTTTGGGATTTTTCAAAGCCTTTACTATTCATATGTGTGTATGTGGATTCTCCAAGAAGGGAATAGAATACACAGCTTCCCAACCGCATTTGAGCAGAGGACCCATTGGTCGTAAACTATCTCATGGACCTTGTATATGTGGAACTCCTTGGGAAATGTGGATCTAATCATTAGCTAGAAGAGAAGACAAAAAACCAAAAAGGATTTATTTTTATAGGACAGTAAAATGCTTTTTTTAGGTCAGAGAAGGCTTATTTAGGAATGAGATGTGGAGATCTCACAACCCAAGACAGTCATCGAGGAAATTTCATTCCAATGAAGCACTTAAATGAGTGAAAACAAATGAACATAAAATAAGTATATAATAACACCTTGGGAAAATTAAACATCTCTCCATTTAACATCTGTCACATAGATAATCTTAGCAGCTAGATTGATTATGGAAGACGAAATGGGAAATTTAAAAGGGAGGCAGCTGAGTTTGCTTATATCACCTGCAAAGGGACTACTTTCTTTGGCAGATTGATATTGCACAAAGGTTTGAAGTTTCATTAAGGAAGCTTGGTTTGATGGTGTAACAGTGTGTTACAGAATGTGTGTGTGTAATCAGACAATACCTTGCATTAGGCCCTCAGAAAGGATAATGGTATTATACATGTGTTCTGGATTGTGCTATGCCTTAAATGACATCTTTTCACAAGGAAACTATATAGCACTGTGGCATATCTATAACAATGCAAAAATGATTAGCACACTAATTATAAAATGACAAGTAGATTCTTCTGAATCATGATTTGGTGTCAATTGGGATATTTTTCCCCTTATGTAATTTTATAATACTTCAGTGTCCACTGTAATTTTGAAAAGCATACATGTTTGCATTTTCTGAAAGGCAGGTTTATGTATAATGGAAGCATTTTTTTTTAAATGAACAAAGCCAAATAGCACCACAAAAGATATATAAGTTAAATTCTTTTTAACTTAAATTCTATGTCAAGGGGTGTTCACACCTGTAGATTACACTCTCCTCTTTACGTGTAAATTTCCTGCTGAAAGCAGGTCAGAGTTAACAGCTGCATCAACCCAGGGAGTTTTGTTTTTTTTTAAACAATTAGTTTTATGTTCTTTTAAATAATTGCTTCATTATATTTTGTACATCTGTGCAGGGGTCTGATGATGACATTGGTAAATTTCCAAATAGCTGTAAAACTGGGGAATACCAGTTAAACAATAATATGACTCACCTGTGGGTGAGAAAAGAGGCTTTATACAATAGCCCCTACCCCCAAAATTCCTTAAACAAAAGAATCGATTCTGCTCTGTGAGGAAACGGTTCTGCTTCAAGTGTGGATATCAGACATTGTATTTTTAAACAAGATAGGCTGTAGGTAGTTCAGAAGAGACCCACAAAGATGATAAAATGTTTGGAAAACAAGACATGTGAGAGAAGGTTAAGAGCATGGGAATATTCATTCCAATGGAAGGAGGCTGAGGGGAGATATAACTGTCTGCCTCACAGTTAAATGATGTTACAAGCAGAGGAGGCATTAATTATTAGTAGAAGTAAAGCGAGGCATTTAGAAGAAAAGAGCTGCACCCATTTTACTTCATATTAGGAACAATTTTCATGACACCAGGAACGTTCATCTGATGGAGTTAATGCAGGCAAGTCTAAGGATTAGCAGCTGTGGAATCAAGACTGAGTTTGCAGGGCCAGCTGCATGGCCTAGTGGTTAAGTTTTGTGCGCTCCGCTCCCGCGGCCCGGATTTGGTTCCCGGGCATAGACCTACATCACTCGTTGGTGGCCATCCTGTGGCAGTGACCCACATACAAAATAGTGGAAGACTGGCACAGATGATAGCTCAGGGTGAATCTTCCTCAAGCAGAAGGAGGAAGATTGGCAACAGATGTTAGCTCAGGGCAAATCCTCCTTGGCAAAAAACAAAAAAATACTTCCTAGAAGACTGAGTTTGCAGCAAATCTTTAGAATAATTTGAAGCACATTGAAATCAGTCTGTGGCATGGAAAATGAGTTGGAACTCAGCTCTTCTATTGGAAATGATCCTATGAATTCTTCATTGCTATAATAATTTGTTCTGTCAGGAAGGAAATGTGTATCAGGGCATTCATAGATCCATAAACTGTTCCTAAGGGGCAAGCATCAAAATTCAGAATAAAAATATTCTTAAATATTTAAATCATAAGTGGTCGATGTTTTCAGCAGAGAAGCATAATTAACAAATACAAGAGTTTTGTATTTGTTCTTTGAACTAGCAGATAATGAAACTTTCTATAAGGTTGTAATTATCAAAAGAGTGTGGAACTATCATGTGAATTGGAGAGGAGTTAATGAAACAAAAGATGAACCCTAGAAGTATGTTCTCATATAAAGATTTAATATGTGACAAGTAAGTAGGAAAATACATTTTACTTAAAAAATTGTGAAGGAGGGGGAAAAGAAATTTTATTTTAAAGATGATGTAAAACAATTAACAATTTGGGTAAAACTAAGGATATTAGTTGCACGTTACCCCAAAAGAAAGTCTTCTTGGTTTAAAACAATGGTTTTCAACAGCTGGTAATGAGGATGATGGGGTGTGGTCTGTCACAATACTTCCAGGGGTTTCTCAAGCTGCACATGCCTCCCCCACACAGAGGGTCCCCTACACTCCCTAGGAATTATAGTCCTGTTCTTGGTGAGGAAATTGAGGCTAGAGTGATATAATGATTTTCTCAAGAATTTATTGAACAAGTATTGACATTGAGCATCTGCTATTTTCCAGGTAATATTCTAGGCACTAGGAATAAATAGATGAAAAGATGAGATCTTTGTTCTAGAGGACTTTAGTGGACACCTGCTGTTTTTATCTGCCCAGAATCCCTGTCCCCTTCTTCTGGTAGCAGGACCCATTTTTTATGTGGGAAACCACAGTGCTCTTCATCTCAGACCATGTGGTTCAGGTAGAGTTTATCCCACTCCCTACCCCAGGCATGGATGTGGGACTTAGGCTTGGCCAATGAGTGGATTATACCCCTGGCCACAGTGGTTGGTTCAGGAATGGACATTGAATGTCAGTCTTCAACCTTATGTTAGAGCTATTGGAAGGGTGACACTCTCTTTGTTTTGATACTTTTAGGCTGATAGAAAGTAACCTGGAGTTGATGGAGGTCATCTTGCCACTGCATGGAAAAATCTGCCTTAGGATACAGGGGAAAAATAAAGCAGAAAGACAAAGAAACACCACATTCTGAGGATAGTAATTGAACCCCTGGATACAACCATGCCTGTTACTGACTATTCCTGGGCTTTTATAGGAACCAGTAAATTCCGTTTTGTTTTTATTTTTTACGATAGTTTTTTTTTTTTTTTTAGGGCAAAGATCGCTGTCCCATAGAACTTACTTTCTAGATTGGAGACATGGACCATAAGCAAAAAGCATAATTAAGCAGTAAATCATATAGACTGGTAGAAGGTGATAAGAGCTATGAAGAAAAAAAGGTAGAGCAGGGCAAGACATGTCTGTGTGAGCAGGGGAGGCGCAATTTTGAAAAAGGGTGGCGAAACTAGGACCCTCTGAGAAGGTGATGTCTAAGCAAAGATTTAAAGGATGTGAGGAACATCTGGAGAAGGGTATTACAGAGAGTATTTCAGAAAGTTTAGACCTTAAAACAGGAGATTAATAAAAGGATCTAACCAACAAGAGCATCTCTGCCCTACCTTCCTCTCTCAGATAAATGAATACTAATTTCTTTTCAACTGCTGTATTTCTGTTGACCTTAGCCAGTCGCTCATTGATAAGGAGTACAATGTAATGCTCAGAAGAGTTCTAGACTTTAAAAGCTGAATTTAGAGCCAACTTTGTCTAGATATATGTATGTATTTCTTCATGTGTATATATGTATATATGTGTGTGTAAAAACTTTTATTTTTCTCAATTCTACTTATAAAGTTTCCAAATATGAGCTATTTGCCCTTTGGTTTGCTTTTGAATAATAAACCAAAATTTGTCTGTGTACAATGATTCCACAATCAGAGTTTAGAATATTTTCTAAACAACCACTTAGGACAAACTATACTAAGTAGAGAACTATCAGCCTTAACAGAAGCAATCCTGGCAAACAATTATTTTCATTGCCACACTGGCAATTATGTAAATATGTCTGGAACAGCAATGGGCACCTAATTATGACACCTAATTATGCCAATTTATTTATACACCTCCTTGAACAACATTTTATTTATAACTCCCCCACTCATTCAAAGACAAGAAAAAGTAAGGAGACATTTATTGATGATTGCCTCATCTTTACACTATGAACACAGCTAATCTATATGAACCTGAATAATCTGAGCTATGCCCTGCTCATGTAAGAGTTTGCTTTTTGCCTGATCTCTTGTAGATTTCAGAAGGTGAGCAGAAGTGACTGTGGCTCTGGCTGAAGACTGGGAGCACTGGCTATCCTAGCAGATATTCCTAGCAGAGGGAGTTAGCCCAATATCTTACTTAGGCAAAAAATCAACATCGATCATTCCATCCACTGAGTGTGAGAAAATTATTCTATTCTAAACCACAAATAGAGTGAGAATAACCCAAGAAATGAATATTACCACCATAACACAGGGTCACTTTCTATCATTTAGATGGTTCGTTTCTTTGGGTTTCTTTCCTTTCATTTTTTTCTTAGAACCCAGTGACACTTCTTGGAATTAAATGGCATTTCTTGACTTTGGTAGAGGAGAGGTATGACATAATCTATCTCAGATCAGTTCCCTAGACAGAACCTGGGATGAGGACTGTCGTGCTAAGTGATTTTTGAGGGAGTGCTCTCAGATAAGGGGAGTGAAGGAAGCAGGGGATGACAGGGGAAGGAACCAAGCGAGGAGGTGAACTCAATTGGAGATCATCCCCTGCCTGATCAGGTGGAGAGCTCTGGAGCATGAGTTGCACTATAGAGTTGGGCCCACCTTGAGGCAAGGGAGCTGGTGTTCAGAATCCCAGGATGATCTAGTTGTCTGTCTACGTCTGGGAGCAGTGGGAGTTGAGAGTGGGGGTAGGGATAGGGATTGGCAGCCTCCCAGGGAAATTCCCCCCAACCTACACTCGCACAGCAGGAGAATGGATGTACCAAGAGATCTGGATGAGGCACAGACAGAAAACTCTGCAGGACCCCAGCAAATGGATGGTTGGCTCATCACTTGGGTTGTCTAAGGAGTTTAAAGATTGCCCCTTACATCACCAGAATGGATTTCAATCTGAGAAATGTGAAATTAAGCTTCTAATAAACTCTTTCCTTATTCTTAAAATGCTGAGGTGATGCTGAAAATGGCTACAAGCGTGGGCGATTCTAGGCCTTTGTTTATCTGTAATGATCAGAAGATATGTTATCTCTCAGTTCTAAGCCTCTCCAATTCTAAATGGCTTTGGAAGGACTTTTTCTTTTCAGAATGTCTGCCTTCCTCTGTTATTCTAAACTATCTAATTTTTGCCTGCATATTGCATGGTTGAAGAACTCAGAGTGGCATAAAGGGATCTACCCGGGTCTGTGGCTGCATCTAGACACTTGATGCTCAAAGTATGGTCTGCAGACCAGCGGCTTTACCTGGGAACTTGTTAGAAACGCAGGCCCCAACCCAGATCTATTGAATCTAAATTGCCTTTTCACCAAGATCAATAGGAGATTCCCATGCACGTTAAAATTTGAGAAGCACTAAGATATAGGATCTTGTTGACACAAACTGATAATAACTTGACAAGCCCTTCAAAATTTGGGTCCTTTGGCTAGAGAGGGAGTGGGAGAAGGGACTGGTAGTTAAGAACTGAACTAATTAAAATCTCCCAAAACAGTTGGAATTGCACCATTTTCTGACCTGGGTTGAAACGGTTAAAGCTGCCTTGAATGAGCCTGCCTAAATCACCCATTTTCATCTTA
This sequence comes from Ceratotherium simum simum, assembly GCF_057802395.1. Lineage (NCBI taxonomy): Eukaryota > Metazoa > Chordata > Mammalia > Perissodactyla > Rhinocerotidae > Ceratotherium > Ceratotherium simum. The sequence continues at coordinate 24,952,555 of NC_141904.1, forward strand.
GTGTTCAACTGTGAAAAAATTTGTGTAAATCATTAGTCTTTGGAACCTATCGTATGCCTCTTCTGGTTCCTGTTTTGCCAAGTCAGCTGAGGTTTCTGAAGAAAACTATTCAACAGCTTCTAGTAAAACTTAGAAAATCTTACTTTCATGGGTTACAGAAAGTAGGAAACCAAATTGAGTTTTGACTGCCAAGGAGGGAAGGAATGAATCATTCTCATTTGATGGTTGCCAAATTATCAATCATTCTAAATTAATTCTCATTCCCTCTGACACTTGGGAGGTACCAAAACACACTTGAAAAAATATCCTGGAGAAAACCTAGGATGTAAGAGCCGTTATTTGTACTTGTAAGGGCTATCACCTCAAGAAGTTAATATTCCACACCCATTGATCAAGCTTGGGATTGCCAGTCAAGCTGGAGTTCTGTACAGTATGTAATATTTGGCAAGATTCATTGGAACTCTGTAGGCCTGAGGGTACCTATATATATTCCACACAATTCTTTTCAAAATATTATCAACGTTTTAAAAGATGCAAATGTGTGTGAGAGCTATAAATTCTCCTGTTTTAAATATCATGCTGTCCCTTTGGGAGAATCTCATGGGCATAGATAATTACTTCTATATGGGGAATAATGAATCACAACATTTTTTGATTCATATCTACGCTCTTCTGGCAGTTCTCTGGCATGAATCACATGTAAATGAATGAAATGTTTTCTGAATTTTACTAGCGCAGATATACTATACCTCAAATAAAAAATATATGTAAGATAGGGTAAGACAGAATACATCTGCCCCACCCATTCTATTTCTCTCAGAAGTATGATATGGAAGACAATAGAATGGACCAAACTACCACCTCACTTGAGATAGATGTCCAAGTACAAGGCCTTCTACTGTTCAACAGCCTATAACAAGGACTATTGGGGATGGAAATGGATTATGAGGATTTTTAAAAACTTCTGAAGTCCCCTTAAGTTTTTAGATAGATCACATAGCAGTCTTTTGGTTTTCCAGTGTCATGTAACATATGATTTTATTCAATCAACAATCATTTATTTTGCCCTACTCAATGGTTGGCACTTGGCTAGCTTTCTGGGGGATCCAAAAATGAATAGACCTTGTATCTGTTCTTAATATATTAAAGTTTAGTGGAGGAAACAAACACTCAAACCAATATTTGATTTTCTGCCAGGCAGGTCTCTATCAGATAAATGAACAAAGTACTGTAGATTTATAGAGAAGGAAGAATTCTCTCTGCCAAGTCACAGATGGCTTCCCAAACAGAATGGTCCTTAGGAACCAGATATCTCCAGGAGGATGAGGGGAATACAAGCTTTCTGGACTAAAAGCAATACTTGGATTATAACAACAATAATAGTAGCTAATATTTGTTGCAAACTTACCCATACCAGAGCCTGTTCAAGCACTTTACTTGTATTAGCTTATCTTAAACTTCACAACATCCATATGAAGTATTTAATATTATTAGCTACATTTAATACATGAGTAATTTGAGGCCCATAAAGATTAATTTGTAAAAAATTGTACTCATAGTCATACAAATATGTGAGAGTCTTGTTTCCAAGCACAACATCATGTCAAGTATGGTGGGAGTGACTTCAGTGTGGAGGTGTGTTGGGAAACAAGAGTGGAGAGCAACAGTGGGCAAGATCATGAGGGGCCTTGTCATCATGCTAAATAGCTTGGACTTTATCCTGTCAGAGATGGGGACATCATAAGGGTTTTGAAGTGGGAGAATGACACATAAGATTACTTTTTCAGTAAAAAAAGTTGGTGACTTTGTGGAGAATGAAGTTGGAAAGTGCCAGACTTGCTGCATTGTGTTAGGGGACTACTTGTATAGCTAGGTAGGATAAAAAATAATTATCAGAACTAAAGATCAGGAAATTGAGAGGGAAGAGGTATTTTTGAGGCAGTATGAGTAGGTCTTAAAGACTCATTGATTGGTGGTTTCTTTGACTTACATAAAGGGGTTCAAGATGACTTTTAAATTTCTAGACTGTTTCTAGACAGATTTCTAGATTCGGTAGCTATGTTTCCTCAAATAGATAGAAGATACTCGAAGAGGATCCAGTTTTAGAGAGACTATGTGGAGTTTTTGTAACCGGAATGACTTTGGGATATCCAGTTAGAGATTTCTAGCAGGCAATCAGAGATAAATGTATCTATGTACGTGTACATGCGCACACGCACAGGCACACCCACACGGATAGATTTGCGGGTTGGATGTTCTATCATTTCTGTAGTCAGTCACTCAGTTAAGACATTGTTGCAGGATCCGAGTGCTTGACATATTGAAGATCCTAAATAAATCAACAAGCACTTGTTGAACGAATGCCTGAATTATGTCACCAAGAAAAAGGCGAAAATTCTATGGTTAAAGTAGGCTTTAATCCACATCACCACAGCTCTCCTTGATATGTCAAGGAAATATTATTGTTGCCCTCTTTTCCAAATCTGAAATGTTGATTGATGAAGTGGTAAAATTTGTGGCTCTTTTTTCACCTTATTTTAATGTTTTGCAGATTGGGGACAAGGTAAATGGAAAAAATTTACTTTCATTCAATGATTCTAAAAAGAATATTTAAAAGGGTGTAGAAATTAAACTTACAGTTTATCTAAGTTTTATATAAACCTTTGAATTAATGTCTATGTTAGAAAATCTGTTTCATCATCCGTGATTGTTTTGAAGTTTCTCGAGAGCTACCTTAGTTTGATTATAAAAGTCACAGCCATATCCCAGCGCTTCCCATTTCTCCCTGAAGCAAGGAATGAAAAGTGATCATGGACCAAATTTTGCCATTCAACAAATATTTATCTCATAAAATACCTTGTCAGGAAAGACCTCTGCAGATTTTTATGAGCTTACTGGCTCTTTGGGTATCCTAAAGATGGGTGAATCTTATGGTAAAAGCTATTAGGTTTTAAACAATGCATTCACTTATAGTAAATATAATTGTAGCTTGGAGACAAGGCTTATTTGTGTGACGCTTTTCACTATTGTCAAATATTAACTGAACATCGTGCACACACAGAGCCAAATAGAAATAAAAACCCAATATCTCAATGCAAGGTTCTCTTCTTCCTTTTGTCGTTTCTCCATCTCAGGGCCTGTAAAGCAAATTGCAGGAGACATAGTTCTCTAGGCAGTGTGGCTTGGCTGCTATGTCAGTAGTGAGAGTAAGGCTCAGAAGAAATTCAAAGGATAAAGAGGAGGAAGAAAGTGGAATGGGGGAGAAACCGACTCAGATCACGGCCAACATTTAAAAACAACAAAAAGAGAATCTTAGGGGGAAAAAAGAGCTCTTCCAGAAGGAAGGAATGTCCAAATGCTTAAAACAAGGCAGAAAAACCTCTATTCAAACAAACGGAATATTATAAAATGTATTCAAGTGAATATGAAAAAGACAAAGCGGAGATAACATGCTTCAGGTAGATATTTAAAGAAATCGACACCCTGATGAAATGATGAAAGGAAAAAGAATGTACTCTCTTTAAGGAGAAAAATATTCTCGTAAGGGATATGCTTACTAGATTCCCTGTGGAATCCATTTTAGCACTATTTCTTCAGACTTGGTTTCTTATCAGCATCTACATGAAGAGGGTCTTGCTGTTTGGATTTTTGCCTTAGTGGAAAGAACAAAGGTTTTAAATCAGCCCATGTGGGATGGACAGCCAAACTCGGCCACTTTGTCTATGTGTAATCTTGGATAAATCTCTCTGACCCTTTAAGCCTTAGTTTTCTTATTGGACAAATGAAGAAAGTAAGCCTCAGAGACTTCTTATGAAGCTTAAACATGAACGGCCAGGAGAAGGTCCACTTCGTCGCATCAGATTCAGTTTTGAAAATGTTATCTCAAGAGCCCACTGCATCATCAACAACTTCAGAATCCAAGAAGCTGGCCTCAAGAGGTTTTCCCACAAGCAGTTTCCAGCAGTCTATGCCAGGAATTCTGTAGGGGGAACCGAAGAGGAAAGAAAGCACGTGGGAGCCTGCCCTTTGCTCCTTCTGTTTCAGATAGACTGTGCTGACTATGTTAGCTAGACTAGAAACTGATGAAACAGAGTTCTTTGGGTCATCCATAACACAGGTTTTCACTTTGAAAGGTAACAAGATAAAATGTGCATGAGAGCACTTAGAAAGCGATAGCTCTATTTAAATACATGACATTGTGATTATTTCTAAAGCCTCCAGAACAAGATATGCATGTACCGTGCTATGCTGGCTTTGGGCAGTGTGCGTCTCTTAAACAGAGGTCAAATGCCTGAACCCCTACTTGACTTGAACTCCTGAAGCTTCCATTATCCTCTTCATTGATCCGGAGAGGCAAGCACAGATAAAACCCAAACAACTGTCTCCAACAACAAGGAATCTTTAAATGTGCATCATTTGGCAGTGGCATTATCTTAAGACGATTATCCAGTGTATAAATGTTTATTGCCTTGCTTTAAGATGCACAATGTAAGATTAACAACCATGGCGTTTTTTGTATAAATGCAATATTTCTGCTATTGTGTTTGTGGAATTCAGTTAGATAATAATTGATTCCATGACAGGGATTGGCTAATTTGCCAACAGTATAGTATAAAACACATTTATACAGTCAATTACACCCGAGTGCATGGCCTATTTGCTTTATAATTTCATAAACTTGCCAGCAATTTAAATAAAAAAGTTCCATTAAATTATCATATCATGTGATGGAATGATATTGCCAAGTATATTAAACCATGTGTGTTCAGCCAGAATTAATTAAATATTATTACTTTTTTCTTATTAACACATTGAACTTACCCTTCCTACTCTCTACTCGAAATAGAAGCCTATTAGTGAACAAAGTAAACTTAAGGGCAAAGTTTAAACATTTTCCTGAGGGTGTTTCATTAAGAACCCTGGTTCTTTTGTTTAAACATTTGCTCTTGGTAAATGTACTTGTATTGTGAAAATATTTTATGTTCTTAGATATGAATACTGGAAAAGTTTAAAGAATACCTTTACTTGAACTATTCTGGTATTCAAAAAGGGAACATTTTTGTCTTCAACTTAGAGAAAGTCATGATATAAATGATTTCAGCATTATTTGTTTATGATGCTATTATTATTTGTGACTCCATGAATCTATCTGATCTTAGTAAGGGGAAGATACAAGGTTGGATGGTTTAGCAATTCAAAAATGAGTAAAATACAATACTTTTCAATACAGAGGATACTTGTTTCATATGAAATAAATTAACCAGGCCTCCCCAAGGGACTCATACTTCAATAAATCTACAGTGAACTATAAGAATTAAACCCTTAATATTAAGGCCCTTGTTTTATTTTATGAAAAGCAAAACACAGAGGTGAACTGGCATATACTAATTATACTAACCAGGTACTCATGGTTACACACACACTTTGCCTTTACTCTCACTCTTGTTTTTTGTCCATGTCATAATTTACCAGGTCACCCCATTTTACCAGTTTGGAATTACAAGGGTTTTTTTCCTTCTTTTTCTTCCTCATGCTTTTTTTCCAATGTTTTGGTTTTTATTTCTAAATAGTATATGCAATTTCTTTCATTTAATAAATAGAAACGTAGTTTTTTTCTGTTATTCAAACAGCAAAACATGCATATCAGTTAGAAGCAGACTATGGCCATCAAAAGGCAAAGGGAGATTAATTAAAGCATAGCAAGGGCTCACAGAATTGGCAGGTGGCTGAAGGAAGAGAGTTGACAGATGGACAAGAACCAGGAATATTCTACAAGCTGGGCAGCAAGACCCACAGCAAAGCTCACTCCATAGGAATGATTGGGTTTCGTGCCACCTCTGCCTCCAAAGTGAATCTTATAGTAGCTGATCCTTCCATGCCTTCGAGTCACTCTCTTTAACGTCTAAGTTAGTTAGGGAGAAAGAGTATCCTGTGCGTGCCTTATAGCTCTGGGTGAAAAGAGGAAAGATCTGGCCTCCTTAACACCTTGTGCTGGGTGGGCACTGTCCTCGGTCATGTGGCACATGGCTGGGACTTCCCTCAAAAGAGTGATTAAGGTGAAAAGAGAAAAGTGAGCGTTTGAGTGTTTTGCAGCACAACACCAAAATAAATAAATAATATAGATAATTCTTGGCCAAAGCTTGCTAATTGTGAAAACTTGAAACGATAGAGAAGTAAATAAAATTAAAAAGTGAAAATGCCTTCATAACTGGACTACCAGAGATGAACAATTTTAGTGACTTAGTTATATCTCTCCAGTCTTTTGTATTTACATGTATAAATGTATCTTGCTATATCATTTTATGTATATTATTCTGTAACTGTATTTAAATTTTATTAAATATTAATTTTTTCATTTTAATATATATATAGAGATTTATCCATTCCATTTTTATGGCTTCCTAGTATTCCGTTATTTGGATTTTCATAATTTATTTAACCAATTTTCTATTGATGGGTATTGAGCCTGTTTCTCATTTCCCCACTATTACAGACATCTTTGCACATTAGTCTTTGCCTTCTTCTCCAATTATTTCCCTAGGAATAATTCTCACAAGTGGAACTTTTAAGTCAAAGGGTATTCTCATTTGAGAGATATTGCCAAGTTGCCTTCCAGAAAGATAGTGACAATTTACACCCCTACAAACAGTAGGTGAGATGTAGTCATCAACATCATCAACTTCTTCATCGTTTTTCCTTCCTAATCACCAGAAAGGTGTGAATAAAACCCTACACTTAAACATACAGATTTATAATTACTAGCACTTTAATAAGACAGTGCTTGGAATTGGGTAAGCATAACTTTTAACAGTCTCCTCAGACTCAGCAGAAAAAAATTATTGCAGATATTTAATTATTGTAGTCAAAAGAACCTACCTTGAATAACAGTGTAGACAGGAGTCTTTAACGGACTGTATATTTTAACTTGCTTCCTGTGTACTTTGTTAAACATAGTGTTTCTTAGTCTATGTAGGTGACTTTAAATTTATATAATTGTACACATCAAAGCTATGAGTCAGCCAGAATTCCGCTTATTTGTGGTGAGATGATATGGATAAAGAGACTTTGCCAAGAGAATCTGAGTTGGAGTGGTCATCTTTCTTCTTTTACATGGTTACTGAAAATTCACCTTATTTCAATAATCACTTAGAAAAATTCTCACATTTATGGAATCCTTGTGCTTGAAGTTCCGTTGAGGCTTATATTGAAAATTTACAATATTTCCAAAGCATTCCAGAAATCAGGGAAACTCTCTTGACAAGAGGAGACTGTGTTAGTGCCAAACCCGAAAATGTGAAGATTTTGCTTATTTGAATGAGTGGTGGTTTTGAATAAGGCAAAATCTATAATCTTAGTAAATATTACACACTATTATTAAAGAAGCAAAAAAGAATTGTGCTGGAGTTAATTAAGGCTTTAAGAAATGCTTGCTTTTATTGGCAAAAAAAATTTTTTTGTTGCAACAAGAAAACTAAAAATTAAGAGGATGGTTGGCAGCAATATTGATATGCTAATGGATAAACATGCTAATTTAGAAAAAACTAATCAGCAAAGACATTACTAATGGAAATGTACAGGAAAATGGCTAATGCTGTATGCAAACCTGGTATCTACAAAATTAAGATGAAACCAGTTTTGTTTTCATAATTGTGACTTGAGAGTCGGGTCTTCTCTAAGCTTTGCTACAGGAAAATACTGACAAACTTACTGGGTGCTAGGGGAGTTAATTTACACACACACACATACACCAACATATATGTGTATATATATGTATAGAATTATTATTATATCCAATAGGGTACTAAACTTCTATTCTCCCAGTCTTATGGGTCTAGGCGGCAACCTCCTTATGAGAAAAGCAGGCAATAATTTCTTAGGTAAAAGAACCTTTGAGTTTGCTGAGCATGAAGTGGTAACTTTATGGACAAATTAACCTGATAAATATAATTCTTATTCTGCAAATACGAATATATCTTCTGAGCAATTTCTTTCCCTTGTTTTGCCCTCTAAACTTAAAGCTAGGCACTTAAATATCTATGAGCCCCAGAGTAGTCATTTAAATGAGTGAAGTGGTCCATGTGAGACACTAAGGAGCGGTAGGGATTGAGGCAAACTAGAGAACTAAGCTTAGTGGGGCAGGTAATACTCAGTTTTAGAGGAAAAATGCCAGGCCAGAAGGAGAACCTGGTGTTGCCAGATCTTCTGATTTTATAAGATAAGCTAGAAATATGAACTTTTAAATGAAATCTCCCCAAATTGAAAAATGGTGAATCAATCAATTCAGGTTTAAAGCCACTCAATTATAAATTTTTCTCCTCCCATCCTCATCCTCCTTGGTTGATATCCAAGTTCCAGGGGTACATGTGGCATCATGGCACTGGGGGAGGATTCTCACACTGGCGTTCAGATTCGCACTGGCGTTCAGATTCGGTACGCCCTGGTATCTGCCGATATGTACAATTGACTTTTCTTCCTCCTCTGCTGGCTGTGTGATCATTATCTAGTTTGAGTGGGTGGCAATAACTTATTCTGACTGATCATATGTCCTTCTGTAACTCTACTTTGAGTCAGGGTCTTAGAATCTGATGCTCAAGAGATACATTCTCTTGCTACTCAAAAGTGCCAATTTTCTCAAAACCGTTATCTGTTTGCCTTGGAATTACAGCATCTTTTTAGAAGCTCATGAGCTTAATATTGTCAATTTCTTTTTTCATTTTTGCAGTAGCAACCATGCCCCGAAGACAATATGGGTCAATGCTGTGGAAGCTATTTTGGGAGAGGATATTGAATGTTACCTAAAAATATTATCCCAACTCATTAGCTATCGTTATAATGATTTTATTTTACCTTAGACATTCGAACATCTTATTGATAATTGATAGTCACTGTGAGTCTAATGAAGGAAGGGCAACTTGGTTCAAATAAATACATTATTGGAGTTGAGAACAGATATGTAAACAAGAACCAATTAGTAAACGTAAAGAATATTCCTCCTTGATATCTGTACATTAGGTTTTAATCCATTTTGCAGATATACCATACCTATAAACGGCCTTCCTTTGGAATGTAAAGATATTTGGGGGCACATCCACAAACTGTGTCTCCTGATATAAAGAAGAATATCCCCACTCTGGTGACATTCCACGAGTTACTCTTTACTTGTCTCCTCCAACTTTAAGCATTAACGTCTCTGAGTAATGCAGTTGTTAACTTTTGTCATTGATTAGAATCAATAAAGTTCTTCAAGGCAACGGCCAATAATTGAAAGTATTTTAGTTGCTACTTTGGTTGGGTGGAGGGGAGTTTTTATTGCTCAGGGTTGAATGTACCTTTTCTTCAGGTCGGAGTTATTGCCTGGGAGCTTCTTTAACAGCTGGAGGTAGCTTTTGGGTTTTTCAGAACTAAAACAGGATTCACCACTAAGAAATTAGAGCCAAAGTAAGTCGAGGCAGTAGGAAGTAGTAGGAAAGAGAGAATCCAAAGGGCCACCTGGAGCTCTGTCTTAATTTGGATTCCTTTGAGAGCAGAGGAAAAACAAAGAGTTGGATACGGGTCATGTGTTTGGGAAGTGATCCCAGGAAGCAGGGATGAAGGAACAGGTAGAGTAAGAGGGGGAACCAGCCAGAGTAATAAACTGTACATTCCTGAGGTGGTGATTGCTGTAAGCAATTGGGGCTCAATCCAGCTGGGGAACTGTGAGGAACTGGATAGAAAGTTCTCAGAATTGTCCCTCTAAGGACCAGAGGCCTGGGCAAATATCGACCAACACCCACCCTCATTGGTCAAGGGATGTTCATCAGGTGTTAACTCCCCTTACTCGCAGGGAGCATCTGCGTGCCTTCTGAGCACATTACTTTGGTTTCACGTAAAGCCCTAGGACAGAAAAGCAGAGAGATGCTGAGTTGGCAGGTTGAGGTGGACTGTCATCAGCATGCACACAGCTGCCCACCACAGCTGCGTGGATTAAGAGGAGCTGAGGGGATGTGACAGAGGACACAAAAAATGTCTAATGCAAGTGCCACATAGTCCTTGGATTGGATCTTACCCTTATGGAATGGCAGATTTGTGGTTTGTGGATAAAGTGACAAAAGAAGGGATGTGAAGTGAGCCTCCCACTCCACTAGTTCCTAAGGCAGTATCATTTTCAATGTTATGCTCCCAAGCGACCTCATATTCAGATGACACAATGACCTCCCCTTCATTGTGACCTTCCTATCACTGTCTCATGTCAGGTGATGAAAATCTTCCATGATCTCCCAACCCAAACGAGAACATTGGGATAACTTCTTGGAATCCAGTCACTTTCCAAATCTTGATCCAGTAGCCTGCATATCTCAGAAAACCTTCTTTGCTTTTCCCCCTTAGCCTTGGCATGAGAAATGGGTGCCTGCACTCATCTATCCACCTTTATTATATGCCATTTATCATGATTCAAGTCTGGTTCACTGCAATACCTCAGCATGGAGCATTTAGCCTGACCCATAGTGGCACTTACTAGATACATGCCAGAATTTTTTGTCTCTGCCTCTCGTGTTATCTTCTTTGCCTCTCTTCATATGACAGACCACATCTCTATCTTTTTCAAAGTCCAGATCTCTCTGGCATTTGCTCAACTCTGTCATTTTCTCCCAATCCATCTTGAGAATGCCTGTTCAATCCGTCTCTAACAAATGTCCTCAATATTTTATCTATTTAATTTTAGCATTCCTGCCTTAAATTTCTCCCAGATCCTGGCCATGAATTCTTAACCCGTGGCCAAGCCATCTTCTGGTAGTCATTTCTATAGTTGTTGAATTTCAAAAATGTAACTGAGTAGCTGAACCATCCACCTGAACCAGCAGAGTGCCACTCATGCAAATACAGAGCTCCTATGATTCTCCATCACTTGTCCTACCAAGTTTGTCACGGTTGTACATATTTTCCCAATTACTTGTATTTTTCTACTTGTGGTTGTCCAAAGTTAAGAGAACACTTTTTTGTTCCTTTAGACAGTTTCATTGCCCTGTCTCCTAAATGTATAACTAACTTTTGTATTTTACTACTAAGTACTTTGTAGAGTGCCTCTTATCAAGCATGATTTGAAGAAACTTAGAACAAATAATATATATCCAGTAAGGGTAAGGAAAGCAAAGAAAGATGAAACCAGGCCTGAGGGGAGATGAGGGAAATGATTAAATTGGGTATAGAGATCAGCCCAGTTCTAATGAAGGAGCCAATCTGGATGAGCTCTCTAGCATATGGGCATAAAGAAAACCTGAGGGTTGGCCTATCTCCTGTATTCATAGAAAGAAGAAGGCATATTAATTCTTTAGGGGAAACAGTTTTTCCTGTTTCCAGTTCTAATAAATGTGTGAGAACCTAACACAGGTTAGAGATCGACAAACATTCTACAGGGAAAACAGAGGGTCTTCCCGTATGGCTCTTGCTTGTGATGGCTTTGATAGAAGCTGAGAACTTAACATTAAATCAGTGTGGAGGAACAAAGAGCAAATACTCTGATGTTCAGATAAATAGCAGCTCCTTGGTTTAAATTCATCTGCACATAGAATTTAGAAAAATATCGGAAGTGTTTGTGTTAACACATACATTTAATTTTCTTTTTCTTTTTCTCTCTTTTTGTTTTTTGATGAGGAAGATTGGCCCTGAGCTAAAATCTGTGCCAATCTTCCTCTATTTTGTATGTGGGACACTGTCACAGCATGGCTGGTGAGTGGTGTAGGTTCCTGCCTGGATCTGAACCTGCGAACCCAGGCCACTGAAGCAGAGCGTGCTGAACTTAACCACTACACCACCAGCCCAGCCCCTAATTTTCTTCTTTTTAAAACAAAATAGTATATGCTTATTTAAAGAAATAACAATTTAAATTTCATTCCTACTGATATCTTACTCATACCACCATTTAAGTTTGATATGTATCTATTTCCTTAGGTTGTCTTCAAATGTTTTTCTCTCTTTCTCCCTGGCCCCCTACACACATGTACACATAGAGTTTTTATTTTCAAAATGCCATATTATACACATATTCTTTGATTTCCTTTATTCACACAATATATTATTTTTCTCTTCTACTCTTTTTTCCAAAAGCAATTTTTTTTATGACAAAGTTTTTGATAGGATCTGCAGGGGGAAAAGTTAAGATGAACAAGTGTTGTAATAAATGGATAAACCCTGGGCTTTGGACTCTGACCTGCTGCTAATTCTGGCCTTCTTTGTCACTAATTGCGTGATCTTGGACAAATAAGCTTTTAAAGCCTCAGTTTTCTCGTCTGTACAATGGGGATGATAACAGTGTACAGCATCTCACGTAGGATTTTCAGCAAGATTAAGTGAAATATGCATATGAAGTGCTAAGAGCAACACCTGCAGAAAGATCTCATTTTAAAGCCCTGCGATGCTGACTGAAGGAAGCACTAAGCTTTAGAAACCTGACTAGTTGGTGGCAGATTGTATGTTCCATTACAAAAATTGAGAAGGGTACTCTACCTTCAAACAGGTTCCCACGGGGATTTTGCAAGTAAAGCCCCATTTTTTTCTGGAAGGAGCTTTGGATTTTCTCCAGGGCCTTTATAAGAGCTTGACTGAGAGACCCAGCACTCTAGACCACCAAGTATGGTACAAATAGTTTTGAAATGGACAATTTTCAGAGATGTTGTTACCAGTTATCAGCCTCACACATGAAGAAATCTCACAAAGTCCCCATGGCAGTGCTAGTCATGACAGAGAAAGATTTTCCACAAAGGTGATCTCGTTTGACCCCCATGAAGGCTCTGTGAGGTATGCATTGTTTATACGATTATTCTTATTTTATAGAGGAAGAAATGGAGGTGCAGAGTCATTTGATGCTCAAATAAGGACACAGTGCTAGTCCAAACTAGCTCTGGGATTCAAACCTGGAAATCTATAGAACCATAAAAATTGATGCCCCTGTCATTTCATTCTGGAAAACCTGAACGATAATGTCAGGCTAATGTGAATTTTTAAAGTTGCCACTGTATTTCAGAGTGAAACTGATCAACAGGTTAATTAGTTGGTATATATGAAGAACTCCAAGTGAAGATCCAATAGCAAACCTAGTTCTAAAATATGCGCTTGTAAGTCTGAAACTTCTAGATGATTTACATTTTTGCACCTGAATTTAGCATACATTCGGACTCTAAGGATACAGAGGTCAATAAGACATTCAATGGCCTGTGAGGACTGTCAGCTCATTGAATCCTGCTATCCCTGCTCTGGGAAGTTTATGCTGGTAATGCAGCAGTTTACAAAGGGGTCCCAATGGGATTGTGTACTAGCTGGCTGTTTGCAAATGCCATTCCTGGTGTTGATTTTTCCATCTAGTCATCCCTTGCTAGTTTGGTGTTGTGTTGCCCTAGAGATGGTTTTCACTACATGTTGTCCCCTGGCAGTTGATGTCAACCAGAATTTCCCTTATCATCACCTGGAGATGGAAGACAGAGTCAACAAGTAGTTGGACATTTTCTTAAATAGCCTTTCTCTTGGAATTTCCTTCTCCAGAAACTTCCTTAGATTATGTTTTTTTTTTTTTAAATGTATAGGAAGCAACTTTTTTATTTTTATTTTTTTGATGAAGATTGGCCCTGAGCTAACATCTGTTGCTAATCTTCCTCCTTTTTTCCTCTTTTCTTCCCAAAGCCCCAGTAGATAGCTGTATGTCATAGTTGTACATCCTTCTAGTTGCTCTATGTGGGACCCTGCCTCGGCATGGCTTGATGGGCTGTGCGTAGGTCCACACCCAGGATCCAAACCGGCGAACCCTGGGCCGCTGAAGCAGAGCAAGCGAACATAACTGCTATGCCACCTGGCTGGCCCCTAGATTGTGTTTTAACTCACAGTAAAATATACCTCACACTGATTAAAATACTAGAAAGTTCAGGGATCTAGATAGAAAGAGCATTTGGAAATCTTTTCCCCCCTCCTTCCTTCCTTCCAGTTTAGCCTAGTCTATCTTCTCTTCCTCCCTCCTTCTCTTCCTCCTCTTGCCTCCTCTCTTCTCACCTCACCTCCCCTTCCTTTTCCATCTCTCCCTCTCTCTGTTTCTCTCCCTCTTACACATGCGCACACGCATGCACACACACACCCACACACACACACATACACCCTTAACTTTTCCTAAGCCATCTCAGAGCAAACTTACTGGAAGTGTTTAAGGCTAAATCAAAAGTGAATAAATGTTTCCTTTACTGGGAACTTTAACTTTTTCTTTGAAGTTTAATTTAGTTTCTGAATGTTAAAGACGATATATTTGATATCTGTAAATCTGTCTGTACTCGTCTGTGCATGTGAATATATATACATGAGCAAAATGAGAAAAAGAAAAAAAAAACCCCAAACTTCTGCTTTGACTGCAAGATTAGAGGTTCTAACTTCTTGATTATTCCTTAACAAGAACATTTTAAAGAAATCAGTATCTTTTGTCCTCGTTCCATATAGATTACTGCAGTTTGCAGACAGCCCTTTTTGCATATTATGTAAATAGAAAGTTACATTAACAACACTGTAGGTAATGTAGGAACATTTTTTTTTTAATTTCTCTTTTTTTTCTTGTAGAAAGAGCTTCTGATTAAGAGCTGTGAATGCTGTTCATCTTTAATTCCTTGCTGACTCCCCAAATGCTGTCTGGGATGCCTCAAATACTTTTAGTAAAACCATCAGTGTTTCCATTTGCATTCGGCACCACCTATCCTGAAAAGATCACAAGCTGGCCCAATGGAAGATGCAGATATTTGAATATATTGTCTCTTGCCCTGAGTTACTTAGATGAGGGTTAAAGTCTGTGTGCTGGGGGTGGGTTGTTAAAATCAAATCTAATATCCAAAGGTAGCATTTTTATAAGAGTGTTGGGAATCTGAGAGGTGGTGGGAGGAAGCAGACTTTCAGAGTACTTCAGAGCTGGAGAAATAAGCTCCCACTCCAACAGTGAACAGGAGGGAGTGGGAGAGGGAAAGAGTGCCTTGATGCTCTTTACTGGGTGTGTCAAGTTATATACACATAAATAGAGTCAGTGCTTTTGTTGATGCCTGCTGTGAATTTTGCAAAATATTAGAATAATGAAATGCTACGTAATAGCTTGATAGCTGATTACAACATTTAATGGGTGCACAGAGAGACACCTAAAGGTATTATAAAATTCTCCCCCAAGGACAATTCAACAATAGTTCCAAAAAGCTACACTTTAGAGGGTGACCTTAATTGTTAGTGGAAATAAAACATTCATCTTGCAAACTAAATTGGTGGTCCTGGCCCCTGACTCACCAGAAGCTGGAGAGATGTGGTCCTGCCCAAGTGCTGTCTTTCTCAAGGTCCTTAAAAATCTATAGACGTGGGGGGCTGGCCCATGGCTTAGCGGTTAAGTGCGCATGCTCCATTATTGGCACCCGGGTTTGGATCCTGGGCACGCACCAATGCACTGCTTGTCTGGCCATGCTGAGGTGGTGTCCCACATACAGTAACTAGAAGGATGTGCAACTATGACATACAACTATCTACTGGGGCTTTGGGGAGAAAAAGGGGAAAAAAAGGAGGAGGATTGGCAACAGATGTTAGCTCAGGGCCGGTCTTCCTCAGCAAAAAGAGGAAGATTGGCATGGATGTTAGCTCAGGGCTGATCTTCCTCACAAAAAAGAAAAAAAAATCTATAGATGTGAATGGTCCACCAGCTTTTCTAAGAATGTGACTTCCACCGTAATGCAGAGAAGAAAGTTGCTCTGCAGAGCCCAGTATGAGAAGTGTCTGATTATAATTCATATAGCTACAAAAAAATCATATGGTTCTATCAGTTTATGAGACTGTCTCACCTTCAGAAGTCCCTAAAATTTCTCTCCTTGAGCAAATAGACTTTATAATGTTTGTAAACTATCAGTGTTGAGTGGATTCCTCCATGCTCTTTTTGGAAATGTTTGTTGTGATAGCGTGTGATGCAATTTACTTATTATCGTGCCAGTAGGAGTTTAATATGATTGAAAGCCATCAAAAGGCATAGCATCTGAATGTCAAACATGACTTGTATCTACGATTCCAGATAACACTTTGGATGCCTGTTGACTTTCTTCTCCATCCACAGTGATTTTTCCCCCCTTTCCACTAAGTGGCACTATGTTATTTGAATTTTTATGTTCAGGTCAAAATATCCGAACATTTGGGATGCTGGTATGAAAACCAGTTTAAAACTTTGCTGTAAATTTCCGCTAAATAGGTTGAATGGAAAAAGAAATAAGCAGCAATTAAATTTTTGTAAGAAAAAACTCCCATGAAGCTTACTCTTTTCTGTGTTTAACTCTTTCCCACTTTTTCTCTCCAACTCCTTGAGCCTCCAAGTAAGCACACCATATTATATATGTCTAAGGAAGTTTTATTTAGACTTATAAGGGCTGATCTATTCCCATACTGTTTAAGTTAATGTTCAAAAAATAATTCAAACCACATTCTAACATTTGGACTATGTAAGAAGGAAACAGATTTTTTGGGAAAAAAAAAGATGTTGTTTTAGCTAGGCAGAATGGGCTGTAGGAACATAGACACGTGCAGACTGATTTCTAAATGTGTATATTATCCGATAAGATCTGGGCTGCTCGTGTGTCAATTCGGAAAGTAAATGAGTGCATGAGCAGAATTTCCTTCCTTCTTTCCCTCCTTCCTTCCTTCCATCTTGCTCCCTTCCTTCTTTTTCCTTCCTTTTTATTTCATTTTTTCCTCCTCTTCCGCCTCCTTTTCTTCTTCTAACAGCTTGGGATTTACTTTTATCTCAGCCACCTGCAGCCTAAGGCTTGGAAACACTCTGGTTCTTCACCTAACTGGTTACTTTTCAGACCAAATTAGCTCGAGAAATGCAGGGTGATTTTGAAAAAGGAAACTAGAGTCTCTGGAAATAGAATGGCCTCGATTTGCATCAGGGTAACATTTTGAGAATTAAGTTCTGTCTACCCTCTCCAAATACAGCACACCATTGACAGACAGAATGCTTTGTTAGGCTGGCGTCTATACAATCATTTCCCATCAAAAAATAGTCAGGGAAAAAAAACATAGCTACTGACTGTGTGTGTGAGTGGCCACTTCTAGTTTTCAATAGAATAGATTTTTCCAGTTTCTCAAGTGCAGCAAAAACATTGCAAGATAAAGAAGCATAAATGCAACCTTGGAAAGGGTTGTGAGGCCAAAATTCTGTGTGTATGTGCAATTGTGTGTGTGTGTGTGTGTAGAGTGAGTTCTGTTTGAAACTAATGAATTACATTTCAATTAGCCAGCTTTTAGCAGCAGTTACTTTCTTTGGTGTGTTGGCTTCTATTTGTAGCACGTATGGTAATATATTTTTTCTCATAAATGAAGAGTATTTTTTTATCAGAAAAAGAAAAGAAATTAGCGAGCCAGAAAAACGTCAAGTCTACCTTTTTAAAAAATCTATCAGCTTCTAGAGAATAGCACCACTCTGTCTTCCATGTGCACAATATTATACACTTGCCTTTGAAACTAGCTAACTTTCAAGAGGAGAATGAATTGATAGACTTCCTCAGACAAATGGATTATGGGGAACCTGGAGCAGCATTGAAACCAGCATCATGCCATGAGCTAGAGTCATCAAGGGGAGAGGAGGGCTGTCCTGATGCAGTTGCGTGAGGATGAGGGCTTGTGAGGTGGTGGAGAGTTGGTCTGCATTCCTCAGTATGTGAGTCCTTTGAGATGATCCTCAAATAGAGAGTACCATACTGGGGATGTTTTTATTTCTTTAAAATAGACTTGTGAAGATTCACAAACCATTAATGAATCTGAAACAGCCTAAGTGGCCTATTTAATTTTGTTCAAATTAGCTTTTCCCAAACATGTTTGGCTTGGCATCTCTCCTTGCCCACCACATCCCTCCTTGCCCACACATTGCAGTCCCAATGAACAAGTTTAACAGTCAGGATCAGCTAGGTTATGCTGAGGTAACAAAGAGCCTCCAAAATATCAATGGTTTATTTCAATAAATGTTTATTTCCTACTCATGCTCCACATCCAGCATGTCCTTAGGGATCAACAGGAGTGTTGTGTTCATTGTAGTCATGCATGGACCAAACCTGAAGGAAGAGCTAGCACATGAAGTGAGCCAGTTGCCATGCTGAAGGGAAAAGAGAAAGCTCTGGAAAGTCTCATATACACATCAACCCTTAAATTCTCTGGATCAGAGGTGACTCACAACACGTCTGATCACAATTAATCATGCAGAACTAGTCAGATGGTTCCATCCAAACACAAGAGGGCAGGAAATATAGTCCTAACATGTGCCCAAAAAGCAGAGACCCAAAATAATTTGAGAGTAGCACCAATGACTACCATACCTAGTATTTTTCAGAATGTATTTTAAGACTTTGTGGACAACTTATATTTCTTAGATGCTCCAAATCTCATTGTTGTACGTTTTTTCAAGATCAAGACGAGTTGCACCTAGGAGAAAGGGAAGAGAGATTACAATACAACAGTACATTGAAAATACTTCAGTTATGTGAGAAACATCTTTTTACATTGAAGCTTCTTATGAGAAAATTGAGACAAGTAAAATGACCCTTGTGAATTGATATGGTATTCAAATGGTCTTTGTAAATCAGAGGAAAACATTGAGATCTGGGCAATGTGAACAGGTTAAAAATCTGAGACAGCTAGATTAGAAAGAATTATCACCACAGTTCCATTTTATTCTAAATTCTACCAGACTTGCCCAGGACTTGTCCAAGTGTTGGGGAGATTATTCAACAGAAATACAGTGAGAAATAAAGCTCACTAACAAAAATGTGAAGAAACAAAGTTTTGGTGAGGTGCCAAGAGGTGACACCTTATTTCATAAACATCTTGAGAGCTTCTGGCCACCAGAAACAATGACAATTGAATCATTAAAGAAAAAAATTCTTACAGTGCCATTGGAGAGAAAATTTTAACCTATCACTTCAGCCTCCAAAAGGACAGTTAAAATTAAGAGAAAAAACTAAAAGTAAATTCTGCCCTTTTCATGTGCTGTTGGACTCCTATCGAGGAAAATAAATTCTGATTTATTGCTGTCTGCCTCAGAAAGAGGATGGAGGCGCAGAATGACATTTTATAGCTTTGTTTGGGTCTGTCAGTGTAGGTGGGGTACCAGGCTGTGGGAGCAGCATGCCATGACAGTCACTAGCAAGCCACAAGCCACCTTGTGTTACCCATTCCACGTCCTGCCTCACCTCCATCTCCCCCAACCCCCAAATCTGCCATAATTGGTCTTGCAAGGCTTACATTGCCACAGCCGCACGCCTGAGGCATTATCTCCTATCTGTGGTATTATGTGCTGTAATCCCACAGCTAAATGTGGTAACCCAAATTTCACAGAGACTCTGTAGCAGGCTTGCTGAGATAAACCATCTCCGTATGTGGAGTGCCAGGTCGCACGGAGCCTGTAGGCTTGGAGCGCTATGGATGCTTTGTGTAGATTCATCCTACGCACCCTATAGCTTACCCATCCTTCCAGAGATCACAGGAACCCTAAATAGCAAATATGGCATCCTAACTAGAACACCACCTGTTTTGTGCAAGTGTACATGGGCTTCTGCCACCCGGCTGCTTCTCTCTCTCTCTCTCTCTCTCTCTCTCTCCCTCTCTCTGTCTTTTGGTGGAGAAGAGACAAAGATTAGAATCCGTCGGTGTTGTCTGGCTGACCAAATATACATAAAACTGGTAAACATAGGCTCATTGTCTGTACCCAGGCCAACGGTACCTTTACCACCTACACAACAACAGTGACCTACATATATCTCTCCCACATGATGCTCTTAAACACACTTGCAGGTGCTGGGATCCTAGGCAATAAAGATCATTGCTTGACAAGCCTCTTTGTTCCACGTTTCAGAATTTTTTGTGGTTGTTTGTTGTCAAAGAGATATATATTTTTTTTATCTCTCCCTCTCTTTCTGTCTGTCTGTCTCTTTCTCTCTGGTGTGGGATTGCTTAGAAACGTGCAGGTTTTGACATATGCTTTTACCTGAAAACGTATCTACTCCTGCTGCTTTATTGGACCCCCTAATTACTTGTAAAAAAATAATAATAAATTGGGCAGGTGTTTGTTCTTCCAGTTGATTAATTGACAATGATTTCACTACAACTGACGGCAGAAAGCTGGGAAGCTGTCTGTTGGAGTTCAACGAGGAATACACATTTTTCTACTCAGCCGTGTGAATCAGCTTGAGAGGAGAATTTACAAAAGGCTCAAATTGCCAGCAGACTATATGTTTTTTTATTCCAGGCTTGGAGATCTCTTAGTCCCAGTGTTGAGCCCTGTCACGTTCATAATTCTCTGTTTTATACACATGAAACTCTGGAGCTGATAAAATGAGTTTCAAAACGTTTTTTTCCCTAAGTGAAAAAGATCACGCAGATCAGTCACTATTATGTGTGGAAAGCAGTACGTTATAGCAGGAACAATGAAGTCTGATGTAAAGTTGAACAGGCTTTTTCACTGTGTCGGTGGTGTTTGCTTTTCAATTTACCAGCATCAGAAGCAGCAGCCGCCAGCCTAAGATGGTCTCTGAGGACCGTGCCTCCTAGAATATTAGCATAGTGAAGTAGGTGCCATTCTGTATTATTATTTTTTTTATACAGCTTCAAAGAAAACCACATGATGTTTTCACACTAATGAGTAAATAAAATAAAGAGATCTAAATTTCAGAAATAGAGAAGCAAAACCGAGCACTTTTCTTCATTTTTGAGTGATATGAAAACTTTCCAGGTCTTACAGGGATTCTAGTGATGTATAGAAGATGCGGATTATTATAGATTTTTTTCATTTTAATTAAGAAGAGTCCTAGGCATAAAGCTTAATTTCAGATGACCAGGTTTTCAAAAGAGAAGTAGTGTGGCTAATAGAATTTTGTATGAAATAAAAAAGCAGGGAACTATGTAAAATAAGTTAGATTCAAGGTCTGGCTGAAGTTCAGGCCGTATTTTTATGTTGATCCTTAGAACTCATTCATTCACTCTATTTTTATTTTACAGCTGGGCTTGTAAGCATGAATAATGTAGATACACAAATAGCATAGAAAGTGAGTGTAGCCAGGAGGTAGCGAGAGAGAGAGAAGAGTCCATATTTCCTGAAAACAACGCCAAATAGCAAAGACATTTTCATGCTTTTTAAAAGACAATGACAAATAAAGAAGACTTACCAGCAATGTGTATCAACTCAAAGTACCCCTTGAAACATTTTTTTTCCAGACATAGATGTTAGCAGACCACGTTACAGGGAATTACCATGGTCGTTTTATGATATTTTTTTTACTGATCAAATTTATAAGAGGAATATAATGACATTCCAGAGTCATATTACTGAAATCATGAAACTGACAACCTCCTCTCCTCTTTCAAAAACCTTCAACATATGATCCAGATTCAAAATATTTTAAAGGTACATTTCAACAAAACTAGCAGGTCATTTAAGAAAGAATGAGCATATACATTGACTCTTAAATGTTTGCAAAGAGGAATTATATTCTCTTTACGAAAATGATTAGGTATAGAGACTTTTAAATATTGCGCATTTTCAGCAAAGGGCTCTGAGTCTCATCTCCATTCTCTGCAAGTCTGATCTTTGGCTATAAAACTTGTTCACGTTATTTGATATTCTGACTTACCAAGAAGATAAAGGGTTCAAATCTTCTAATTTGTCCTTTCATGAGAAAGAATTAAAAAATACACATAAACATTAGATCGATAGCTCTTTTTGGAAAGATCATGAGTTCCCTTCCCTTGCTCCTAGAAAAAAAAATCTCTTCTCACACATTAACCTTACTGGAGGATTCGCATGGTCAATCTCTTTTCAGCTCTAAAAATTCGGATTGAATGTCCTTCTCTCTGATGACTTTCTAAGCCATCCTCTCTCTGCTGCTGTAACACTGGGGAAGTAACGCAGCCTCAATGACCCAAGGGCTCTAGGCTTCTGTATATGACTTCAATGACGTGTTCTTAGAATTAAGACTTTCCTAAGACTATGGCAGCAACTCCCAAGCTCTATCAGTTAAAAAAAATTAGTGTATTTTATACAAGTGAATTAATCTAATTGCCCCAAGAACACACAGGCAATGAGTACACAGCTTTCCGAAAGTAGCACAAATCAAATTAACTTTGAAAAAAGGCTAGAGAGGACAGCACTTGAGAACTTCGTGTAGAAAATATAGGCTTCCCTTTCATAAAATTCTCCATTTCCCAAGTTCTACCTAAGCACCTTGATTGCTTTATGGATTAAACTGTGTATACTCAGCGCCTGCTCAGGATAGGCTGAGTCAGAGAAGATACAAAGCAGACAGGCATATCCCAGCTGTAAAATTGCACATTCTACCATAAGTGAGCAATCCAGACTACCTACTTCATCTCCTTCTACCAAAATATTGCATTTTCCCTCCCAATAAAGATGTTTTATAATGGCAATGAGGTGCCGTAACTCACAGAGGTTCTGCCTCTTACTTGCTCTCTGTGTCCTGTAACTCCCACTCTATCATGAGAGCATATGTTGTATCTCTGTCATGAATTATTGTTTGGCGATTCCAGGTTGGAATTTGCACTTGGAAGGCAGTTTCTCTACCCCTACTGCAAAGATTCCTGCTCATTCGTAGAAGGTCCATATTGTCTAATGGCTTCCACGTTGTAAAACAATTCCTTAGGTACTGCATCCAGGGGCTTGATCTCCTAAATTCTCAATTAGCAAAACCATCTTGAACTTATATAGGTATCTAAGGTGCTGTGCCTCTTCATTTTGAAATACCCATTTTTGCACGCTACATTAGGAGGACGATTTGTTCACAATGAGCAAACTCAATGGCGAAATGTTTCAGGTGGCAGTGATGAAAATCTCACTGGCACAAATCCGGAGAAAAGATATCCATTTTTTCTTGCACTGCCTCCTACCTTTCTTCCAACTAGAAAATTTGGAGGATGGAGAGTAATAAAATGCATTTTGTTTTAGCCTTTGTGATTCTGAATTTCATCAAAGCGATTCCAAACGTTTTTCCTATGGGTAGGTTTTCTTTCAGATGAATATTTATCGGGCATCTTCTAGCAGTGGTATATTGGAGCCCATTAATACTGGCTCATAAGAGCTGACTGGGCACATCTCTTTTCCACTGCACATTTAGCAGATGATTCATTGTTAACCTGAAATAGGTCACCGTGGGAGTATTTACACCATGGAAATCAACAAATGCAACAAATCAAGGCTTTCTTTGGGGAAGATGAGGGTTAGTTGCTAAACAGTTATCAGCATATCACTGCCTCCTACCTAGTAGGTAAGGTACTGTACAGTTACAGAAGGTACTGTGTAAAGTAGTCCTGAAACAAAAGTGGCCAAACTAGTTGCAAAAGTAATACATAAAACAGAATAAAGATACTTCAAATTATTAGTAGAAAAGATCTTAGGTTGGCAGTGTAACTTACTGGTTAAGGACTCGGGCTTGGTTCAGTTGGATTGGTCCACTTACTGGTTAAATATCTTTCAGCAACTCACTCATTTTTCTGAATTTCGATTTAGTCCATTGTAAAATAGAAATAATAAAAGTTAGCTTCTTTATGTGGTTATTTTTTAATTAATTGAGATAATGAATGAACATACTTGATGCTTGACTCACTCATACTGAGGGCCCAATACATTTTAGTCATTATTATTAAAGACAGGTAGTTGAAAAATTACCAACCTCATCTTCGTTTTAGTTACTTGCTGACTTAGTTCCAATCATACATCTTTTTTTATTGTCCTCAAACATACCAAGTTCCTGACTCTAAGCCTTTGCATCTACTGTTCTCACTGTCTGAAAAATCTCTCCCCTGGATCTTTGCCTGTTTTATTCGTTCTCTTATTCTGGCATCAGTTCAGATGTTAGCTCTTCAAAGAGGGCTTCCTAGGTCTTCTTTGCCACACATTCTTCATCTCCTCCATCTAGTCACCATGTTCCAGATTTCCCTGTTTTATCTTCCTGTACAAATTTTCATCATAAGAAGTTTCTCCTTTATTCTGTCGCATGTTTATTACCTCTCTCTCTTACTGAGTCTAAGATCCATGATAGCAACAACCCTGCTTGTCTTTCTCATCACTTAATCCTGAGCCCCAGGAATGGTGCCTGGTGTGTGGTTCACATGGCAATAAATATCAGTGAATGATGAATAGATAAATGGTGACTTTGGAGCCAGAAAAGTTAATTCACTACTTAGGTGGAGCAGATAGATCTACAATCCTATTTTTAGTCCAATTAAGGGTTGTTTTTGATAATAAAATAGAAATATTTATGGATCCACAGGAGGTAGAGAAGTTCATTAATGCTCTGGATAAATAACAGAACAAGCAGTAGAAAATCTATTGACAGATTTAATCAGGAAATTGTGAAAACAACCAGATATAACTGATTTTGCAAAGCATGGAAAGATTGGATTCAGAATAACTTGATTGGGTGAATATGAAAAGATTTTCTCTCCCTACACTGCTAAAAGTTTATTTATCTCTGTGATCTTAGCATAATGATTAGAAATAAGAAAGCAGAATTTAAATTCCCAATCATTAACCATCTTGATTATTATAATTTTGGATGAGAGGAAAGATATAATATGGACTAGCCTTCTTGGTATGCAAGAGTTTCCATAGACTTTTGTGCAGGTGTGTGAGTGAGACTTTTCTCCCCCTCCTCATATTTGTTTGAGCCTATGAGGAGAGGGGATAGTGAGTGTTGGAATAGGAAAGACAAAATGAACCAATCTGAATAAATACTTTTTAATTTTTGTGGTATCAAGTCATAATTTAAGCATTTCTATGTGTGGAGATATTTTTTAAAGAGCAGGAGAGGTTTGGAAAGCTTTGATAAATATCATTCTAAAAGTGAAGGACTTTAATTAATAGAAAAAACATTTCCTATGTATTACACTCACACAGTAGAATTAGGAAGGGTGTTATGAAAGAAGAAGTAGAAATTTAGCATAGATATGTGTTTCTTGCCTTATTCAGGAAAAGACATTTGATAAGTGGAAAAGAGAATATAAATACAAAGTATGTGGAGATAGAGCCCTTTATCTTGTGTCTGGATTAAATGCTCAAAGTTCAATATTTTTCTTTATTTTTCAGATTAGCTAGGCTAGAGCAGAGGGTAACATACATAATGTTGGCAGGGTTTTCAATTAAATTGAGGATATATAGTTAGATTGAACATTTGAAAGAATTACACAAAGTTTCAGGTATCAGTTGCAGGAGACTTAAAAGTCAGTTATTTTATGCATGTATATATATGTGTATATATACGTGTGTATGTGCACACACACATATAATCATCTTTATCACCATTTTAGTGCAAATAATTCAGATAGGTAGACAGCCACCTAATTCCTATGCAGAGTCCTTTGGGCCGATTTCATTTTCTGCATGTAGAATCTTAAGAATTAGTTTCAGATTCTTAAAAATATAAAAGCCCCTGATTTCCTGCACCAAGAAATCTACAATTATGCTTACATGGTCTAAAATGCAAGAAATTCAGTGGAATGATATTTTATATGGAAAGAAACAGGGACCTAATTACTGCACATGTACTCTGTTATTTACCAAAATGTGTAAGCACACACACCACATACAAATTCTTATGCCCACACTGGTACAGAGGCTAATTTTTATCATAGTTAATGTATGATGTTATGTAGCCAGAGATTGATCCTAAATTAGAGTACAATGTGGAGAAACAGCATTTGTGTAACAACATGCCATGTGCCAGAAAATTCTAGGTGCCATGTATATTTTTTTCATTTAATCCTCATAACAATTTAGATATGTATATAAATGCAATCTTTATTTTCTTCTCTCTCTTATCTTTTTACTATATAATATAAGATGTATTGACCTATATTATAGTATTTAAGTATGGTTAACTTTGTATCATAGTATTTAAATTGTGGGATATCACAGAGAGGAGTATATCACCGAAAGACTTTGCATCCTCGTCTGAGAAAAGGTTTCACGTGTTTTCACTTGCACACAGGACAGTTATATCATGTTAGACAGAAGTATGACCTTGTTATCGTGTTTATTGGGAGATTAAGTATGGCTTAGGGAGATGCATGTGAATCCCAAGTTGACAGGGGGTGGATTTGCGATGGTTAATTTTAATGTGCAACTTGGCCTGGCCACCGCTCTCAAATGTGTGGTCAAATATTATTCTAGACATTTCTGTGAGGGTATTTTTGGATGAGATTAACATTTAAATCAGTGGACTTTGAGTAAAGCATATTTCTCTCTATAATGTGGGTGGGCCTCATCCAATCAGTTGAAGGCCTTAATAGAACAAAAGATTGACATCTGCGAAGCAAGAGGGAATGTTGCAGCAGATAGCCTTTGGACTTGAACTACAGCTTCAGTTCCTCCCTGGGTCTCCAGCCTGCCCACTCACCCTGCAGATTTTGGACTTGCCAGCCTCCATAATCACGTGAGCCAATTCCTTAAAATAAATCTCTTTCTATATATACACACATCTTATTGGTTCTCTTTTTCTGGAGAACCCTGCCTAACACACCATTCCGTGAAGAAAGGACTCAGATCTCTATTATATACATGAGGAAAATGAAGCTCATCCAGGTTTAATTGTTCAAGATCATAAGACCAGCAAATAGCGGAGTTAGAATCTGAACCCACATCTTCTCATATAAAAATCAACGTTTTTTTGCGTCTTCTGCATGACCCTCAAAAAAGGCTTCTAATAATCAATAATTTCATCAGTTTATTGACTACTGGGGTGCAGGACTAACTACAAGTATCTATTAATCTGTAAACTCCGAAAGGACAAGAAATGTGCCTTAGCTGTCTTGCTGGCTGTGTCTAGCACAATGTCTGACACAGGAATCACCAGAAAACACACATACACATATGCATACACTGCACATCCTCCCTCATGCACTTAGCCACATCACAGGCACATACACATTCGCTACAGTATAAATGGTTTAATTCAAGGCAGCCTACAATTTCCATAAACTTAGGCAACAGCTCATTCCTTTCCTGCAGTGTTTGATCCCACGAGTAACTTTGAGCAAAGCAAGTCCTCTTAACCTCTCTGAGCTTCCGTTTCTTTGTTAAATCAACGTTTGGCCTGCAAAAGGGTTTCCTGACTTTCCAACTTCAGAGATTTGCAAATTACCTTCCTGCTGTTTACCTTATTCGTGGACCATCAGGCAGGTGTAATGTGCGCTGAAAAGAAGGCAGAGATGGTACAGAGGCATTATTTAACATTAGTCTCAACCTAAGCGTTAGCATTGTCATTTGTTGAATATTCATTAGGATAAATGCATAAAACGTTAAAAAAATTTTAAGTTGTCTATGTGCAAACTAAAATCATACAGTACTACCTGTGAAATGACTACTACACTTTGGGAAGAAAGATCTAAATTAGAAGAACTTAAAAGTCTTGCCTAGTTCTGTCTCTATACATTTATAAATTGACTATTGAATACTAAGTAATTCTATAATTTACTCCAGATATAACCTACCTAATAATCCTCCAAAATCGAAAATACCCGAAATATGATGAGATGTTCTTAGTTTTCCGTATTCCTACCTTCTCAGTGGCTGCTTGTACGCTCCTCTTCAGCAAGATTCATAGGCCCTGTAAAGTATTCGTGGATACATGAGAATATGTGCGTTTAAACCTTCAAGGGGTCTTTTCTAGACCCCTTTTTTTTTTTTTACCACAACCCACATTATGAAATACATTTATACTGTGATCCAATATACACACACATACACACACACACAGATATATGTATATATAAAGTAATGAAAGCAAAATTTTAATGAAGTAGGCTTACACTTACTTCATTCTGTTCTACTCTATTCATCTACTCTATCCTATTTCATTTTTGTTCCTAAAGATTTTATTTATTTATTTATTTTTCCCCCAAAGCCCCAGTAGATAGTTGTATGTCATAGCTGCACACCCTTCTAGTTGCTGCATGTGGGACGCGGCCTCAGCATGGCCGCAGAAGCGGTGCGTCGATGCGTGCCCGGGATCCTCCTATTTCGCTCTTTAAATTGCAGATTGCCACTTACCAAATTTATTTCATAACACATTGTATTAACTATCTGTTGCTGTGTAACAATATTACCACAAATTTAGCGCTTAAAAAACATGCTTTTGTTTTCTCACAGTTTCTGTGGGCCAGGGATCCACATGTGGCTTAGCTATGTCCTCTACACAGCTGCAATCAAGGTGTCAGCCAGGGCTGTGGTCTCATCTGAGATTCAACTGGGGAAGGATTCCATTCCTCACTCACTTGGTTTTTGGCAGCATTCACTTCCTTGCAGGTTGCTGCACTAAGGGCCTGGCTTCTTGCTGGCTGTGGCTAGAGGTTGCCCTTAGTTTCTTGCCATGTGACCTGTTCCATAGTGAAGCTCAGAACATGGCAGCTTGCTCTTTAAAAGCCAGCAAGAGAAAGAATTTCCTTGTAAAACAAGTACTATAATCTTATGTAATGTGATCACATACATGTGATTACATATACCATTACCTTTACCACATTC
This sequence comes from Ceratotherium simum simum, assembly GCF_057802395.1. Taxonomy (NCBI): domain Eukaryota; kingdom Metazoa; phylum Chordata; class Mammalia; order Perissodactyla; family Rhinocerotidae; genus Ceratotherium; species Ceratotherium simum. The sequence goes on from NC_141904.1 coordinate 24,981,095, forward strand.
TACTGGTTAGAAGCACATCGCAGGTCCCGTACACACTCTAATGGAAGTAATTATGCAAGGGAGTTAATATTAGGAGGAGGGGACTTTGGCGGGCCACCTTAAGTCCTGTCTGCCACACAAATTAATGTATCAATCTCTGAAATTTAAAAAACACTACTCTAACAACTGAACTCTCTTCAGACGATATTAATTCTGAGCTTCTGCAGACCAGTAAGGCAAGAATCATCATTCATAATCTTTGACAATCAATATGATCTAAGTTTGTATATATAAATAAATACAATAAATATATAAAATTAAAAATTATATAATACATATTTATTTATATAATATTTATATTTAAAAAGAATTAATACCAATGTTGAATACATCTACTTCTACACATATTTAAAGGCAAATGTTTTCTCACAATCTAGAGAGATGGATTTGACATAAATTCTAGGCAGGGATAGTTAATGAAAACTTAAAAGTAAGTTAAGTGAATGTTATATTATTCCACATGTTTATTTATAGGCTAATAATGCCCCCAAAGATTTTGATCACATCATAGTTGTGAAAGTTTTAAGAAATTGAAAAAAGTTGTCAATTTAAGTATAATTATTATGCCATCCTACATTTTCAAGCAATTTTATTATTTAGAATGATGTTCATTATCCATCACCACTGCCCCAAATTCGGCCAGCTCTGAAATGAGGGTTTGAGGAGCTTTTAATTTGTGAATTAAGCGTCATAATAAGAAACAGCTTTTCACTCTGTCTCGTTTTTCCAGATAATGGTCATTTGAACTGTCTCTGAGTCTGGAGGTTGCTGTTAACAATCCGAATTGTATTACTGCTGGGCTAGTTAACATTCAAATTAGACTTTCAAAACAGTGTGGAGAAAACAGTCAGCTCTTTGATGGGATTTATGATGGACACACGGCTGGGCTAATGAAGACAACACGTCAAGCCTTGAACAATAATGATTTTAGGGGTTTTTGAGACAGCTGTTTGGGTCGATGCTGCTGATTTTGTCTTTGGAGGTTGCATTCCGAATTAGTGATAACCACCTTTATAGAGGCAAGATTGAAGATGAAGAATGTGGGTGGGGTTGCGCTAGATAAATAATTCTAGGAGTAGTCAGACAAAGCGAAATCTTGTCTGAAAGGGTATGGATACTCTGAAATTAAATAAAGATTTGGTTGTGGGATTTTTGGTGGCAATGGGAAGGCTTATGGAGGACGATGAGAAATCAATATCATGAAGAGCTAGTAAGAGTTAATACAGCACAACATGGCTCTCTATGAAGACCCTTGTTCCTTATATTCCACACAAGTATAAGCTTCCACTGTGGGAGAAAGCGAGCTAAATAATAGCCATTTCTCCATCCAGCATATACTCAACTCTTACCAGAGGTCTTTGAAGGTAGTCATTTCTCCATAAAGCTCTGATGAGCCGAGCTCCCTAGATTTCATTTCCTTTTAACTTCTAAACTGTCAAAATTATGCTTACTTATTTTCTTGTTTAAGAAACATCTTTACTCTGCAAGAACCATATTTTTAGAGAGAAGGGAGAATATTAAATATTAGTATATATATTTTTTTCTGCTGAGGAAGATCCACACTGAGCTAACATCTGTTGCCAATCTTCCTCTTTTTTGCTTGAGAAAGATTCACCTTAAGCTGACATTTGTGCCAATATTCCTCTATTTTTCAGTGGCATGGCTGCCAATGAGTGGTGTAGGTCCGCACCCAGGAACCGAACCCGGGCCACCAAAGGGGAGCATGCCAAACTTAACCACTAGGCCATGGGGCCGGCCCCTGAATGTTAATATTTTTCAAAGACTTCTACAAGAACTCCAGCTTGGAAAGAAAGACTCAGAAAATTTAAGTATTAAATTGATTAAATTGATTAAATTACTTTTATGTTGGAAATTATTACACACAAGAAAAGTTTTCCCTTTTTAATTGGCAAAGTTTATATTTTTGAAGATTATCATTAATCAGAAGTATCATTATAATGAAAATTATCATTTATCAAACATCAAAAATTTTCAGTTGTATGAAATTCCATATCTCCATACCAATTGCTGAGAACACGGCAGTGGAGTAAAACTCCCATTTGGCTAACACGTACATGTTATCTCTTCAATTAAAGTCTCATGCCCTGCACTGAAGAAATATTGAAAGCTCATGTCCTCCTTGAATTTTTTTTAATTAAAAGTAATTATTGTTTTTCTATTTCTGGCCAAAATGGAATAATGAGGACCAACTTACCTGTCTACCTTGTCCACTGCTTAAGAATTGTTATTTAAAGTATTTTGTCCCGGTTTTTTGCTTTTTTGTGTGTGTGTGAGGAAGATTAGCCCTGGGCTAACATCTATTGCCAATCCTCCTCTTTTTGCTGAGGAAGATTGGCCATGGGCTAACATCCGTGCCCATCTTCCTGTACTTTATATGTAGGACCCCTGCCACAGCATGGCTTGATAAACGGTATGTAGGTCTGCACCTGGGAACCAGACTTGCAAACTCTCCGCCGCGGAAGCGGAACGCGCAAACTCAACCACTACACCACCAGGCCAGCCCTGCTTTTTTTTTATATTTTTGGTAATTTCCTTCAGAATAAATAGACACCTACCATACACTTCAGCAATTCCACTCCTATTTTATTTACCCAAAATGAATGAAAGCTATGTACACACACAGACTAGTCAGCAATAAAAAGGAATGGACTAGTGATACATGCAACAACCTGGATGAATCCAAAAATAATTATGCAGAATGGAAGAAGCCAGACAATGAAGAGTATAAACTGTATAATTCCACAGATATAAAACGTTAGTAAATATAAACTAGTCTATAGGGACAGAAAGCAGATAAGTGGTTGTCTGAGACCAGGGTTGGGGGTGATGGAAGTATTCACTACCATGATTTTGGTGATGGTTTCATGAGTTTATACATAGATCAAAGTTATCAAATTGTACACTTTAAAAATGTGCAGTTTACTGTTTGTCAATTATCCTTTAATAAAGCTGTCAATTTTTTTGTAATTATTGTGACTAAAACTTAATCTAAGCCATGGGACATAGCACTGTGTTCTTTCCAAGTACTTCTCTAAACCCCAAATTATGACATACAGCTCTACAGACATACTCCCTCCTCCCCTCCCACTCCAGGCCCTAACTAAAATATCAAACTGCAAAAGGGAAGGTGTAGCATCAGCAAGGTACTCTGATTCCCAGAAGATAGAATTTTAATTCCCAATGTCATTTAGCTCTTTCAAAAAATGATGGAAAGTTGCCACCTTAAAAAAAAATCAGTATTTTTCTTCTCCACAGGTAAGTATTTTTAAAGGAAATTATACTATCAATATCTGATTGAGCAGATTTCTATTCCCCCTAGACTTAATGTTTTCCATCTGCAATATAAAAGAAAGATAATGCACAATTATGCTAGTAAGACTCTCTCTTCCAATAATGTTTGCACTTCTCAATACTGCATTTAAAAAGGAAATAGTAGCATTTGAAAAGTTAAGTAAGAAGATGAACAAAATTGAACACAGGAAAAATAACTGTCTGAAGACATGCTGAAAATACATGTAAAGACTGTCTGAGACAGCAGCTGATCCAGCCAGTCTATCTTTTAAAGAATTGAGTATCCTTCAGGTGTAAATATTTGACCTGGAGACTGCAAGATGAGGAGGGAACCCAACAAAAATATCAAGGGATAAAGAATTGATTCATCCCAAGAATCAGCAACTGAGGTCCAAAGTTCTATCCCTCTGCCTGGGTAAATTATCACCTCTTTTTGCTGTGAATTTTTAAATATACACATATGCTTCGCTTAATGACTTGCATATATTCCTGAAAACTCTATCCTCAAGGGAAAAGTTGTTAAATGAAAAAAGATGTCTTTTAATTTTAAATAGAAAAATGATGGCATGTTCCATCCCAACCCATTATACTGAAAACATACCAATTGAATTATATATGTATATCAATTATCAATATATATAAAAATATACCAATGAAAAAGAGTCAGTTGAAAAATATATCAAGTGAACAATGAAAGCAAGCTTGTATAGCAAGCAAGAATAACTTGAAGGTTCATAAGTATAGCTTGTACTTAAAATGTAATTTATTGAAAGTTTATGGCACTCTACATAGGAGGAAGAAAAGATAATAGAAAGTGGTGAGTGGTGGAGAAGGGCTACGCAGGAGTTATTTTTTGGAAAAGGCGTTTTTCTCTCTGCTTCACTTTATTCTGGAATTGTTTTTAACCTTTTATGAGCTTATGGTTTTCTTTAACTCAAACTAGACTTAAAAATAAAGTTATAGCACAGACTAAAAACTCCTTTAAGGCAAAATAAAGGCTAAGCAAGAGAGCCTTTCAAAACACATGGAAACAGCACACACACCCTAGAATAAAGAGATGTACCAATGACACCTCCCCAACCTTCTCACTTGGTGTACATATGCACAGCAAATTATTTTGGGCTCAGCCAAGCATTGGACTAATTCAAATAGATCCATGTGGTTTTCTCTGATTAGAAACTCTTGTGGAGTAAAGGGTGAGTGTATCTTTGCCTAAAACAGTAATGTCAAAATAGCACTTCTGATATCATACTGATTTAGTATCATTTTGGTGAGAAAGTGGTTATAGAATAAAGAGAAGTTGTCCAAAAATAAGTGGTAGACCTTTCCCAGAGCCATTATCTGGAGGATTGTTACGTGAGGTACGTCTGTACCACACTTGTGAAGGAATATTCAGTTGACTCAACTGATTTTCTCCTCATGTTTTTTCTTCAATAGTTGGTAGAAGTCTATACATAGTAGTAAAAACAACCCCAGCCCTGTTGTCCAAACCTTGTCCATCAAAACTTGTCCTATGATTTATCTAATTGGAGCTTCACCAGAAAGTCACATTCCTAGAAAGTTGCCTTTGTTTTTTTTCCCCTAGTCATGGGGAAGGAATTGTGTGAAATCATTGTCATTCTTTCTTAACAAAAAGTAGACATTTAAAATTTGGGTGGAATTACCAGCTCTGTCTGCGGCTTCCAACAGGAACCTGAAGCCTCATTACCACAATTGTCTTGTCAGAGGAGCTAAGAGGCACAGGCTGCCTGTGCTCACAGACTGTAGACTTGGCATTCCCTGGAGACAGTGCACAATCTTTAACTTGGTTTAACTGGAAGTTCACTTGAGTTAGGTGACATGATGCAGGCAAAGTACTCAATCAGTGGAGGGCTCATGCCTGAAGACACTTCTGCGCAAACGAATTCTTACATTATTTTTCTTTTCACAAAATGGAATTCCAGATGAAAAAATGAAAGCAGCCATATGATAAACATTAGAGATAATAACAAAATTTGCAAAGTCTTTATAGATATACGAGGGTTATTGTGCCTATCCCTCACTTCTGTACGGAGTATAAAAGGCAGCCATCACTATTTTACTGCCATTTAAAAATGAGGAAACTGAAAAGTTGTCTCAAGACACGCAGTCAAAACACATCACAGTCTCCACAAAATTCAGATCTCTAGATTTCAAAATCAGGTCTTCTGCTTACAAATTTAGGCCTACTCATATTGCCATAAACTCCAAAATGTGAAAATAAAGTTGACATCTAAAAAGCATATTTTTCCCCAATGTGTTTACCAATGAAAATAGAAATAATTTACTTAGCAAATGCATTCTAGTTCAAATAATTTGCATACAGGATATGAAATCTTGCTTTATATTGATAATTACATTTTTATTTTACTTTATTTTAAAGCAAAATGCACTTTTTTCCCCTCAAATAGAAAAGTCATATATGCCTACTGAGGAAATCTTGAACAAATATGAAGTATAAAAATGATAGCCAAATTTCTAAGCATACAAGAGAGGGCAAATGGAATGGCATCAGGTTATGAAAGCACACCTCAAAATTTATAATAGAGAGGATTGGTTAGCTTAGAACTGTGGGTCTCAAACTCTGGTTCTCAGACAGCAATAGCAGCATCACCTGAGAACTTGTCAGAAATGCACATTCTCAGGTACCACCCCAGGCCCACCAAATAAGAAGCTCTGGGGTTGGGGCTGGCAATACGAGTTGTAAGAAGCCCTCCAGGGGATTCTGATACAGCTGAGTTTGAGAAACACTGGCTTAGAGAAGATTAAGGGGATCATGTTTGTATTTTAAAATAATTGAAAGTTTTTTTAAAAAGCAAGACTTTTCCATTTGTGCTTCAACATACAGAACAGGTCGAGTGAATGAACATTTTGAGGAGGTAGATTTTGATCTAACACACGTGAGAACTTCCAGTTGACTGGAGCTGTCTGGGGATGAGACTGACTGCATTCAGAGATGACTCGTATCTCTAGGCTGAACCTGGAGATAGGTGCCTATGTTGGTTGACGGAGGGGGAGGGGGAGTTGAACAAAGGATGCAGTTTTCTGGGGCTCTCGGAAAATGTCTATAGCTCTTTACAGCCCTGCATTACTAATGGTCTGTTCTAAAGTCTGCCTCAATATCCAATGTCTCTGTGTTAATGAGATGACGACCAGATAATACTAACAATTATTCCATTGGTGACAGCAGATGATAAAGGGGAGCCCAGAGTTATACTCTCCAGAGACCTACACCAATGCTTCATTCTTTACCTTAAATTTTTTCTACACTTTAATACATGACCCTGACTTTACTTAATAAGGTGCTCTCTGACTTAAAGCCCAATGCAGTGTGAGAAAAATTCTATTGAAAGCATCAGCAGCCCCAGGTTTCAATCCTGGTTCTCCCATCGTGTACTTCTGTACCACAGTTTCTTCTTCGTAAAGTTAAATGGTTGGTGATTCCTTAAGTCCTGTTCAGCTTGAAATTCTACATAGCACATATTGAGTTCCTCTTCTATACACTAGACACAGGCAACAATCACCCCATCAGAGGCTCTGAGACTCGGAGTAGGATGTTCACCTGCCCACTTGTTAATAAGAATGATCTGCCATCTGAACGAGAAACACACGATCTTTACAGTTTTGGGTTCTTCCCAGGTTCTAGGTACTGACCTAGAACTACAGAACAATCATCTAACAAAAAATGATGAGTTTGGAACAATATCTTTGTATATGGAGCTTATGGACCTCGATATGGTGTCTGGTGTGGATGGCCAACAGACAGTTTCTTTAACTCGAAAAAGTTTTTAAATGAGGCTTGGTGAACTAAATGTCTTTTGCATCATTACAAAGAGGAAAATAGAGAAATCTTGTAACTGAAGAAAGTGAAATCCACTTTACTTAATGCGGACCTCTGTCTCTGGTGTGCAGGTCCTCTGTGTCCAAAGATAATTAGCACTTTATAATGCTAATTATTATAATTATGTCTGAGAAAAAAATCATTAGGGGGTAGGTCCGTTCACGGATTTTCAATTGCCCCCTCTATTTAAAAATAAGGTCACTTTTCTATGAAATAGCTTTAGGAGCTCAAAGCAGAAAGAGGGTTATGGAAAATTCTGTGTAGGTAGTCTTGAGTTTTTAATATTCTTATAATTCTGTGATGTGTCTGGGAACTGAACAGGGAGGAAAATAGCAAAGCTATTTAGTCTAGGAGACTGAAAATCAGGACCCAGAAGAGCAAATGTTCTTGTAAAAATTAATCATCAAACAGTCATTAACTTACCTTCACTGTGTGCCTGGCACTGTGCGCCTGGGCTAAGCTGTTTCCAGATGCTACCTCATGTAACAATCTTCACCATAATTCCAGGAAGCAAGTATTAGTACCTCATTTTTTTTGCAAATAAGGACGAGATGATTCCGTTTGCCCAATATCATATACAGAAGAAGCAGAAAGCTGGATTCTGACTCAGGTTTTGCTCACTCCAAAGTTCATGCTGTAAATACTTCATTACCCCGTGTTTACATGTAAATGCACCATTTCTGTTAGGGATCTCGAAATATTAAACTAATGTGTGGGGAAGAGGGGCCCCCTTGGGAGACACCTGGAATATAGGTTGTTTCCAAGAAGCCCACTGTCAGGTGGTAGGAGACCAAGCCAACAGGAGAGCTGACAACACTTTCTGAGAGCCCCAGAAGTGCAGCCAAGGCACAGAGGGCAGAATTGGGGGCGGGGAGCGAAAATAGCCCCCGTCTGAAGACCAGCGGTCTTTACCTTTCTGGGTGACCCTGAAAGGGTCACTTTGCCAGGGCTTAGTTACTAGTTCCTAAAACAATAGCTCCTGCAGTTGCTACTCTTACTACTGACCCTACTACTACTACCACCCCCATGACAAGTTTCCGAGAACTTCCTAGGTGCCAGGCAAAGTACTAAGCACGTCATATGCAGTGTGTTATTAAATACTCACAAGTGTTGCTATTAATCCAATTTCACATATAAGAAAAGTGAGGTTCAAAGAGGCTGAGTAACTTGTATGTGAACATGCTGTATACTACGTGAAACACCATATGTAGTAGATACCAGTATTACTAACAAACTGTCAGCTGAGGAGGAGGAACTGGCCTTTCATCTTTCTAAGATGAACAGTTGTCTTTCTGTTTAATGGTTTTTAAAAAATCCCCTTGTGACAAGCTCCAGAGGACAAATAATTTATTTCTTGTGGTGTATGGCTCTCTAAATGAATTAATTGATAGGCATCCCATTGTCAGTCTGAGGGATATGGAAATAAAACAGACATGGATGCTCTCTACCGAACTAATTTGTACTTTAAACACATAAATAATAATTCTTTTAAAAAAGTAACTGTGTGTTTACCTTCTCTCCTGCTTCTCTTTGACTCTGAGAACCTGTCTTTGTGGTGTCTTTGCGCCATCAGCTGAGGAGTGTGGTTTTGGTTTTCAAAGATTAGTAAGTGGAATTAAATAGTAAATATTGCTGGGGGGTTGGGGATCAAAAAAAAACCCTTTCAATCCATCTCTGCCCCCATTCATTGAAGGGGGTATAGGAAGAATAGTTATAATAGTAATCATAATAATATAATAGCAAGAGCCACGCTCCTTTTTCAGGGGGCCATGAGACCAAAATTGTTTTCTTAGTAATACTAAGATACTGTTTGCCTTATCGCTGTGCTGATATTTGCTTTGATTGTGCAAAAGCAATGGTGTCTCAACACAAATTAAGGTTGTGAAAACAAACAGGACTAAGAGGAACTGTATTCTTCACCAATATTCACTTGCAGGAAAAAAAAAGAAAAGTCAGTTTCGTTTAAGATAGTCTTTGGTGAAGTAGTAAAAATATTAATTTCATTGAATCTTAACCCTTGAGTACAAGTCTTTTTAATATTCTGCGTCACGAAATGGGAAGAATATTTAAGGAACTTCTGCTGCATTCTGAAGTCTGACAATGGTCTCAAGGAAAAGCACGGTGTGATTGTTGGAGATGCGAGCTGAACTAGACTCTTTTATTCAAGGACCACCATTTTTTCCTGAAAGAATGTTGGGCAGACAAACTATGGGTATTCAAAGTGGGGTATTTGGCAGACATTTTCTTGAAAATAAATGAAGGGAGTCTGTGGCTTCAAGGAAAATAACTGACGGTATTTTTGGCCAATAATAAAACAAAAGCTTTCAAGCAACTGTGCCTTGACAGCTCCCCAATACTTAAAGTCTTTTCTGATGAGACCCATGGTGATGTTAATAAATATAATTTTCGATGTTATATAACGAAGTGTGTCAAAGATTGGAAGATCTGCATAACTCTGAAAAACAATATTTTTCAACACGTGATTTTAATAATCATGAATGGGTTATATATAAATCAGCGGATTTTAACTCAGCAGATACAGGACATTGACTTCTGATTCCATATTGCAACTCACCTTTAAGAAACTACCACTTGTTGAATTTCAAGTAGTCATCAAAGAAGAATATTTGCAATTATATGAAAAGGCCATTAAAATACTTTTCCTTTTTTCAGTTACATGTCTGTGTGAGTCAGAACTTTCTTCAGATGTATTTCAAGCCAAAGCTGATTGAATGTAGAAGCAGATATGAGAATACAACAGCCTTCTATTAAGCCAGATATTAAACAGGTTTTCTAGTTTGGGAAATACAATTACTTTTTATAATATGTTACTTTTATTAATATGCAACAAATTTATTATTGTTATTTAAAATTCAATTAATATATGAACAATTACATTACTCTCAGTATTAATTTCTTATATGGTAAATATTAATATATATATAAAATACCCACACAAACCAAAGCTCTTTGGGGATCTCAATAATTTTTCAGAGAGTAAAGGAGTCTGAGAACAAAAAGTTTGAGAACTGCTGATCTAAGGAAATAAACAATTGCATGAACTGCCTTTGGGGGTGCACATTGGTCCAACCTTTCTTCAGGGCAATTTAAATTACCAAAACTATTAAAATTTGAGTAATATTGACCAATATTTGTCATCTCTAGTAGTTTATCCTTAACAAAAAATTGTGGATTTGTGCAGATATCTATTTATTAGAATTTTCATCATGGTACTTTCTACAAGACAAAAAACCCCTGTAAAATCCAGGGCACTGTTTAAATAAAATTTAGTATCTCCTTAAGGTGAAATATCATGCAACCATTAAAAATATGTTAAAATATGTAAAAGAATAATTGATTGAAAATGTTAATAATGTACTAAATTTAGAAATGGTACAAAAGAGTAGCTGTAAAATAAATTTATTTTGAAAAACTAAAATGAAAACTCCTCCTTCATAAATTTGATTATTTCTATATCTTTCTGTATATTTGGAAATGTTAGTAATGAATTTTGGAGGCTAATAGATGATGGTTTATTTGAGTGCTTTTTAGAATCTTCTGTATTTTTCTCATTTTCTACAGCAAATGCATTAATTTTTATCAGAAAAAAACGTTTACAATAATGTAGTAGATTAGTTGTGACTTTTGGATTTTTATTTTTTTATTTTCAGTCTTTCATTCTCGAGCTTTGACAGAAGAGAATAGAGAGAATATGTAGCCCTCAAGAGAGAGGAAGGAGAGCAGCACAATACTGGGGCATTGGGGAAATAGTAGGAGAGAGAGGATGTTAAGAGAGTCAACTTTCAAGAATGACTTACGCTGGCTCATTTTATTAGGTGCAGGATTGAAAACATGAAACTGACATTTTTGTAGGTCAAAAGTGATTGAAAATCGGCAGTTGTATATTGTTCAGACTACCCAGCTCATTTAATATAACAGGGATTATTATGCCCATTATACAGTTGAGGAAATGAAGCCCAAAGGCAAAATAACATGCTTGGGGTAATACAAGCCCATGCTTTCTCTACAACAGATTTTCCTTTCTTCAAATTTGTGTCTTAGATCAGCTTGAGGAGAGATCTTTTAAATAGGCATATGAGATATCTTCACAAACCAGAAGATTACATATAATTTCATTCTAGAAAATCTTTGTCTACATATCTAAGATCACGGAAGGCCCCCTGAATGTACAAGGTGATTGCAACTATTTGATGTGCCTTCAATCAATAATTAGTTTAGCTATTTGTAAAGTTAGTAAACAAAACAAAAAACATTTAGTTATAATAAATGTATTATAAATAAATGACAGATAAGTTTTCAAGAGTTTTGTCATCTGGTTGCTTCCAAAAATGACTTTAAGACCCTGCTGGGAAGGGGAAAATAATGTGATAATCTATGAAGTTCATCACCCATCCCCCCAAAACAGGTAAAATAAAGCAACAAGACATAAAAATATCAACTTCAGTTAGGTAACAGAACCAAACAGGAGTCCCATTTAAAATAAAGAGAAAACATATTGAAAGAAAAAAGAGCTGGAAGCAAATACTAAAAGGACAGAAAAGGAAAAATATTGGTCAAAAAACAAGCTGAGGGGGCCAGCCTCACGGTGTAGTGGTTAAGTCTGCGGGCTCTGCTTTGGTGGCCGGGGATTCGTGGGTTCGGATCCCGGGCACAGACCTATACACTGCTCATCAAGCCATGCTGTGGCAGCTTCCCACATGCAAAATAGAGGAAGATTGGCACAGTTGTTAGCTCAGGAATGACCTTCCTCACCAAAAAAAAAAAAATGAAAGAAAAAGAAAAAAAATCTCAGAATAGATTTAACCTCATCAAAAAATTCTAAAAGACAAAATCAAGACTAGGCAAATCCTACTTTAATAAGAGAAACTGTAATCCAGATAATAAAGATGAAAATTCAGAAGCATACTCTAAATGTTAAGTTGAAGAAGTTCAGAGTAGAGCTGATCTTGAGAAGGGAGAGGCCTAAAGAACTTGGATGAAAATGCCTCAGAACCACCAGGTAATATATTTTTGGACATAACTTACCCTAGGCATAACCAGAAGAAGCAAGAGCTGGAAATCAACCAGTATGGATATAGAGGAATAGATGAAGGGAGAGTTTATTTGATCTATGCAAGCATCCAAATTATGTCCAGCTTTGCCCTGTTAATGTGAAATATCAAGAGACATCCTTTGGTTGGGGTATGGTAGATCTGACACACTTAATCAGGAATTCTTAGAGCAGGAACCTTCTTGAGGAATTCTGATGTGTGTTGTGGATTCACCAGGCACCCCAATAGCAACTTTTTTCCGCTTGAAGAATAGCATCTCATGGAATACACATTTTATGGAGTGCATTTAGTCAAGAACTGATCTGGTCTCCCATAGCATTTTATAAATACATAAATTCAAACTCCAAGAGGGGAAGTGACTTTCCCAAAGATTGCAAATAATTCCAAATTAAAACTCAACCCTGGTCTCCTGCATGCCAGTTCATTGTTTGTTTATGTTTTTTCAATGAGTGCCATATGGACAAACCTGCCCTAAACCAGTGCTTTCACGTTTTCATTCCATTTCTCTAAATCAGCTATGGTATGTGTGAAGAGTGGAGAAGGAAATTACTAGTAGTGAGCATTGGTGTGGGGTGGCTTGTGTAATTCTAACTGAGGAAGGAAGAAATTGGAAAGGCTCTAGGGTGTGCCCTTAAAATGAACATAAGTATAAAAAGAAAACTTGTAGGGGATTTACTGATTTATTAGAGGATATGAAGGGAGACTTATACAGTCCATGGAGATGTAGAACCCCAGGAGGAATTCCAATTTGATAGATAAAATATCCCTCAGGACTCAGCTTAGATGGTACCTACTACAAAGTGTTGTATATAACACTGATGATACTTGGAATGTCCTTATCCTTTGGACATTCAGGTAAACCTGGCTTGAGCCTTCAGTTTCACAGCTGTGAAATATACTCCCTTCCCCAAGATTTCTGCAAATTTTCAAAATTATTGCCTCACAGTCCCCCAGTTTTTGATCCTCTGTCCACTGCCATCTTGGAATGATTCCATTCCAGCTAGTATACTGAATTTATCCCATTCACTCCTTTCCGTGAGAAACCCAGTCATACTCATGATTTCATCAAGTTAGTAACTTTAATGAACACTTACAAGATCTTTGGAAGAAGTCACATTGGGTACCACATAGCCTTCTACCATTTCCCAGCTCCTCCCCTCACATTCTCTCCTACCTCCCCAAAGCCCAGCCTCCAATCACTAGAGTGACCAGATAATTTATTATTGCCCAAATCAGGACATTTTGAAATTGAAAGAGGATGCTATTAATAATTACACTGGAATGATAAGTTTAAACCTGGACTGTGTGGGAGAAAACAGATACAGGTTATCCTACCATAGGTAACACTTCCCCACTGTGAGCAGACCTATGCGTAATGTAGTTCCATCTCCTCGGCTTTGAGAGCTTCCGTGATTGGACTAGTGGACTTTCCCCAGGACCCCAGGGTATTCTGAAGAATAAAGTTTTTTGTAACTCATTATACTTGTTTGATTCTTTAAGTTATCATCAATGGATTAACTCTCCCCTAAATTTGTTTATGCTTCCCATAACACTTTTTTTTTTCTTCCAAAGCAGAACACAATTAACCTCCATCTAATAATTTACGTACACATCTATCTTTTCCACTAACGAGTAAGCTCCTTTGGGGCAAAGACCATATCAAGTTCATTATAGCAAAATGTTCTAGTTATCTCTCCATCTGTGTTTTCTCCTTTTTCTATCATAATAGAACCTTAAGTTTTAGCTAAGCACATGGCCACCCAGAATTAGAACTATATTTCTCAGCCACTTCTGTAGCTAGGAGTAATCATATGATAAAGATTTACACAATGGAATAGGAGTGCTAGTTATACACACGGTTTCTGGGCATGCTCTCCCCTTTGCCAAATCATATTTCTGCTAGATGGCATGTGAATATGGTGATGTGGCAAAGAATATTAGCTATCAACAATTGTACATGTGGTCCTCTACATTCACCATCCTTCCTTGCCAAAAAGTTGGGACTATGTGACTATCTCTTACCAACAGAATATGATTGGAAACATGAGCTTTGTCACTTCCAGAAAGAGCCAGTTAAGATCCAATGTGACTTCTGCATTTCTCTTCCTTTGCCACGGTGACCTAGGAGGCCACTAGTTCCAGATATAGATAGCTAAGAGGAGAAGGACCACTGGACCATATAAGGAAACTCAGAATTGGAGCTGACTTTTTACTACAGCACAGCCTGGTATTATTTGTCTAGAGTTGATGATGAAACATCTTGGGCCATGCAGTTAAGGTCAACAGCTTAGGAGTAACAGAGCCACAATATAGAAGGATCCTGGGTCCTGGATAATATGGAGACAACATACCACCTCTGAACAATTTACTCCTGAGCTGTATGTGAGAAATAAATACCTATCTTGTTTAAGCCACCACTAGTTTGAGTTGAGTTTGCAGTAGTCTGATCCATTCTCAATAATATCCCTGCATTTCTCACAGTGTGTCATATGGTATCTCACTTATCAGAGATACTCAAGCATTCGGTGAATTGACATTGAATAGATGAGGAGACAGTGTGAGAGGGGAAAGGGTATTTAGGCAAAAGTAGTTTGAGGGGTAGTCCACTGTAGAAGAAAAGCTATTTGAAAAGTCTGAACTTCTGGGCAAACTTTCCTGGCATTTCCTGGCATACCAATTGGGAAACAGAGTCCTAAACCAGAGGTGTCACTCTGTCAGCTCATGGGTCTAATCACACCTACAGATGGGTTTTGTTTGGCTTGCACTACACATTTTGAAAAATGTGAATTAGTTGCCAATGCTCATAAATAGGAAGAGTTTACATGGAAATACATATTTCTGGCTTCTTTTGAAAAATAAAAAGATCTGGAAAATTAGGGCACATATTCTCATATGGTAACAAATTGGCTAAGACTATGGCTTCCCTCTTTATTCAGGACACGAGTAATCAGTTCGTGGTGACTATGACATTGTCTCTCTGACATTGAGGCTACGTGTCAATTGCCATCTATATCACAATGCTTGCTTTCTTGCTTTTTAAAAACTTGGCCTGTTTCCGCAGGCTACCTTACAAATAGCTGAGATTGAGAGCCCTACCTAAGACATTGAAACGCCTGCCTTGGACATTTGCTTTAGGGGCAAGATCCTAGGGCACAAGGGTTGAACAGCAAGAACAAAAGGATGTGGGAGATAACCACAGAGAAGTACTAACAACAGAGGAATCTCAGGCAACAAGAATTGATGGCAGAAGGCATTTATGTGAGCAGGTGTGATGAGAGGACAGTGATCTCAGTAGGCATATGACCATCATATTCTCTACCTGTTCTCTTAGTCCCACCAAAAGATGAAGTGGCCCCCAGACCCCAGGTCTAATGTAAGAACCATATGCTGTTGTGCTCCTTTGAGCCCTGCTTCTAGATCTTGATAGAATTCTTGACAACTTGAATGGTGATTGGTGCTTCTCCAAAGACTTGAAAGATTGAGAGGAAAATAGATAGCCCATACGTCTCCCCCCACTCATCTTGGTTTCAATAAGAAATGTGAAGATGGAAGGTGAAATACAAGCAGAGACAAAATGAGATTGTAAATCAAACACTTTCTTGCTGTCCTTGCTCAGAAAAGCCTGTTGAGTGCTTAAGAGAGCAAGGGAAAGAGCAAGATGTGGAGAGGGAGGGAGGGAGGAGACTCACACTGAGACAAAGGGAAAAGTTGTATTGTTGTGTTTCAGCTAATCTCTTGATGTTGGTGGGTATAGAGCCCCAGATGTTAGAGCTAATGCAATATGCATTAGTCCATCACATGGGGAAATCGCTAGTCCCTGCAACAAGGAATTAATAAATCTAGTAATTGTGTCATGTCTGTAATATAGGCTAGGAAAAAAATTGTGTAAATCATTTGATAAATGTGCATGCCCAGATAGCATGTGTTTCTGAGGTCTTCCACAGGGATTGACCCAAAAGGTTGCCCAGGCATTTTTTCTCTTCCACTGTGCCTTCTGTAGGAGGAGCTGGTATGAAACAGAATGGTTGTTTACTGAGTGTGGCATTGGCATCCAATTAATAGTGTGCAAAATCAATTCTCTGTACCTTGTTTCTTATCAAACCCCTCCCCAGAACACGAGTTCTCAAGGTAATTAGAAATAATCACAGGCTTGCCAAAATGTTCTTTTCAATTTTCTAAACATTAAAATCAAAATGTGGTTCAGTTTTAGCTCTTAAGAGGCTCACTGGTTTTTTTTTTTTTTAATGAAATAAACAGCTAAGCAGTTGTCTGCAGCATCAGGACACTATATATGTATCCAGAATGACATGTGCAATACGCTTTGTAAAATATTTCTGAATTTCTCTTTTTATTTTTTTGCAGAATGTTGAAGAGTATGAAATTAAAAATCATATGTCACATCATCGTCATTGATTCTTGTACCTCTTCAATGTGTTAAATTCTACACAGAGGTATGGATGTGGCAGAAGTAGAAGAAATATGAGAAGGCAAGGGAGTCTGAAAAGGAAGTGTCTTGAGGACAGAATCATATTTACGACAATTACATCGATTTATTTGCTGCTAGAAGATTTCCATGCCATTTATGATGACAAGTTGTGTAGGCTTGAGTAACCAATGAACAACAGAAAGCTATGTCCCCATGTGTACCCAAGGTGATTAAGCTCTAAGACTGAGGACACAATAATTTGAAGGTGTCACATATCACAATCAACACAAATGATTATTGACTATATCTGCTTGGATGGACTCTTTGGCAGGACTATCTCATGCCAGTCAGAAAACCACCATATTCACATTACTATAAATATGCCTTCTGTCATCAATATGTATTGGAAGTAAAATCTACCCCCACAGTCTTGTGTGAATAAATTCTTAACCTTAGCTTGACTTCACCTCTTTCTGTCTAGATTATGGACCAAGAAGGCAAAAGATTTTATCTTGTATGTCAATCCAGACAGTTCTATTTGTAGTAACTCCTAGAGCACTGGGTTGAGGCCACTTCCAGCTGCAGTGCTGTGATTGATTAACCATGTCTAACGTGGGTAAGGAAAAAGAGAACGGTGACACATTCTCTGGGTGTTTGCCACTCTTGTCCTAAACTGCACTTTTCACTTTCTAGAGAATCTGAGTTGACTCCTAAGTATCTCCTCTATGTCTTTCCCGAGATTCCCTTTGGTATGCAATATCTCTTTGTGAACTAGCAAACCTTTCTCATACAAGGAAGATGCAACTTAGAATCTTATCAGGAAAACCAACTCTCCTAGTTCAGACCCTCACTCAGTATTCCTGGATTATTACTGGGCCTGATTCAAACTACAAAAATCAGTTTCTATAGTAATGTGAAATGTGATAATATATCTTTAAAATTAGTCTAAAAATGAATGAATGAAATAGTCTAAGAGTCTGGAAAATAATTTTAACTCTGGCTAGAGCTGGAGAAAACGGCAGAAAAGTGGAAAAGGCAAGAAAGTGAGAGAGGAGTTGGCTGAACTTCACATGTTAAGTGACAAAGAAGCCAATAAGGAATTTGACTATAAGAGTGAACAGAAAATTTCCAATCTGAAAGACGTATTATATTAGTCAGGGTTCTCCAGAGAAATAGAATATATCTATATATCTGTATGTCTGTATGTGAGTGTATATACATGTAGAGAGAGAGAGAAAGAGAGACAGAGACAGAGAGACAGAGAGACAGATTATAAGGAATTGGCTCATGCAATTATGGAGACTGAGAAGTCCCACAATCTGCCATTTTCAAGCTGGAGACCCATGAAAGCCAATGGTGTCATTCCAGTCTGAGCCTGAAGGCCTGAGAACCAAGAGAAGTGGTAGGAAAAGACCAGTGTCCCAGCTCAAGCATTCAAGCAGAGAAAGTAAATTCTCCCTCCCTCTGCCTTTTTGCTCTATTCAGGCCCTCAACAGATTGGATAATGCCCACCCCCATTGGGAGGGCATCTTCTTTACTGGGTCTGATTCAGATGCTAATCTCTCAAAGACACACCCAGAAAAACTGTTTAACCAAACATCTGGTCACCTCATAACCTAGTCATGTTGACACATAAAATGAACCATTACACTTATTAAGGAACAAATTATAGGCTGGGGAGGCAAGGCTAGATATGAGATGAGATGTTAAAAAAATGGAGTTGATCAACATCCTGGAAGAAGAATATATAACTGTGATGGTTTTAAAAGATGTCTGAAAATTACTTGACACACCCATCAAAAGGTCACATCTAATTCTTCGCTATTGATTAAAGGCTACTCTTAGTCTTTGTGACTTACTTTCAGATGCTAGCTCATGAAAAGGGATACAGCTTCATCTGGCTCACTTTCCCTCTTCCTCTCTGTCTCTCTCTCTCTGTTTCTCTTTCTCTCTCTGTCAACATGTACTTTTGCAACTCTGAGCTGCAAGGTAAGAAATTATGCTGGAGAGATCTTGTCAAAAGACTCTATAAAAATAAAGATGCTGGAGGAGCCCCAACCGCTCAGCCCCCACTTGACTGAGCCACCAGCCAGCATCAACTTGCAGACGTGTGAATGAACAAGCACTCAGAGTGTCCCAGTCTCCACTGTCTTTTCAACCACGTAGAGACTTCAAGTGAGAACTGCCTAGCTGAGCCCAGTCAACTCTAGGACCATCAGAGATGACATTGATAATAATAACAAACGTTGTTTGAAGCCACTAACTTTTGGGATGGTTTGTAACACAGTGATAGATAACCAGAATTATACCTTTAAGTCAACTTTTTCCTGCACCTCCTTCTCTTCATCAGGGATAGAAGTAGACCATCTCTAAACGTATTTACAGTTCTAAAATGTAGTGGCGAATCTAAGCTGAAGTCGAAACTGATGTAGCTGGATAACATTTGAGGAAATTTTGGGGCTATATTATCCCCATATGGTGACTCGTTCCCTTCCTCTCCTTTAAAACACAGATTTCTGTGTCCAACATTGCCTCAGGGGAGGAATGTTGCAGGACTGAAACCAGAAGAGGTCTTGGCTCTTTGTTTCCCAAAACTTTAGGAAATCACATGCATTTTGGAGAGGTGGAAGAAATGAAGCCAAGTAGCATGCAGGAAGAAGCAGAGTAGCTTAAAAAATATACAGGAGTGAGAGAGGGATGACCCCCCTTCTCCAACAAGGAGATTCTTCTGGACTGAGGTTGGGGTGTAGAGAAAGGAGAGGGGGCTGTATGTATATCCCGCTGCAGCAGCCTGAGGAGCAGTAAGTCTCCAGAGGAAAGTGGTCTATGTCTGGACAGTGGGATCCTAGAGGCCTTGAGACAGAGTTCCATGTTCCAAACATGGCATGAAGCCCCAGAGAGTCACCAAGCAGGAAGGACCTGAAAATCAAAATAAGTTAATTTACAAAAAGTGAAGAGATGTGATTTTTCTTGTTTTCCTGAGTCTGTGAAAGGTACTTCATACCCTACACTGGGAGTTAGTAGTGATCAGAGATATCTCAGGAACTGTTGAGCTGAGCTTCCAGGATTTGGAGGAGAATGTTTTTGCCTGAAAGAGAGGGTAATGGGGAAAGTTCATGGAGAACAGCAAAGGAAACCGAGTATGTCTTTGAAGATGGTCCCCTTTCCAAACCACATAGGTTTATGTGAAGGCAAAAAAGAAAGGAAAGGGTGTGTGTGTGTGTGTGTGTGAATCTTTGTGGGACATGAAAACACAAGCCACACCAGTGCCCATTTCACAAAGGGCCACACAGTGTGGGGGAATAAAGTACTCATTTTCCCCCTTATATGAGTAAAACAACTTTGCTGCAGGAGAGCTGGGAGGCAGCACTGCTGAGGGTCAAGGAGGCACTAGCAGGAGTGAACAGGTAAGGCACTACTATAAGAAGCTTCCGGAACTGTGGACTACAATAAGAAGGAGGGGCAGAACAGAAGAACCAAAAAAGACTATTCAAGTGTTCACGTGAAACTTTCCAGAGGATCTCCAGAAACATTTAGCTGAGACTTTGAGAGGCTGGAGTTTTTAAGGTTTGCACATTGAGACAAGACTTCAGAGATATTTTATATTGACCATGAAAGTGACCTGGTATTACCATTAGAGGGATAAAGCTTTGGAAAACGCAGGTTCTAAAATCAATTTGTTGAAATCTAGAATAAGCATTCTAAAATGATTCTATGATCTAATTGGCAATAACTAAGGCTCTGATAGACCACTGTGCAAATCTAATTCTATGATTCTTGGTAATTGTGAAATTAAGTTTAGTCAGAAAGCTTCATTTCCCTCTATTTCTTAAACCATGATCTAAATAAACATTGCCTTTTAGAATTAATGTCTCTCTTCCACATGCGCTTATAGAAGTGTGGTTGTTCTCTATAGTAGCAATTATCACAATCCAATTTGAGTTAGTCTGTTATGTTTGTGGCTGACTGCCCACAAGACTGAGCTCTGAAGGGCCGTGACTTTGCCCTTTTCATTATGTGCCTCTGACGATTCCCCTTATAGAATTTTGTGTGTCATATTCATTCATCCACTGAAGAAATATTTATAGAATATCTTTTTCGTGCCCAGCACTGTGCTCAATAAATGGTTTGGGGAATTGAAAATGAAAAGCTTTTCGTTTGTGGTAACGAAGCTATTAGGAAAGCTGTTTCTCCAAAAATATTTTTTGAAAGAAAAGTAGTTATAAAAAGTCTGTCTCATCACTTGTAAAAATTTTATTTGGGACATTTGCCTCTAGGTTCATAAGAGAGATGGACCTGCAATTTTCAGTTATGGTGCT